>NC_091750.1:40612088-40972088 GCF_043380555.1 Nothobranchius furzeri | reverse complement strand
GAGAGCTGCGATTGGCAGAACACAAAACTGCTCAGGTCAGGGATGGACCTGCTGAGACTCCCATTGACCATGGCTGAACTGTCCTGCCAAGAAAATTCTTTTGATTCAGCTACAGTCTGTCAAGATGTCTAGGCTAGCATTATGTAAGAATTAAGAGAGAATGACATCCTGTGGTCAAATTAGGGTACTGCAGTCCATGTCCCAAACAAACGAGTGACTCTCACCCGCGTTCAGAGAGCTTCATGGCTGTTGTCAGTTACGGATCAGCACCAGAAGATTCTAGATAACAAGCAAAAATGAGTCATTCACACTTAGGCTACGTTCACACTGCAGACCTTGAGGCTCAAATTTGATTTTTTTGGAGTAAATCTGATTATTTTGTGTGGCCGTTCACACTGTGACTGAAATGCAACATCAAACTCTCTCCAGTGTGAACGCTCCAGCACCAAAGCGACCCGCATGCAGAAGACAAGAAGTCCCGCTCAGTGGAGCCGAAACCAGGAGCGGTGGAGTTGTGATGTGATCCTGATCCTGTGGATAAACTATCAGTGAAAACTCTCACACCTGTTAATTCTCCCGTTTTGGGCTAGAAACTGTTTTAAAACTGTAAACTATTTCACTCCTTGTTCCCGCCGTCTCCCTGAGTTATTTTTCACCAAAAAATGTCCCGGTATTCATTCATTCATGGAGGATCCCCCTCTCACGGAGACCGGTGAGACGCTTTGCTCCAGCAGGTCCTCCCGGTCCCGTTCTCATGCTCTCCTGTATTTTTAATTCCTAAACCTAAACCAGGAAGTCCAGACAGACTCCTGAATCCTTCTGACAGCGCTCCTCCTCAGGGACATCCACACACGACGCTCACCTCTGCTGACTCAGAGACGTAGGAGACGGATGTAATGAGCTTTCAGACTGCAGTTGCTTTCAGAAACATCAGATACGTGTCGGAATCAGCACTAAATCAGTCATAAAAAATGAGGTCGCATGTGGGGAAAAAAGCGGATTTATAGTGCTTTTGCCTGCAGTGTGAACGTAGCCTGTTGATAAGAAGATAAATACATTGTTATGTCTGCTTTTACCACTCTTGGGTTTTTGTGGAAGGGAACGCTTCAGTTATTACGGTAATACGCCTCCAGCTGTAGAGGAAGTGTGACTGTCTTCCATCTTGCTGTTAGCTTGCTGTAATAGTTGTGAACGACTCATCAAAGGAAGTAAAACGTCAAGATTGACTCAATATTCTTGTCACACACACATTTCACTGAGATACCCAGTTGTTGAGTAGCTTAAGAATTTACAACAAATCACCAACAAGATGTGATGATTCCATACAAATATGAAATATCAACCTGGTTGATCTTTGAATGTTTAATCAGAAGATTTAAGTTTCTTTTACTCATCAAGGACCATAAACACACTTCGTATTAATTCAGAAAAAGTCAAGTTTATTTAATAAAAATGAATTTATTCCTATTTCCCTAAACTAATGATTATACATGACAAGTTATGAATGAAATGATGGCATGGAAGCTAGATGTTTTAGCAAAACCTTTCTTAAGTATCTGAGAGAGTTTGTGGAGTCTGGGTTGTAAAATCAACTTGGCTGTATGTTCGATAAAGTAGAGATTTGTTCATAAAACCATTCGACACAATTTGTATCAAGTCTATACAGCCTTTGTGTGGAGATCCTTGTTCAGATCCAGGGGGTCAGGAGGTCGGGGTGGACACTGCTGATGGCGTGGACCTGTAGGTACTAGGAACTTGTAGATTAGCTCCGATATGACCCGTCTAGTCTAAGATCTCCCCAGGTCACGACAGGAAGCTGGAATGCTTGTTTTGCATCTAAGGCTGCTCGGTGGGTCTTAGAAGAGCCGGTCTGTAATCTCTCGCAGCGTTGCAGAGAGGCTTTGACCTGATATCAACAGAGAGGATGGTTTCAAAATGCTTGTTCGCTGATTTGGCCGGACCGGGAGTCAGCTAGAAACTGAACTGACTGGATCGGGAAGTAATTGCTGTTTAATCAAATCACATTGTTGATAAATTTGGCAAATCAGAATTTGTTAGAAGGCGTTGCCAAAACACCTCAGAATGTCACGCCTTCAGTCAGATCCTCAGAGAGGTCAACTCTTTGTGTGGATGAGAATGTTTAAACATTTATGTGAAGTGGACGTTAAACATTAATAATAATCCTCGTATAATGCGTATGAGTATACTGATAGATTAAAACATCTTGTTCGTTCAGCACATTTGATTAATTATTGTAAAGTCCCGTATGATCTTTCAGGAAGACGAACTTTATTCACAGTGAAGATGCAGGAGTCTCGCTTCTGCATGAGACCTTGGATGAAGATGTTGTCTTCTTTGTAGCTCTCCGGTTTGGAGGCTAGACAGATGGTGTGTTTGTGTCTGCAAATGAAAAGGTACTTTCTGGCCATTTTTTTAATGAAAACTTAACCTTTTATACTTTACAGTCTCGTCTCGTCTCGTCTCGTCTCGTCTTCCTCCGCTTATCCGGGTCCGGGTCGCGGGGGCAGCATCCCAACTAGGGAGCTCCAGGCCGTCCTCTCCCCGGCCTTGTCCACCAGCTCCTCCGGCAGGACCCCAAGGCGTTCCCGGACCAGATTGGAGATGTAACCTCTCCAACGTGTCCTGGGTCGACCCGGGGGCCTTCTGCCAGCAGGACATGCCCGAAACACCTCCCCGGGGAGGCGTCCAGGAGGCATCCTGACCAGATGCCCAAACCACCTCAACTGGCTCATTTCGATCGGGAGGAGCAGCGGTTCTACTCCGAGTCCCTCCCGAATGTCCGAGCTCCTCACCCTATCTCTAAGGCTGAGCCCGGCCACCCTACGGAGGAAACTCATTTCGGCCGCTTGTATCCGCGATCTCGTTCTTTCGGTCATTTCCCAAAGCTCATGACCATAGGTGAGGATTGGGACGTATATCGACCGGTAAATCGAGAGCCTGGCTTTCTGGCTCAGCTCCCTCTTCCCCACGACAGATCGGCTCAGCGTCCGCATCACTGCAGACGCCGAACCAATCCGCCTGTCGATCTCCCGATCCCTCCTACCCTCACTCGTGAACAAGACCCCGAGATACTTAAACTCCTCCACTTGAGGTAGGACCTCTCCCCCGACCCGGAGGTGGCAAGCCACCCTTTTCCGGTCGAGAACCATGGTCTCAGATTTGGAGGTGCTGATCCTCATCCCAGCCGCTTCACATTCGGCCGCGAACCTACCCAGCAATAGCTGAAGGTCAGAGCTGGATGAAGCTAGGAGGACCACATCATCCGCAAAAAGCAGAGACGAGATTCTCCTGCCACCAAACTCGACACACTCCACACCACGGCTGCGTCTAGAAATTCTGTCCATAAAAGTGATGAACAGAACCGGTGACAAAGGGCAGCCCTGGCGGAGTCCAACCCTCACTGGGAACAGGTCCGACTTACTACCGGCTATGCGGACCAAACTCACGCTCCTCTGGTAAAGGGACTGAATGGCCCTTAACAGAGAGCCACCCACCCCATACTCCTGGAGCGTCCCCCACAGGGTGCCCCTGGGGACACGGTCATAAGCCTTCTCCAAATCCACAAAGCACATGTGGATTGGTTGGGCAAACTCCCATGCCTCCTCCATCACCCTTGCAAGGGTATAGAGCTGGTCCACAGTTCCACGGCCAGGACGAAAACCACATTGCTCCTCCTCTATCTGAGATTCAACTATCGATCGGACCCTCCTCTCCAGTACCTTGGAGTAGACCTTTCCAGGGAGGCTGAGGAGTGTGATCCCCCTATAGTTGGAACACACCCTCAGGTCACCCTTCTTAAAGATGGGGACCACCACCCCGGTCTGCCACTCCCTAGGAACTGCCCCCGATGACCACGCAATGTTGTAGAGACGTGTCAACCATGACAGCCCTACAACATCCATAGCCTTGAGATACCCAGGACGAACCTCATCCGCCCCCGGGGCTCCGCCGCTGTGTAGTTGTTTGACTACCTCAGCAACTTCTGCCCCCGAGATCGGACAGTCCATCCCCAGGCCTCCCAGCTCTGGTTCCTCCTCGGAATGCGCATTGGTGGGATTGAGGAGCTCCTCAAAGTATTCCTTCCACCGTCCGACTATAGCCCCAGTTGACGTCAGCAGCTCCCCATCCCCACTGTAAACAGTGTGAGCGAGTTGCTGCCTTCCTCTCCTGAGGCGCCGGACAGTTTGCCAGAACCTCTTTGGAGCCGATCGATAGTCTTTCTCCATGGCCTCACCAAACTCCTCCCACGCCCGAGATTTTGCCTCGGCAACTGCCACTGCTGCACCCCGCTTGGCTATCCGGTACCTGTCTGCTGCCTCCGGAGACCCACAGACAGGCCATGCCCTGTAGGCCTCCTTCTTCAGCCTGACGGCTCCCCGAACCTCTGGTGTCCACCAGCGGGTACGGGGGTTGCCACCACGACTGGCACCGGCCACCTTACGACCACAGCTAGCAACAGCCGCCTCGACAATCGCAGAGTGGAACAAGGCCCACTCGGACTCAATGTCCCCCACTGCTCTCGGGACGTGGTCAAAGCTCTGCCGGAGGTGGGAGTTGAAGACCGTCTTGACAGGTTCTTCTGCCAGGCGTTCCCAGCAGACCCTCACTATGCGTTTGGGTCTGCCAGGTCTACGCGGCATGTTCCCTTGCCATCTGATCCAACTCACCACCAGGTGGTGATCAGTTGACAGCTCCGCCCCTCTCTTCACTCGGGTGTCCAAAACATACGGCCGCAGGTCAGATGATACGACTACAAAATCTATCATCGACCTGTGACCTAGGCTGCCCTGGTACCAAGTGTACCGGTGGGCATCCTTATGTTCGAACATGGTGTTCGTTATGGCCAAACTGCGGCTTGCACAGAAGTCCAATAACAAAACACCGCTCGAGTTCAGATTAGGTGGGCCGTTCCTCCCAATCACACCCCTCCAGGTCAAGCTGTCATTGCCCACGTGAGCATTGAAGTCCCCCAGCAGGACAATGGAGTCCCCTGATGGAGCACTATCTAGCACTCGTCCCAGGGACTCCAAAAAGGGTGGGTACTCTGAACTGATATTTGGCCCATAAGCACAAACAACAGTCAGGACCCGTTCCCCGACCTGAAGGCGCAAGGAAGCTACCCTCTTGTCCCCCGGGGTAAACCCCAACACACAGGCAGAGAGTCTCGGGGCTAACAAAAAGCCAACCCCAGCCCTCCGCCTCTCACCCGGAGCAACTCCAGCAAAGTAGAGTGTCCAACCCCTCTCCAGGTCTCGGGTTCCAGAGCCAATGCAATGTGTCGAGGTGAGTCCGACTATATCTAGCCGGTACCGCTCAACCTCTGCCACAAGCTTCGGCTCCTTCCCCGCCAGCGAGGTGACGTTCCATGTCCCAAAAACTAGTTTTCTTGTCCGGGGATTGGACCGCCAAGGCTCCCGCCTTGGTCTGCCACCCGATTCGCATTGCACCGGACCCTTCATGTTCCTCCTGCGGGTGGTGGGTCCACAGTTGGACGAGCCCATGTATCCGGTTCGGGCTGGGCCCGGCCGGGCCCCATGGGCGAAAGCCCGGCCACCAGGTGCTCGCTCACGGGCCCCAACCCCAGGCCTGGCTCCAGGGTGGGACCCCGGTAACCCTCCGGGCCGGGTACTCCGACTCTTCGTTTTAACCGCCATGAAAGATCCTTCGAACCGTTCTTTGTCTCACCCTTCACCTAAGACCAATTTGTCATGGGAGACCCTACCAGGGGCACCAAGTGCCCCAGACAACATAGCTCCTAGGATCATTAGGGCACTCAAACTCCTCCACCACGATAAGGTGAAGGTTCAAGGAGGTACGGAAACGCAACGCATTAATGCGTCAGTGCTAGGGCTCTGTGACAGGCTCGCAGAGAGTGACAAAGACATGTCCAACCTATTATCTATCCATCAAAAGTGACAACAAGCTTGTGATTGCACCACCATTGCCCCTCCAAAAAGATATTTAGCAACAGACATGGCGGAAAACGTCTGAAAATAATGTTTTATTCACCCGTGACTGAAAAAGTACATAGATATGTAGCAAACATTTAATTCGTGGACAGAAGTAACAAGAAACATGGGTTTAGAGGTGCAGATTGCTTGAAGGGGTTGAAGAAAATGAGAGAATAGTTTGTCTGTGTTAAAAGTCTCTGAAATACATTAAAATGGTTGGCTCACGGGAAAGCAAGACAGTGGGGCTAAAAGAGCTATTTTCCAACGCACTTTGCCTTAAGGTTGGTTTATGCTTGACGCGTCCGCGAGGTCCGCACGGCTCCACGCGGAAAAGTTGCATCATTTTAACAACCACGCCCCTCCACCACGCCTCCGCACGGCCCAAACTTTCCACACCGCGCACTTGGGAAATTTTCTAAGCACGCGGACGGTCGGACTTGGAAAAACATGGCGGACTGGAAAGAACTAGTATGGCAGAGGTTCATAAATACAGACATTTGTATGATTCAGCTCTCAAAGATCACCGTGATCAACATGTTAATAATTCTTGGAGAGAAATAGCTCGCACTGTCGGAAAAGACGAGGACGCTGTTAAAAAATGCTGGAATGCCATGTTGTAAACAGTAATTTCTACTTCTACTATGGTGTAGTGTTGGATGCATGCTGTAGAGCTCCATGCTGCCCCCTACAGTTTGGGAGAATATTGGCTCACCGCAGAGACAAGCCGCATGAACCATAAACGCTGCGAGTTGTGAAGCGCGTTCCATCCGCGAGCCGCATCACCAAGTGGAAAGTAAATGCGTCAAGCATAAACCAAGCTTTAGACCCTAGATCACACACGTGTTGTACTGCAACTTAAATGAAAAGTAATGATGGGTGTTTCAACCACGCCAGTCACGTCCCTTGACATTTATCAGCTTGTAAAAGTTTGTACTTAGCATGACCACAAATGACGGAGAAGTTCACAAGTAAAATGTTCCCGTCAACGCATGTTTGTCTCGTCCTCGCAGGACCGACGGAGAAGTATAAATAATGATTAAGGGTATAACAAATAGATGCCATGCTTCTTAGGGGTTCAAGAAATAACTTCTGGGTCACCATGGTTACAGGCTTTGGTCCTTTTGCTGGCAGCATTAGCTCAGCACAGACTCAGCAACTCTGCACACACAGATTGCGCACAAAGACTACGTCCTGCTTTTGCCTTTTTGAATGTATAAAAACGGACAAACCCACGGCCAGCTGAGGAGGAAATTTGCTTCAATTTCAGTTGTTTTATCTGTTCACTAAATTTAGATGATTTGAATGTGAAAATCAAAGAATTTTTAAAATTCCTTAATCCATATTTGACTTTAAGTTGTTCTTTATTGGGTCATCTTTACACCAACAAACCTGCTGCTTTGTACTTAAACACTAAGCAGTCTTCTGTGCTTTCTCAGTCCTGGTAAGGTTCCTTCACTGTGAATTTCACACTTTATTATTAGTGCCCACCAACCTTCTGTGCAAACATGTCTGATGAAATGAGCTTGTGTTGTGTTCAGAGCAGAACTGTGCAGATCACCACAATAAGCTGCAAAGACAAAGGGACAGCAGCAGCTGTTAGCTGAAGCTTGGGGAGTGAAAGTGAGTTGGATTGTTCAAGTGTGAACACAAAACTTTTCTATGAACATCAGTTTTTAAAGTCACTTCCATAATACTCCATCCCTCTCTCTCTCTCTCTCTCTCTCTCTCTCTCTCTCTCTCTCTCTCTCTCTCTCTCTCTCTCTCTCTCTCTCTCTCTCTCTCTCTCTCTCTCTCACACTCACACTCACACTCACACTCACACACACACACACACACACATGTGTGTGTGCGTGCGTGTGTGTGTGTGTGTGCGTATCCTCATATATAGATGAAGGTAGGAACGTAGTTGGACGGGTAGATCAAGAGCTCAGCTCTTTTTTCACCACGACAGACCGGAACAACACCCACATCACTGCAGATGCAGAACCAATTTGCTCATCAATCTCACGCTTCATCTTTCCCTGACTCTTGAGAAAGACTTTAAGATACTTAAACTCCTCCTGCTGGGGCAAGACCTCACCCCTGTCCCCACTGTAAACAGTGTTGGTAGTGCATGTGCTGCATGGTTGACCTGAATCTCCTCTAAACAAGACATATTATTTTGCTCCATGATCTCACCAAACTCTTCCCATGCTTGGGTTTTTGCCCCTGCGACCACCCAAGCTGCATCTGCTTGGACCGCCAGTGCCCATCAGCTGCCTGGAGTCCCACAAGGCAAAAAGATTCAATAGGACTCTTTCTTTAGCTTGACAGCATCCCTAACCGCTGGTGTCCACCAGCTGGTTTGGAGGTTGCCACCATGACAACCTTGCAGCCACAGCTCCAATTGGCCACCTCGACAATGGAGTCATTGCACAGGGCCCATTCGTACCCAACGTCCCCTGCCTCCCCGGAACGTTTGGGATGTTCTGTCGGAGGTGAGAATATACATAAGCTTCTTCTGACAGAAGACTGCACCAGGTCTGACCGGCATCCGTCCCACTCACCACCAAGTAGTGGTCAGTTGACAGCTTTTCTCCTGAGTGTTGAAGACTTGCAGCAGCAGATCAGATGAGATGCCAACAAAGTCAATCATCGAGCTGCGGTCTATGGTATCCTGGTGCCAAGAGCTCATATGGACACCTTTGTGTCTGAACACGGTGTTCGTTATGGACGATCCACAACGAGCACAGAAGTCCAACAAAGAAACACCACTCTGATTCAGATCAGTGGGCCATTCCTCCGCACCACACCTATCCAGGTCTCACCATCGTTGCCCACATGAGTGTTAAAGTCGCCCAGCAGAACGAGGGCGCCACCAGAAGGAGTGATCTCCGGTACTCCCTCAGGGGACATGAGCACAATCCAGGACACATATCCTCACACATAAGAGTAGGGAGGCTACCCTCTCATTCAATGGGGTCACCCCCACGCACAGGTGCCAAGATGGGAGGCAACTAGTATGCCCACCCCAGCTCAACGCCCCTCAGGTGCTAAACTTTAACAACTTTACTTTGTGAGAGGACTGAGAATCCAGAAGCACTGGAGGCAGCAGCGTGAGGTGGTTCTGGATAGAGGAGCACAAATGAGTGGCAGTGATTTGGTTTGAAACACTCGTATATGTAGTTGCTTACAACGAGGTGGAGTTGAACGGCCGGGGAGAGTGAGTGGAGCGTAGGTAGATTCTGGGCCCACCGAGACAGACTGAGAGGTGAATTTACTCATCTCTGGACCAGAGGAGAAGTGAATGAAAGTACTCCTATGACAGCCAGTGGAGGGCGGAGCGTGGCACATGGCAGAGGAATGAAAGGTGAGTTGTTAAAATGGCTGATGGATGATGGAGAATTGGAGGTGAGCAGAAGCCTGCACAGAAAGCAGATGTTCAGAACAATAACAGGTGGAGCGGGAACACCAGGAGGAACACAAAGATCAGAATCTTTCTTATGAATTTCTCTGGAGAACAAGGATCACGGAAAGCTTGAGGTTGCCACTCGGTACAACACTCTGGTAGGGTGTGTCTGACCTTTGAACCTGTTGATTGTAGGATGAGTTGCACCTGCTGCAGCTTCAGCTAGTGCTGTGCCCCTACACGTCAGCACAGTGCTCTCCAGAGGTCGACCTGCAGGGATAAGTGAGTACGGGAAAAAGCCAATGAGAGAGTTACAGGCCTGACAGTGTCAGAGGTCCAGCTCAGACTGAGACCATCTAAAGCTTAGGAACTTCTGCAGGTGTTCTGGGTTCGTCAGCTGATTACTAGAATATTCAACCTTTTCACAATATTCTGATTGTCTGAATGTGGGGTTTTCATAAACTGTAGTCCATAATCTTCGCAGTTATAATCCAGAAAGGCTGAAATACCTGGCGTTGCGTGGGACGGGTCTGTCTTGTACGTTAGTTCCACCTTTTCTGAAAACAAACTCCCTGAAGCCCAGATGCAAACCTAATGGCCAAAAGTGCCGCGTTTAAACCTTTATTCATTAAACTTGTATGTTTACTAGTAAAATAGCACATTCTTTAATGAAATAAACTATGTTTTAAAGCTAAAATAATACCAAAATAGTCTTTATTTATTTGTTTATTAACGCATTAAGCTTTTGAAGATCAGTCATCTGACTTTTGTACCACATGCAAGAGCATTTTTATCCTTTCCAGAAATGACACAAATGACATTATTATAATAAATAAAAACAGTTTCAACTTCCTTTATGTCAGAAAGAAAATATTTTAATATCTCTAAATATTTGTAAAAACTAGAATCATTAAATATGAAGAACACACCAACTGGATGTGAAAAATCAGTAAAAATATATGAAAGCAAGAACAATCACATCGTTCTAACTACATTTACGACGAGACAACAAAACCATTTACAACTTACAGCCAGAGCACATCACCTCCCTTCGGCTTGGGCCAGTCCTTCACATGCTTTGTGGCATCTTCTGAAGGTGTTGGGTTTCCTGCAGCTCCTCCCCAACTGGCACTGCCTCATGTTAGTGTCACGTTGCGGGGATGTTTAGGACCCAAATATGCAGATTACCCAGACGACAAGAGGCAGAAGTTGGTTCAAAGTAAAAAATCCTTTTATTTGCAGGATAAAAGAACAAAAATAAATCCATGACAGCAAGCCAAAGTCCAAAAGTCCTGGAGCACAGGACACCCAAAGCTCTCTTACAGCACAAAAAAAAAACTAGAGACAAGAAGCTCACTAAGAGCACGAAGACCTAGAGACGAAAAGCTCAGACAGAGCACGAACAAACGCTGACAGAAATACAATGGACCGACAACCACACAGAGACAAGACTGGGCTTATATAGACTGGGAAGATGAAAGGGAGATGAATTGCAGGTGTGTGGGGACAGGGACCAGGTGAACACAATTACTAACTCAGGGAGGAGGAAGAAAACACTGGTGGGAAAAAACACACTAAATAATGAAAGGCTGTAACAAAGGAAAATGACCTAAGAGAAAAACAAAATACCAGAATGAGGCGGGAACAGGAAACTCTGGGGGGCCGGCGACGGGAAACCAGGAGGCGGGAACAGGAAACTCTGGGGAGCCGGCGACGGGGAACCAGGAGGCGGGAACAGGAAACTCTGGGGGGCTGGCGACGGGGAACCAGGAGGCGGGTACAGGAAACTCTAGGGATAGGGGGCTTTGGAGGAGGAGGAGGAGGAAGGGACTCAGGAAACTGGAACACTTGAGACTGGGACAGTGACTGGAACACTTGAGGAGACTGGAACACTTGTGGAGACTGGAACACTTGTGGGGAGACTTGAGCCTGGGACTCGGGAGACTGGAACACTTGTGGGGAGACTTGAGCCTGGGACTCGGGAGACTGGAACACTTGTGGGGAGACTTGAGACAAGGACGTTGAGACTTGAGATGGGGCCGTCGACTTCGAGACAGGGGGCCGTCGACTTCGAGACAGGAGGCCGTCGACTTCGAGACAGGAGGCCGTCGACTTCGAGACAGGAGGCGTAGACTTCGAGACAGGGGGCCATCGACTTCGAGACAGGAGGCCGTCGACTTCGAGACAGGAGGCGTCGACTTCGAGACAGGAGGCGTCGACTTCGAGACAGGAGGCGGGACCGTCGACCCTTGGAGACGCGGCGTCGACCCTTGGAGAGGCGGCGTCGACCCTTGGACAGGCGGCGTCGACTCTTGGACAGGCGGCGTCGACCCTTGGACTGGCGGCGTCGACCCTTGGCCTGGGGGCGTCGACTTCTGGCCTGGGGGCGTTGACTTCTGGCCTGGGGGCGTCGGCTCGGGCGGAGTCTCTTGAACTGGCTGGAGCGGAGCCTCTTGGATGGGCTAGAGCGAAGCCTCTTGGACGGGCTGGAGCGGAGCCTCTTGGACGGGCTGGACCAGAGCCTCTTGGACGGGCTGGACCAGAGCCTCTTGGACGGGCTGGACCGGAGCCTCTTGGACGGGCTGGACCGGAGCCTCTTGGACGGGCTGGACCGGAGCCTGTGCGTCCTCCACCGCCGAAGCAGGATGCGATGCATCCTCTTGGACCACCACAGAAGCAGGATGCGATGCGTCTTCTTGGACCACCGCCGAGGCAGGATGCGATGCGTCCTCTTGGACTACCGAAGAGGCAGGATGCTGTGCTTCCTCTGCGACCACTGCTGAAGGAGGATGCTGTGCGTCCTCTGGGACCACAGCTGAAGCAGGATGCTGTGCGTCCCCTGGGACCACCGCTGAAGCAGGATGCTGTGCGTCCTCTGGAACCTCCGCTGAAGCTGGTTGCAATGTGTTTTCTTGGACCACGGCCGAGGCAGGATGCGATGCATCCTCTTGGACCACTGCCGAAGCAGGATGCTGTGCGTCCTCTGGGACCACCGCTGAAGCAGGATGCGATGCGTCCTCAGGGACCACCGCTGAAGCACGACGGTTGCGTCGTCGTCGGCGTGTTTTTTTTTGGGCTCAACTGAGGTGTGGAGATGACGCTGGCAAGAACTGAGGAGAAATGACAGCCCACCGGAGAAAATGCAGCAGCGCTGTCTGGTCCAGGCGAAGGTGTGGAGGTTTGGCACATCGGTGCAACGGGGATGCTGATGGCTGGCGGTGCTGTGGGGCTGAAGTTCGCCAGCAGCTCCTTGGTGAACGGCCAAAACGACACCTCTTTGATGGGGTGATAGTCAAAATATCGGGTGGCCCACCGCATGACTGCCTCCCAGGCAGAGCACCAGGAAAGAGACTTTATTGAACTCTGAAGAGTTCAAGTTCAAACAACTGGCAACGTCCTGAATAAAAGTCCAACAGTTCTCTGGCTCACCATAATAGCGGTACGTCTGGGTAATCCGCTGGGTCCTGGGTGGTCGGTCATTATGTCACGTTGCGGCGATGTTTAGGACCCAAATATGCAGATTACCCAAACGACAAGAGGCAGAAGTTGGTTCAAAGTAAAAAATCCTTTTATTTGCAGTATAAAAGAACAAAAATAAATCCATGACAGCAAGCCAAAGTCCAAAAGTCCTGGAGCACAGGACACCCAAAGCTCTCTTAGAGCACAAAAAAACCCTAGAGACAAGAAGCTTACTAAGAGCTCGAAGACCTAGAGACGAAAAGCTCAGACAGAACACGAACAAACGCTGACAAAAATACAATGGACCGACAACCACACAGAGACAAGACAGGGCTTATATAGACTGGGAAGATGAGAGGGAGATGAATTACAGGTGTGTGGGGAGAGGGACCAGGTGAACACAATTACTAACTAAGGGAGGAGGAAGAAAACACTGGTGGGAAAAAACACACTAAATAATGAAAGGCTGTAACAAAGGAAAATGACCTAAGAGAAAAACAAAAGACCAGAAGGCATGAACCATAACTAATATTCTAAGGGGAAGCTGACACTATAGGAAAACACTACAGAAAGAAACTACAGGGGCGTGGCTAAGAGGGGGCCAAGAGGGCACAGGACCTGGGAGAGGGAAGTCTGAGGAGAGAAACCTAGAGGGCAAATGGGGAACACCAGGAGACACATGAGGAAGACACAGAGATGACACATGAGGGCGCTAGAAGACACAAAGGAGCACCTAGAGACGAATGAGGACACAAGGAGACACATGAGGTGAGATGCATACACGGACCATGACAGATAGAGCCTGCTGCACCTTTAGTCTTGTGATCAGCTTTGTTAGTCGTTGGTGCCTACATGTAATCTGAACAATTTTTTTTATCCGAACGATTTTGCACCAGCTGTATTTTATCAAACAGTGAATTTCCTCCGATAGAGGACTCCTATCACTCCTGCAGTGCTGGGAAAGTGCCCCTGGCCTGGACTGCAGCCCAACAGCCAATCATCTTTTACTGGGGTGAACTGTAGAATATTTAGCCAATTAACTTCACTCAGTTAATTTAATTTTAATCCAAAAAACTCACCAAACATGTTTATTTTTCTTTCTTTTGTCTCTCATCACCTTCCACGCTTGATGAAAAATGTAAAATATTTGAAAAACCTCAAATGAAATCTGGAAAGGTAAGCAGATGAACTCAACTCCAGTAGCCTATCATTGTGTGCCTCCTTTTATGGTCCCAGTGACCAAAGAAGTGCTCCTGGGGAAGAGTGAGAGGTGATGGAAACTACGGAATATTTCTGTAGAACATCCAAGACAATAGTTGTCATTGTTTTGTATTGGTGCAACACCAAAAATACATTTGCTTAAAGAAGCCCATCTGTCTGCTCCTGTAGCTTCTGAAAGCTTTAGAAACAAGGGTGCGTCCAACCAACCAACACCCCACAGCTACAGAGACAGCTCTGATAGGCTCCAGTTCTCCTCAACATGCTCCACCTCTTTGCTTCTTCAGCTGAAAGGACATCTGGAGAGCATTACAACAAGGACACCAGATCTTCCCGAAGTGCCTGGCTGGCTGGGTGGCCCACTCTAGCCTCCTGTCAACAGCCGGACACGGCCCGTCTTGCTGCAGGGAGGGAGATTCACACGCGCTGTTAAATTCTCACCAGCTGACATGAGATGGTGACCGCTGAAGTCTGCTTCTCTCCATGTGCTTCAGGTTTCCACTGATTAACCGGGGGGGGGGGGGGGGGGGGGGGGGGGGGGGGGGGTGTCACCATGAGTAGTCTTAGCTTCATGAAATTTTTCACAGAATATTGTTGTTTTTTTGTGACGAGTGAGTTCTTGCAAACAAAAACTACGTAGAAAGTTTAATTCTCTGGAGGCTAAACTGTGAGGATTATTGATTGGCATTTTCGTCCACGAATAAAAGAAGACAACGCACAAATAGACAATAACAAAAAACAGAAAAGATGGGTCCACTGTTGAACTATTTATGTCTAAGGAGACAATGTCCATGACTGGCAGGAAAAGCAGTAGATGTGACCACCTGAAAGGTGTTTGTTTGGTGAGAGCACATCTGGGGTTTCCCCTGGGTAGAAAAGTGTGGTAGCCGAGGATGGGGGTGGAGTGGAGTGCTCAGCTTAAACCGAACACGGCGCATCTGGTTGTTTCATCATATTTGTGACACTGCATAATATTATCAGCTGATTTTATTCAGAAGCAGAACTTACAGCGGTCGTTGCTGACCGTAGCTAGGCAGTAGCACCCCTACAGCACCTCCCTCTGCCTCATAAATGGTGACTGTGCCATGCCAGTGTCGGTACAGGATCTGCTCGGGTGCAAGATCGGCTCGGGGTCCTTCAACTGCCGATGACGTCAAAGTACGGCAAACCCACTCCGACAAAATACACTACACATCTTTATACTGTTGGAAAGAATTTAGCAGTTTCGTCATTAAAATAATGTTTCTTATGACGTAAGTTTGTGTTTATAATGGTATTTATAAAATAAAACACTATATTGTATTCATAATGTTGAACTCTTCTTTGAGCACTTCCCTTGAAGGATCATAGGTATTAGCATCACCTGTGAAATTGTATTAGCAGGAAAGAAGTGTGTCCCATTTATTGAAGTATTTTGTGTTTAGAGTTTTTGACGTCTTGTCCATGCGTAGTTCAGTTACGCTCATAGCTGCTAGCCAAAACTCTGGAGTTAAAAGTTTTCTGGCTTTACTAAAATACCTGTCTGTACTTATCTGATTGATGGTAGTTTTACTTTCTATTAGACTCCAAATGTAATCATTTGGCACGTATCTAATTCATAATTTGTAAGAATGTAATCAGCGATATTAGCATTAGCATTCCTATGGGGTTTTCTATGTATATTAGCATTGCGCTAACCAAAAAATGTAAAATATAAAAATATTTAGAAAATGATTAAAAATATATGTAAAATGAGCAAAAAATAGACAATTGCGATTAAAAATGAAAAGAAAGAGAGAAAGTGAATAGGAAAGAGCTAAATCAGTGGATTCTGAGGAAGGTGGAATAGGTGGGGAGAGCAGAATAAAGAGAGAGTGGTGAAGAAGGTCACACCTAAGCTAGCCTGAACAAGTGAGTTTTCAGCTGCTTTTTAAAGGAGACCACTGAGTCCACTGATCTCAGGCTTAGCCTGGTGCTGCACAACCATCGACATATAAATATTGGCCAATGGGTTTCCATAGTCTCCAGTAACACATTTTTGAAGATAAATGGGAGGTTGCCACCACCGCCATTTTGACCGTGTCACAGGTTCCGTCAAGCCCAGACAATTCCACAAAAGGGAAGAGGGGTGGAGCTGAGGGTGGGGCTGTAAGGTTGGGATCAACTGACGACACCTGGTCGAACTAGCTACAAGCTAACCTGAAGCTAACCCAAAGCTAATGCGGAGGTGGGAGCTAAGCTAATGGAGGTAGCAACCTAGCTACAACCAGAGTTAACTGTGCACAACACCAGAGCTTCTGAGTCAGAGATACGCTGGGCAGACAGCTGGGTATAATCGGGTGGAAAACGGAGGTCTCCGAAAGCTCCACAAGCCGGCAGCCCGCACAGCAGACAGAAGCCGCCATCAGACAGAGATGCGCCGAGCTGCAGGGAGTGGAGAACTGGGTGGAAAACAAAGGTCTCCCCTAGAGTTCCACAAGCTGATAATCGGAACCCAGATACACCACCATGTCATAGTTCTCCCCATTTTCTAAAGTGCAACATTATGTTAAATGCACTGGGTTTTACCCTATTACATTTAAATTTCATGGTTAAACAGTATATGTTAAAATCTAAGCTCAGCTAGTGCAAGAGCGGCAGTGACCTAAAATACATAAATATAATTTTACTTACCGAAAAAAATGAAGTGGAGACTCCTTGGACACTCTATTAGTGCAATTAATGCCACAGCAAGTCATTTTGTCCAACAATTGCACAAAAAATATCCAAAAAAGAATACACAAACACAGACTCAAAATGCGGGAGCAGTTTCCAGGCCAGACCGAGGCTCTACTGAGGCCTTTCCCCGCAGCTAGCTCTGTGGTCACGTGGGTCTGATGCTCACTAATTATACAGAAATTTAGGCTTTTAATACACTTAAACAGAAGAGTGAGAAAAAAAATTCACCCCCTCAGAGTTGTCATGAGTGTTAACTAGATAATTTAAACCAAAAACATGTTTTGGTACCAGGCTGTAAACATGTTTATTTCTGCTGTGAAACTGGAATTTTTAACATGGGAGTCAATGAGGATTTGCTCGCTTCTGACAGCAGCCCCCAGCAGATGAGTACCGTGGAACTGCAATTATTGTCACTTCCGGGTTGGCCTCAATTTTTGAGCTGCATTGTGGGGGCCTGTGCACAACCAGTAGGATTTGATCACTGGACCTCAGGGACCTGCTGGGGGTGTAGGGACTAAGAAGATCACCAATGTAAGATGGTGCTTGTCCATGTAAGGCCCTATACACCAGAACCATGATCTTGAAATGAACCCTGAAGTTGACTGGCAGCCAATGAAGCTGGAGGAGAAGCGGGGTGATGTGCACAGGCATTCTGAACCACCTGTAGATGGTTCAGGGAGGTTTTGCTCAGACACGTGAAAAGAGAGTTGCAGTAGTCTAAGCGTGAGGAGATGAAGGTATGGAGAACAGTCTCAAGTTCAGAGCGGGACAGAATGGGACTCAGCTTTGCAATGTTCCTGAGATGGAAGAAGGAATAGCGAACAAGAGAACGGACATGAGAAGAAAGATCAGCTGTAAGCCTCTGCTGAAAGGTGCAACAGCAGTGGCCACACAAGACACCTGCTTCCATAAACACAGATGCACACATAGTTAGCAAACCACCATAAAACACACACACAAAGACAGCAAGAGAAAAAACACCACATTACATTTGAGCAGGGCATACTGGAGTGTGTGTGTGTGTGTGTGTGTGTGTGTGTGTGTGTGTGTGTGTGTGTGTGTGTGTTTGTGTGTGTGTGTTGCATGAACGTTTTTTTAAGATGACAGACACCTGGTATCCTGTCTGGTGGACACCAGAGGTTAGGGGAGCTGTCAAGCTGGAGAAGGAGGCCTACAGGGCGTGGCAGGTCTATGGGCCTCCAGAGGCAGCAGACAGGTACTGGAGGGCCAAGCGAGGTGCAGCACAGGCAGTTGCCGAGGCAAAATCTCGGGCGTGGGAGGAGTTTGGCGAGACCTTGGAGAAAGACTATCTATTGGCTCCAAAAAAAAAATAAAAACAACAAATACGCAGTGTCGGAGCCCCTGGCGTGGATGAGATCCCACCTGGGCATCTCAAGTCTTTGGATGTTGTAGGACTGACTTGGTTGACACGTCTCTGCAACATTGCGTGGTCATCGGGGGCAGTTCCTGTGGAGTGGCAGACCTGGGTGGTGGTCCCAATTTTTAAAAAGGGGGACCAGAGGGTGTATTCCAATTATGGGGTCTCACACTCCTCAGCCTCCCGGGAAAGGTCTGCTCCAAGGTACTAGAGAGAAGGGTCCGGTCGATAGTTGGACCTCAGATAGAGGAGGAGCAATGTGGTTTTCGTCCTGGCCCTGGAACTGTGGACCAACTCTTTACACTTGCTAGGGTGATGGAGGGGTCATGGAAGTTTGCCCAACCAATCCACATGTGTTTGTGGATTTGGAGAGAGAAGGCTTAACACCGTGTCCCCAGAGACAACCTGTGGAGGACACCAGGAGCATGGGGTGGATGGTCTTTTGCTAAGGGCCATTCAGTCCCTGTACCAGAGGAGCTTGAGTTTGGTCCACATAGCTGGCAGTAAGTCGGACCTGTTCCCAGTGAGGGTTGGACTCCACCAGGGCTGCCCTTTGTCACTGGTACTGTTCATAACGTTCATGGACTGTAAAACAAAGGCGAAGTCAATCTGTATTTCACATCTGAATAAGGATGGAAACAGCAAAAGGACGGAAAGGGAACATAGGTACGTGCCAGCCAGGAGGGGGAGGCTGGAGAAGCTGTGGGTGTGGAGAAAAGTGAGAGGATGGAAAGAAACAATCATCGTTACAGGAAAGTGGCATCCAAAAACCTTCTCCAATTATCGTTGGCCACCACGCCAGTGAGACTGACTTAATTAAAATGACCGGGGGAGGGGCTTTGCGCATAAACACAAAGCTCAGGCTGTCTACCGCTCTTGCTTTTCAATTCCTCACTTCAAAAGAGAAGAAGGACATAATAAAACAGGAAACTCTCAGCTGACATCATCACCCAGTGCTGGTGTTTAAACTGTGTTAAGTGTGTGTGTGTGTGTGTGTGTGTGTGTGTGTGTGTGTGTGTGTGTGTGTGTGTGTGTGTGTGTGTGTGTGTGTGCTAGTGTGCATGCTTGTGAGTGTGTGTGTGTGTGTGTGTGTGTGTGTGTGTGTGTGTGTGTGTGTGTGTGTGTGTGCTAGTGTGCATGCTTGTGAGTGTGTGTATGTGTTAGTGGGCATGTTTGTGTGTGTGTGTGTGTGTGTGTGTGTGTGTGTGTGTGTGTGTGCGTGTGTGTACTCATCTTTACATGTTAACGTGACCATTGTTACATCGTGGAGACGTGTTGCTGGACAACCCGCTCTACCTCCTGAGCTCCTGCTGATCATGCCAAGCTTCATGCCATCAGGCCTCAGAGAGGAGTGGTGCTCCATTTAGAGGCCAGATGGTGCTACTTTAAACCATTGAGAGAAGTACATAACATATTACTGTTGGCACTACTGAGATGTCATCTTCTCTTAAATGCATGTTGTTTTCATCAGCTTGTGTTTCAGTGAAGCTCTGCCCACTCCCGCTTCAACAAAACACACTTACAACAGCATCTTAAGCCCGGATCACAATGTGCAATTTTTGACCGTCGTACAGGATTGTTCATGTCACACTGCACGGATTCAAAGAGAGGTGTCACATTGTGCGGAGCACAATTACCTAATGTCAAACTGCACGACTACGTATCCGCAGAAGGACGCGTTTACGTCACCTGAAAACATACGTCACTATTAGTAAAAAAAACACCCAAGAAGGCGACTCCGAGGGCGAAGAAATTTTTTGCATTAGCACCAGTTGGAACTACAATAAGTGCCAAAAATGAGCGTAAAAGGAGGAAGAAGAGGCTGTGGGAATGTGCCTGGGTAGGAAAACAAGGAGGTTTGGGCTGCCTTGTTCTGCAAAACGAGCTCGAGGTGAGCCTTCTTTTTTACTATTAGCATTGCTAATATGTTTGCACTAAAACTTGTGGTGACATCCAAACAAAAGATTCATGTTAAACTGATGGTTATGAATGACCTTCTTTTCTGTAGACTGGTGATCATGGCCGATTCAGAGATTTGTTGCGTTTGGATGGTGACCAGCTCGACCATCTGCTCGAGCTGGTCACCACATATATGCAACCAAAACACCCATCTGAGCCCGAGCGTTAGCACCACAGAGAGGCTGTCCGTGACTGGTAAGTGGAGTTGTTTAATAATAATCTGCACATCTCGTTATTGAGAGGAAGCTGATTACTTTGGATGATCTGCTTTTAGGGGAGACATTTGCTTCACCGAGCTTTCAGTACCGCGTGGGGAGGAGCACTATCAGTGGAACTGTGAGCAACATGTGCGAGACATTGTTTTACAAGACGACTACCTACAGGTACATGCATGGCCACTACTTTTTTCTGTTGTTTACAGTAACAATGTTGTTTTTCAGACTATTATGAGAGGGTCTGTTGTGTTTTTCTAGACACCTACCACAGAAGACGAATAGAGAAATTTGGCATCCGATTTTAAAGAGAGATGGACGTTTCCCCGTTGTGTTGGAGCTCTAGATGGGAAGCAGATAACTATCCGACCACCAGCCAGCAGTGGATGTGCTTTCAGAAACTCCCGCTTCTCTCTTGTTTTGCTGGCTGTTGTCAATATGAACTCTCAGTTTCTTTACGCACAAAGTGGCACCCAGGGCAGTCTGATGGAGGCGTCTTCGCACACTCTGATTTTAGAAGGGCCTAGATGGTAAACTTCTAAATCTAGCCCGACAAAATATTTGCTAGGTACCAACACACCCATACCATATGTGTTTGTGGAAGATGGGGCCTTCCCACTTCAGGAAAACCTTATGAAGCCTTATCCATTCAGGAACCTTGACTACGACCAGACGGTTTTCAGCTACAGGTTGTCTGGAGCTCGGCATGTAGTTGAAATTAGTTTTGCAACATTATCCAACAGGTGGCGAGTTTTCCTTACCACGATTGCTCTTGAGCCAGAGTTTGTGTCACAGATAACACTGGCAGCTCTGTCTTTACACAACTTTCTCACTGTACATGCTAAAGGCAGATA
Organism: Nothobranchius furzeri; assembly: GCF_043380555.1. NCBI lineage: Eukaryota > Metazoa > Chordata > Actinopteri > Cyprinodontiformes > Nothobranchiidae > Nothobranchius > Nothobranchius furzeri. Next base: position 40,950,951 of record NC_091750.1, on the reverse strand, counting down.
CACAACCCTGTCCACAGAGAGGATGAGCGGCACAATACCATCCCTGGAAGCTCGTGAAACAACCAACCTCTTCCATTTAGTGGCACAGCTAAGCAGCAATGGGAGACATTAAAGTCCTATTTTGTCTAACCAAAAGGCTCTGTGACTTGGCAAGAAAACATGGCATAGTCGTAGGAGCTCTGTGTCATTTGTAGCAGCTGCTAATCGGCATCCTAAAAAGAATATCTGTAAACGTCTGGCTGAAAATGAATAAAACCTTTTTGGCAAATAATCCTTGGGCACCCTTCATGAACAAACAATAGTCATTTATGCATGCTACAGTCACTACACTGTTTTATATTTTAATTAGTTTATGCTGCAAGTGACATTTTGTCTACCTACCCTAGCAAACATGTTACCTGAATAATAAAGGTCAGAGTGTTTTTAGTCGCAAACTTTATTCTACATTGGAAACAGAAGCAAGAAAATATATGAAAGTAAAATACAATAAAGAAAAATACACTCAAAGGGCCATTCATGCACAGTCACTTTGTTTTTGTAAGGAGTGCCAACTTGAAGCTTTCCATCATGCTGTGCTGGACTATTATGGCTTGGGGTGTGCCACACAGGATATGGGCTGTATGGTGGCACAGTTGTTAGCACTGTTCCTTGCAGCACGAAGGTTGCAGGTTTGAAACTCAGCTGCGGCCTTTCTGCGTGGAGTTGCGTGTTCCCCCCATGCATGCATGGGTTTCCTCCGGGTAGTCCGGTTTCCCCCCACAGATCACAACGTGCCCTATAGGTTATAAATTGTAAGTCGCTTTGGAGAAAAAGCGTCTGCCAAATAAATAAACATAAACATATTGATGTCCTGTAAATGGATGTGATGGATTGGTGGGATATGTATTTTGGTTGGCTGAAGTCTTATAGAACTAGGATTGGGATAATAATACTTGTAACTTGTAACATGTTTTGTAACTATAACTTTCATTTTTTAGCATGTAATTCATATTTTGTAGCTTGTAATTCACGTTTTGTAACACTTGACTTTCATTTTCTAACACATAATTCTCATTTTAAAACATGTAACTTTTGTAACGTAGCATGAAATTTTCATTTTGTAACATGTAACTATTGTAACGTAGCATGAAACTTTCATTTTGTAACATTTAACTTTTGTAATGTAGCATTAAACTTTCATTTTGTAACATGTAACTTTTGTAACATAGCATGAACTTTCATTTTGTAACATGTAACTTTTGTAACATGTAACTTTTGTAACATAGCATGAAACTTTCATTTTGTAACATGTAACTTTTGTAACATTGCATGAAACTTTCATTTTGTAACATGTAACTTTTGTAACGTAGCGTGAAACTTTCATTTTGTAACATGTAACTTTTATAACGTAGCATGGAACTTTAGTTTTGTAACGTAACTTTTGTAATGTAGCATGAAACAGTCATTTTGTAACATGTCACTTTTGTAACATGTAACTTTTGTAACGTAGCATGAAACTTTCATTTTGTAACATGTACCTTTTGTAACGTAGCATGAAACTCATTTTGTAACATGTAACTTTTGTAACATGTAACTTTTGTAACATGTAATTTTTGTAACATAGCATGAAACTTTCGTTATGTAACATGTAACTTTTGTAACGTGGCATGAAACTTTCATTTTGTAACATGTAATTTTCGTAACAGCATGAAACTTTCATTCTGTAACATGTAACTTTTGTAACATAGCATGAAACTTTTATTTTGTAAATGCAACTTTTGTAATGTAACTTTTTTGACATGTAACTTTTGTAATGTAGCATGAAACTTTCATTTCGTAACATGTCACTTTTGTAACATGTACCTTTTGTAACGTAGCATGAAACTTTCGTTTTGTAACATGTCACTTTTGTAACGTGGCATGAAACTTTCATTTTGCAACATATAACTTCTGTAACATGTAACTTTTGTAATGTAGCATGAAACTTTCATTTTGTAACTTACAGAAAAATGTATGTATAGGTTTCAAATTACAACTAAAACACACAACTCAGTCTACAATTACAAAACTTACATCTATGTGTTACAAAACATTTTGCCCAATTCTAGCTTCCTTTCCTAAAGAACCAATGACCGATAAATTAAACTAAGCATTGCTTAAGAACTTACATTTTGACCTAGACCAGGATATTGTATCCAAGACATATGATTGGCTGATAAGACAAAACCTGGCATTGGTTCTTTGGATAAAGAAAGCTAGAATTGGGACAAAATGTTTTGCACACATAACTTTTGTTTCTATAGATTGTAGATGGAGATCTGTGCTTTTTTCTGCAAGTTACATAAGAAAGGTTTCACGTTACATATCAAAAGTTAAATGCTACAAAACAAATGTTACATGTTTCTAAGTGAAAATTTCATGTTACAAAATGAGAATTAGGTGTTACAAAATGTGAATTTCATGCTACACAATAAAAATTACAACTGCAAAATATGTTACAGTTACATGTAATAATGTCCAGATCTTAGCTCTATTAAGTCTCTTCAGATTCAGTGGCATCAAACAAATGATCTGTAATTATCTGCACGGTTTAATTGCGTAAGAACTGGCTTTCAATTAGATGGAGCTGATTAGCCACAAACTTGCCAAACTTCAGAGTCTTCTCGGGTAAAGGGTTGATCGACTACTTGTTTAAGCAAAGTCACTGTTTGTTTTTCATAACTGTCGTGTGCATTTTTGGATGTTGAGGTACTCTTCCGGCGCAGTGGGAGTTCTTTGTTGCCACTGCTACTTGGTTTGGGGTTTTCCGTATTGTTCTCAGGGAACTTGCACAGATCATTATGTCTTTCCCTGCAAATTAAAGAATGACTTGCGTAAAAAACATATGTCTAAGCATCAATAAGACATTACTTATGTTAGCATGGATTGCTGCGAGTTGGAGGCTAACATTTGTGGAAAAGGGCCATGGGCATGAAAGTAAACACGTATTTACTTACTTGGAATTTGCATCTACTCTGGGATTTCTCTCCAGGCGTTTTCCTTTGTGGATCGATTGTGATAGTCCTTATCATTCGTGTCATATGGACAGGGTCTGTGCTGCCAAAGTTGGATAAATTCCTCTTCTTATTTTACCCACCCAGGTGTGTAGCCTCCATTACTGCTAAAAAGCAATGTTGCAGTCCTTCTGTCATGTGACTCCATCACTAATTTCTTATGTGACCGCCTGGTTGTGTTTTCATTGTTACAGATAAGAATCTTAGGTTTTCAAGCATGCTTGTAGACTGTCTGAGGCTGATTTGGGTCGCGAGATGGCTCAAAAAGCTGTCGCAGAGCCATTCACACCGTACATTCACAGCATGATGCACATATATGCAAATCACCCTGACGTTGACTGTTTTTGGTCACAATTCTACTCAGGACGTGGGATTTGGCAAAGATGGCCAAAAATTGCACAGTGTGATCCGGGCTTTAAGCAAGTTTGCTGTTGCATTGGGATTGGTAGTCCAGTGGTTGACCCAACTAGCCTGGCCTGCCAGACTCCTCTGTTTAATTCTGCACAGAGAAAGGGTCTTGGACCTCTCCTTCCTGAGATGGAAGAAGGAAGAGTGAACAAGAGAATGGACATGAGAATCCAGGGTGAGAGCTGGGTCAAAAGTCACACCAAGATTCCTGACAGGGGGCTTGGTGTGAGAAGCAAGCTGACCAAGAGAGTCTCTGACTTTGGGAACCAGCTTGTCTGGGGCACAGATGAGGATCTCGGTATTATCTTCATTCAGCTGTAGAAAGTTCCCACCATCCAGGTTTTAATAGAGTCTAAGCAGGTGTGTAACAGCTGCAGCTTAGACATCTCATGGGGCTTCAGGGAGATGTACAGTTGGATGTCATCTGCATAAAGATGGTAGGAGATACCTTTGAAGGAGCTCAGGATGTGCTGAAAAGGAAGCAGATAGAGGAGGAAGAGCAGAGGTCCCAGCACAGAACCTTGTGGGACACCATGGGTAAGAGAGGTGGTGGAGGACCTAAACTTAGAGACGGCCATAGAGAAGAAGCACTCAGAAAGATAAGAGGAGAACCACTCCAGAGCAGATCCTGATAGGCCTACCCAGTCTCTCAGCCTCTCCAGTAGCAGGTGATGGTCAACAGTGTCAAAGGCCGCAGTCAGATCCAGCTGGACCAGAACAGAACAGTCCCCTGCATCACTGTGAGTCAGAAGGTCATTAGAGACCCTAAGAAGAGCTGTTTCAGTAGAATGACCCAACTGTAAGCAATCATAGATGTTAAGTTCATCAAGAGCAGCTGTGAGTTGTTTAACCACAACCTTTTCCAATATCTTGGAGATTAACAAAAGTTTAGAGATGGGTCTGAAGCTGCTATGAAGAGAGGGGTCAAGACTCGTTTTTTTAAGAAGCGGGTGGATTATAGCGTTCTTAAAGTAAGCAAGGACCTGACCAGAAACCAAAGAAGCATTAAGTATAGAGAGCACGCTGGGACCAATGTACTGAAAAGCACTTTTAAACAAAGATTAGGGTAAAATGTGTGTGTGTGTGTGTGTGTGTGTGGGGGGGGGGGGGGGGGGGCATGCAGAGGTCTTCATAGAGTTAACTAGTTTGGTTAACTCAGTCAAAGAAACAGGAGCAAAGCTATCTAGGATGATGAGCCTGGTTGGAGTCGGGAGAGGCAGCGATAAGGCTGAAGGAGATATGCTAGCTCTAACCTTATTGACTTTGTCCACAAAGAAAGACAGAAAGTTCTCGCAGTCTGCAACAGAGTGGATGGAGGCTGTGGGAGTGGCAGGAGAGACAGTGCTGCTGATGGTGTTAAACAGCACCTTGGGGTTCCCTTTGCTCTGGGACACCAGGTTGGAAAAATAGGGATCCCTCGCGTCTCTGACTGCAGAGTTAAAGGATTTCAGAAGATACTTTAGGTGCAGCAGATGGACGCGGAGATGGGTTTTCTTCCACAAGCACTCAATTTTTCTGCTTTGGCACTTCAGGCTGCGAAGGCTGTCATTAAACCAGGGAGTAGGGTTCACTGCAGGAACTGATCTGGTTCTGACAGGACAGATGTTGTCCAGAATGGAGAGGCAGTGCTCGTTAAACTGAGAAGTTAAGGAATCTGGGTCGTTATCAGAACAGGGTGGATCATAAGCAGCAGAAAAATTGCTGGCTGTGCTCTCATTAAGAAAATGAGAACTAACCATACGGCGAGCAGGAGGTGGGGATGCAGAAACTGACAAGTTAAAGAAAATGCAATGGTGATCTGAAATATAAACGTGCTCAGGACTAACACTGTCAACATTTAGACCCAGGGTAAAAACAAGGTCCAGAGTGTGCCCCCTGGTGTGTGTGGGGCCAGAAACATGTTGGGTAAAGCTGAAGGAGTCCATGAGGCTGGAGAAATTCAATGGCAAAGTTGTCTGAGAGATCATCAATGTGGATGCTAAAGTCACCAACAATCACCAGTCTGGACAGCTTCTGATTCTTTCTGTAAGCTGGAAATTATTAAAAATGGATCTGGTCAGTTGGTCTCTCAACGCGACTGGCAACCTTTTTTCAACGATGAGAAAGGGAGAAGGGGCTCCTGGGAAAAGTGGAACCTGATATGCCTCTCAACTGTCTGTAGAGGATTCTGAAGATGTTTGGATATTTATCGTTTTGTTGTCGGGATTCCTGCTGTTTGGCATGAGCGGTTACCTGACTTAACGGAAAATTAACGAGCTTTCAAGGAACATTGGCTCAATCCCGGAACTCAGGGATGGAATGCATCGTGCTGTGAATGCACAAACTCATAATAGTCGAGATGAGTTGTAAGCTTGGAGCTTTGGCTGAGATTCAGGCTCTGGCACAAAAAGTGGATACATTCAAGGAGCGAGTGGATGGATCAACACGAACTGGGATGGATTAATTACACCAGTATTGGATTTAGAGGGGTTGAAGACCAACAGAACACTAAGGCACAGAGGAAATTATCTCTGTCTTTACCCAAAACAATTTTTATCTGAATCTGGTGCCCTTGGAGTCTGTGACGCTGAGGTGATATCTCCCCCCTCAGAAGAAATGTGGAATGCTGCCGTGGCTATGGAAACTCTTTCTCCCTATCCCAGCCTGGGCGGGACTGTGACCGATGAAGGCCATGGAACCGTATTTAGGATTCACTGTGCCCTCTAACCCATTTTCTCCCTCCCCTGTCCAAACAGAGGTGATGAGCGCTGCCCCATGCGGCTGCGAGCACTGAAGTGATGAGAGTCCCAACCCTACCTCCCCACCTAGTGGACACTTATGTTGTGTAATGTCTGAAGTCTGTGTGCATATCTGTCTGAGGTGTTTTTTTACATAGCAAAGCTACCCTCTCTGTTGAGGTTAACTCTGAAGTGCGTTTTTTCCCTCCCCCTGACTCTGTCCTCAAAGAAACCCTCTTGATCTATTACGGTAGCGCGACTCGGGTTGCGAATGACCACATTCACCAATTCTTGTCATGTGTCTATGTATGTATGTCTGATCTCAGCATTGTGTGTACTGAAACTCTAATTTCCCTCTGGAATTAATAAAGTATTTTTGAATTGAATTGAACTGAATTCACAGTGGAGGGTAGAAAGTCACTTAACTCCTGAAGGAAAGAACTGTTTGGACCAGGTGGATGATAGACCACAGCACAGTAGAACGGGTCCTTACGCCCGACTTTAATCAGCTGCAGTTCAAAGGAAGCAAAGCAACCAGAGGTTGTAGAGCTACATGGAAGATGGTCTCTGAAAACAACAGCTAGGCCTCCACCACTACCAGAACCCTGGGGCTGGCTAAGAAAAGAATAACCACTCGGGCAGAGTTCAATCAGACCAGAATAATCAGATGTTTGCTGCCAAACTTCAGTCAGAAACAGAAAATCCAGGTTTTTAGAGAGAATTAGATCATTGAGCAGGAAGGGCTTATTGTTAACCTAACGGGTATTTAATAGAGCCATGCTGAGTGAGGTGGAGGAATCAGAAACTACAGAATCACCTGGAGTTAGTGGACGTAAATTAGCAGAGTTAGATCGACTGTGTTTATAAAAACCACTTATGGAGGGAACAGGAGGAGAAACCACTGAAGAATGAGGATAAACCAACCTTAAAAGACGGACGGAGAAACCGCGCCACAATGCAGCCTGGCGGGAATGCGGAAGTGGCGCTCAAGTCGCCAAACAAAGGACAAGAAGCTAGAAGATCACGTCGATGTTTACTAGATAAACCACACTTTAAGAGAAGTCTTATCCTCACCTGGATTCCTGCTCATTTACCTCTTTCCCTCAGATATATTCCTATGCTGCCCATTACAATAGCAACAATGACTGCTGGAAGGCAGCACCAGTCATCTGCTGTTTGATTAGAAGAAACACACATCGCCTGTTTATGTACTCTGTCAGGGCACCCCAGGGTGGCTGTGGCTACACTGTAGCCCATCATAGATGATGCCAGCAGGCTGAACAAGCTGATTAGGAAGGCTGGTTCTGTCCTGGGTGTCAGACTTGAGAACTTGGAGGAGGTGTCTGAGAGGAGAATGCTAAAAAAGCTTCTCTCTATCTTGGACAACCCCTCCCACCCCATGCACGCCCACATGATTGACCATCGAAGCACACGCAGCAAAAGACTCATTGCCCCTAAATGCAGAACTGACCGCCACAGGAAATCCTTCGTACCGGTGGCAATAGGATTGTTTAACTCTTCCTCACCCTGTAGGTGATTCACCTAATACTATTACCTAGGCTATTCTGTTCCATCCCAGACCGTGCAATATTACCCAAGAGTTCTTATTGGAAATATGTTTGCATCCCTCCATCATATGCTGCTACTACCCTAATTCTATTGCACAATACTCTGATCATTTTCGAAAATCGCCTGCACTGATAGCTTAGTTACTTATTCACCAGGATACAGTCATGTATTTTATTTGTTCAGTTATCTGAGTATTTCTCTTGCACTATCCTATTGTGTACTACTGTACACTATTTTTACTGTATATATCGTATATCTTATATCTGTTTCACCTGTTTCTTTGTCTCTCCTACTGCTTTGAGCATGTACATGACACAACAATTTCCCTCGGGATAAATAAAGTTGTTCTTATCTTATCTTATCTTATCTTATCTTATCTTATCTTATCTTATCTTATCTTATCATCATCATCATTGTGTGAGTGTTTGTGTGAATGGATGAATGATTCACTTTAGAGTAAAGCGCTTTGGAGTCCTCTGACTCTGAAAGGTGCTATACAAGTGCTTATTTAATGCATCCTTGTAGTTTAAAGTATTTGACTTTCAGCCCTAGGCTATCTCAATCTAAATCACCTTTTCCACAATTATAAAGAAATGTTTGAATGGGTGTGTTTTTCTGTCCTGATCTCATTCTATTGAAACAGGAAGTAACACAATCAGACTTCAGATCTTTACCAACCAAACAGACATTTGCATAGATACAAAGAAAGTAGGAATTCCAGTCAGATTGGAGCGCTGCTGTCAATACCCAAGGGAAATTCTTCTGTCTTCATTAGGACCGGGGAGCTGTTTTGAATATTTGAAGGGCATCTGTTTGGAAGTTCAGCATGAAAGAATAAAACCCAGAAGATTATAGACATGAGTTTAAAGCTTTAATGCCACAGGAAAATGAGATAGACAGGTGGAAACATCCTCTGAATGGAAGGTGATTGTTGTGTAGCAATTTTTACATATTAATTATGACCAATACGATGTGATGATTGATATGAAATATAAATCTGATTTATCTTTGAATGTTTAATCAGAAGATTCTAGGGTTCTTTGCTTCTTCAGGGACCATAAACACACTTTGTATTAATTCAGACAGAGTCAGTATGTAGTTTATAAAATGAATTTAATTATTTTTCCTAAACTAATGGTACATGACAAGATATGAATAATGAGATGTGGTGTGGTGGATGTGAGGTGTTGTGATGGAAGCTAGATGTTGTAGCAACCGTTCTTTTTATCTGAGAGAAAATGTGAAATCTGGCTGTAAAAAATTTTTTTTGTTTGTTGTAAACTAGTGAGTTGTTTATTAAAAACAGCATCAGTCGTGCCAAGTCTACGCACCCTTGGTGTGGAGGTTGTGGTTCGATGGTCACTGCTGGTGTAGTGAACTCTGATATCAGGAATCCGTAGATAGTTCCGATAGGACGCGTCCAGTCTGAGATCCCTACAGGTGAAGGCAGGACGCTGGAATGCTTGTTTGCATCTAAGGTTGTTTGCTTGGCTCTTAGAAGAGCAGGTTGTCTGGTATCAACCGCAGTGTTGCAGAGAGGCTTTGACTGGAGGTTAAAGGAGTTTGTTTCAAAAGAGGCTTCTTTCCCGATTTGGCAGAATCGGGAGTCAGCTGGAAACTGATTTTATCAGGAAGTAATTCTTGTTTTATTGAACTACTTGTTATGATTACTGGCCAAGTTTGGCCAATCAGAATGTGACACGTTTGAGTATTTACCAACATCCCTCAGAAAGCCATGCCTTCCTTCAGATACAAAAATGTTTTTAACCTTAACATGCACCTTATTGTAATGTGTATGAGTGTAAACAATGATTAACTTGTTAAATCAACACATAGTGATTTGTGATATAAATGGATCATTGTAAGAATATTCATTTCAAATTCATTGATTTAAGCACAGATTATTCAAACATTTCATTTAAACATCTTGTTCATTCACCACATGTGATTATTTAAGCTTATGAGTTGTAAAATCATGGAGTCTTCACTTGTTCAGAGTGAAGAGTGTTGACGTCTGGCATTCAGACAGAGAGTGTAGGAGACCTTGGGTTAGACTGTTTGTCTCCAGTGTTTTGTCTTCTGGTATGTCAACAAGAACTGAGCAGAACCTTCTGGGTTTGGAGGCCAAATAGAAAGTGGATTTGTTTCTGTAGATGAAAGGTTATTAGAAATGTGTTGGTGTGTGCCATGTAGCTCAGTGGCGTTGATGTAAACACGAATATGTTAGACCACCAAAGCAACACAGACTCAAACTCTGATGGGTAGGTGGTTTCACATGCGTGACTAGTTGAATATGTTTGAATGTTTCTGCACCATGCGGCTTCCCATGTCCACTTGTTTTACCAAAGAGACAAGCAGAAGCAGGGAAACGCTGCAGGTACACCGGGTCACACACCTTCAGACTGACCAACAGCTTCTTACCCTAGGCCATCTAACACACACACATCACACAAACTGCACTTTATACGACCCTTGTTTTCTGTGTTTTTGCATATTTTAACACATTTATGTTTAATTGTTGGGTTGTATTGGCTTTTCTTTAAAGGTGACCCATTAAAAACCCATTTTTAATGATTAGGTCTGATTCTAACGGGTCGCTCTGAATGTTTCATGCAGGCTGAACATGAAAATAGTTTCCTACACCTATCTCCTGCTTTAGCTTCTGATAGAAAACAGATGGCAAAACTTTAGAAAAGCCTGACAGATCTATGTCGCACGATGGGGAATGCTGTTGTTGGTTTAGCATCCAGGAAACAGCGGAGAATGTCTCTGCTAGTAGAAGCTAATCATTAGCATTAGCAACTCCACCACACAGCAGAACACCTCCAGGCTGGTGTTATTTATGGAGGTAAAATATCAACTTTGCAGAGCAGACAGAGTCAGTGGTATAGTCGTGTTGCTGTTAGCCAATCAGAGGAGAGATGTCCACATATCAGGAAGTAAGGCTGTAAGACCTGCCATCTGACGCTCAGCTGTGATGTGGGTGACTTGTAGATACTAGAAGTAGTGCACCAGTATATTTTTTCTCCTCCAAAAGGACTTAAGGGCATTTTTTCCTGCTGAAGACTACTGCAAATGTGATGATTAAACGAGTGACCCACACCTTAACATAAGTGTCTTTTTCTTTTGTGGTGGAGCACCCTCAACTTTTGAACTCAGAATATAATAAGAACAAAGGTCTATTTTAATTATTCTATTTGGAGCATCAACAGCTTCTCTGTGTCCATGTTGGTGTCCACATGAACAGGAAGGGTCCTTCTCAAGGCCTCAGGATCCGCCTCATCTAGCTTGAGTCCAATCCACAACAGCAAATAAATAAATGATCGCAGTGAGAGCTGAAAGTGTGAGTTGTGTGTAGGTTTTGTGGGATTTGTGGTGAGGACTTGTGGCTGCAGTTAATGAGTTAGCCTTGGAGTGAGAACTGGATTGTGATTGCAGATGCACAAGGCTTTCTTTAGCCTGAGGAGGATTTGTAGTCTGTGGGTTAGACTCTTGTAGCCTCAGGCTGGGTGTGTGCCCTAGCTTTGATATATGTGCATGCTTGTAATCTGGCTACGAAGCAGTAAGGGAGGCTTTTACGTGAGGATGACCTGAAGCTTAAAGGTGTGTGTGTGTTTGTGTGTGTGTGTGCGTGCGTGTGTGTGTGTGTGTTTGTGAGACTGTCTGTCTCTGCATGGGGAGAGCTTTTGCTGTGATCTGTGTGCTTTTAGATTTTTTGTAATGACTAAAACCACACATTTGCACACCCTTGACTCTCCCAGCCCCAGATCTCATTACCATTCTGCCCTTCAATCTGTGGTTTTACTAAGCACCATCAGGCATCGCCTCCTGGTGTTTGCAAGCCTGACAATGAGCAGATGATTAGATCCTGCTCATATTCAAAAGCACCTGATCTATTTATTCAGCTTCATCTTTTGTAGCTCATCAGGATGCATAAAATCGGACCAAGGAAAGAAGACGTTGAAGGTCAGGCTGACTCTAAAACCTGATTTCTACCTGTCCGTCTTCAGAGGTAGGGAGACGCGCCACATGATCATGCATCAGTACAAGGGCTCTTTACAGGCCTGCAGGCGCTTGCTGTCTTTACACAACACAAAAGCAGCGCGAGGTGATCTGTACGTCACACAGAAACACAACATAGCACAACGATGGTGGCGATGGGGGCTTTCTACTGTCATCATGTTAATGTTATTTAGCTGTTTGATATTTGAACACGTTTATTCAAACAAATACTAACTGATAACTCTTTCTGGTCATTGATTTTATCACCATTTTATTATTACAGATGTTTTTGAACATGTTACATGAACAGAAAATGAAAAGATGGTAAGGAGACAAGATTATTTATAATACGTTACAATTATTTACAGATCAAAACCAGTATGGACCAGTTATGTACGGTTAAAGTAGGATTAACCTGAATGACTCTTCCTGCATCATTTATTTAAACTGAGTGAGCAGGAAGTCTTTAACAGTGCAGCTGGATCTGCTGCAGGAGGATCCAGACGTGGATGGAGGGTTGGAGCAGACCCGTGGCTGGACGTCTGGTCAGAGGAACGTCATACAGGACGGTCTGCAGAGAGAGCTTTGGGACACTTCCTCTCACTGTCCACTCCATCGTCCATCTACAGCGACTGCTGGGCTGGCTCAGACGACAGCTGTTACATCTCTAAGATGTATTCAGAAATATGAATTGAGGAGGTGGTTTATGGATCCACTGGTATAACAATTGTGACTCTTGCCTGTTAGCAGTTGTGGTCTGGTGGTACCTTCTCCAGGACAGAGCATCACTGACCTCCTCCATTCCAGCCTCTCATCATCTGCACCTCAGGCTCATCCTCCAGGGCCACAACTTCACCAGCACAGAGGCAGATGTGCAGATTAGTTTTTTTTAATGTAAAACAAAGCATATAACCTGCAGTACACTGGGTCTGTTATGTTTAAAGAAAAGCAGGGAATACTTATATAAAAACTACAGATAATGTAAGAGATCTAAGCATTATTAGGCTTAAGTTGAATAAACAAATGTACATTAAAAACACATCAATTCTGTTCTATTAACTTGCAAAGCCCATTTTTAATACTTTAACATCCAGTTTATGCTAAAAAAGGTATAAAACCAGATTAGCATGACAAATTTTCCCACTGTATTCAACATTTGTAATGCATTTAGTTCATATTAATTACTTGAGTGTTAATACTCTGTAGTAGTGTGTTTACCGCACCGTTCATTTTAGAAGAAGAAGAAGAAGAAGAAGAAGAAGAAGAAAATATCATTTCTATAGCACCTCTCAAGATAAAAATCACGAGGTGCTTCACAAAAACAAAAACAAAAAATATAAAAATTGTAAAAATTTTAAAAAGCAATTCGAAAATGTTTAAAAATATATTTAAAATGAGCAAGAATAAGCAATTGCGATTTAAAAGAAAAAATGTTAAGAAAGGGAGAGAGTGAATAGGAAAGAGGGAAATCAGTGGATCCTGAGGAAGGTGGAATAGTGGTGAAGAAGGTCATACAAAAGCCAGCTTGAACAAGTGAGTCTTCAGCTGCTTTTTGAAGGAGACCACTGAGCCACTGATCTCAGGCTCAGGGGGAGAGAGTTCCAGAGTCTGGGGGCCACAGCAGCAAATGATCTGTCACCTTTGGTCTTTAGCCTGGTGCGCTGCACAACCAGTAGGCTTTGATCACTGGACCTCAGGGACCTGCTGGGGGTGTAGGGACTAAGAAGATCACCAATGTAAGATGGTGCTTGTCCATGTAGGGCCCTGTAGACCAGAACCAGGATCTTGAAATGAACCCTGAAGTTGACTGGCAGCCAGTGAAGCTGGAGGAGCAGCGGGGTGATGTGGGTGTATTTGGAGGACTTAGTCAGAAGCCGTGCACAGGCATTCTGAACCACCTGTAGACGGTTCAGGGAGGCTCTGCTCAGACACCTGAAAAGAGAGTTTAGTTTGAAGCCACAGAATGAACCACAGTTTGTTCTGTAGCTTCAAACACACATGAATGTCATTTTATTTCATCTTTAATTTTATGATCAAACTGATTTTTTTTCTGACTTGCTTGGCATTTTGATTCAAAAGGGACGGTTCTTAAAGCCGCTAAAATGATTCCATTGAAAAATGTGGTTGGTTCCCATAGGATGGTCATTTAGCATCAGCTGTGAGCTTGTCTGGACCGGATCTCTGGTGGAACTGGGGAAATAGGAAGTGAGTTCATTTTTAGGAAGTGTTTGTTTATAAACTTTGACCGATCAGATCTGAGATAGGAGTTTACCAAGACCCCCAGGGGTCACACATTCCTCAGGCATTCAGTAGAGGCTGGTTCCACTTAAGGTGAAATAAATCTGTTAAACATTCATTTGTTAATATACTGATATTAATATGTGGATGTAACTGATAATAAATGATTATTAAATCATCAAGTAGACTCATTTAGTGTATTAAGATCTGAAATAAGTCAAGAAATAAAAAACATTTACTTTGATGAATTAATTAATTATCAGATCACTTTAGATAGAAGATTCATTGTAGATAACACAGATTATGATTGTAAATAACCTGTGGATTGAAAGAAATAGTTTCATGAGACCAAAATAAGATTCCTTTGATTAAAGAGTAAAAGTCTCGTCTTCTGCATGGACCTTGGAGCTGCAGCTCCATGTAATCATGAGAGGTTGTTTGGACTTAGTTTCCAGATGGTGCCGCTAGAGAAGTTAAACATGGAATCGTTTTGGTTTAGGGGAGAACACGATGCGTCCGGGTGAGGGAACACTGTTTCTATTTATATTGTTTTTCATAAGAGGTCTTTGGGGTGCTCCTCCTTGAACCGTCACCTTATCGTGGTGGAGGAGTTTGAGTTCCCTAATGATCCTAGGAGCTATGTTGTCTGGGGCACTTTGTGCCCCTGGTAGAGTCTCCCATGACAAATGGGACTTAGGTGAAGGGTGAGACAAACAGAGTCGGAGTACCCGGCCTGGAGGGCTACCGGGGTCCCACCCTGGAGCCAGGCCTGGGGATGGGGCCCGTGAGCGAACGCCTGGTGGCCGGGCTTTCACCCATGGGGCCTGGCCGGGCCCAGCCTGAACCGGATGCATGGGCTCATCCAACTGTGGACCCACCACCCGCAGGAGGAACATCAAGGTCCGGTGCAGTGTGCATCGGGTGGCAGACCGAGGCGGGAGCCTTGGCGGTCCGATCCCCGGACAAGGAAACTGGTTACTGGGACATGGAACGTCACCTCGCTGGCGGAGAAGGAGCAGGAGCTTGTGGCAGAGGTTGAGCGGTACCAGCTAGAAATAGTCGGACTCACCTCGACACATAGCATTGGCTCTGGAACCCAAGTCCTTGAGAGGGGTTGGACACTCTCCTTTGCAGGAGTTGCTCTGGGTGAGAGGCGGAGGGCTGGGGTTGACTTTTTGTTAGCCCCAAGACTCTCTGCCTGTGTGTTGGGGTTTACCCCGGGGGACGAGAGGGTAGCTTCCCTGCACCTTCGGGTCGGGGAACGGGTCCTGACTGTTGTTTGTGCTTATGGGCCAAATATCAGTTCAGATTACCTACTCTTTTTGGAGTCCCTGTGCTAGATACTGCTCCATCAGGGGACTCCTTATTCCTGCTGGGGGACTTCAATGCTCACGTGGGCAATGACAGCATGACCTGGGGGGGGGGGGGGGGGGGGGGGGGGGGGTTGGGAGGAACGGACCGCCTGATCTGAACTCGACTGGTGTTTCGTTATTGGACTTCTGTGCAAGCTGCAGTTTGGCCATAACGAACACCATGTTCGAACATAAGGATGCCCATCGGTACACTTGGTACCAGAACAGCCTAGGTTGCAGGTCGATGATAGACTTTGTAGTCGTATCATCTGACCTGCGGCCATATGTTATGGAAACCCGAGTGAAGAGAGGAGCAGAGCTGTCAAATGATCACCACCTTGTGGTGAGTTGGATCAGATGGCAGGGGAAGATGCTGCGTAGACCTGGCAGACCCAAACGCATAGTGAGGGTCTGCTTGGAACGCTTGGCAGAAGAACATGTCAAGACGGTCTTCAACTCCCACCTCCGGCAGAGCTTTGACCGCATCCCGAGAGCAGTGGGGACATCGACAAAGAGGATCTGGCAAACTGTCCGGCGCCTCAGCAGAGGGAGTCAGCAACTCGCTCACACTGTTTACAGTGAGGATGGGGAGCTGCTGACGTCACCTGGGGCTATAGTCGGGCGGTGGAAGGAATACTTTTAGCAGCTCCTCAATCCCACCTACGCACATTCCGAGGAGGAGCCAGAGCCAGGAGACCTGGGGATGGACTGTCCAATCTCTGGGGCAGAAGTTGCTGAGGTAGTCAAACAACTACACAGCGGTGGAGCCCCGGGGGTGGATGAGATTCGTCCTGGGTATCTCAAGGCTATGGATGTGGTAGGGCTGTCGTGGTTGACACGTCTCTGCAATATTGCGTGGTCATCGGGGGCAGTTCCTGTGGAGTGGCAGACCGGGGTGGTGGTCCCCATCTTTAAGAAGGGTGACCGGAGGGTGTGTTCCAACTATAGGGGGATCACACTCCTCAGCCTCCCTGGAAAAGTCTACTCCAAGGTACTGGAGAGGAGGGTCCGATCGATAGTTGAATCTCAGATTGAGGAGGAGCAATGTGGTTTTTGTCCTGGCCGTGGAACTGTGGAGCAGCTCTATACCCTTGCAAGGGTGATGGAGGGGGCATGGGAGTTTGCCCAACCAATCCACATGTGTTTTGTGGATTTGGAGAAAGCTTGTGACCGTGTCCCCAGGGGCACCCTGTGGGGGACGCTCCAGGAGTATGGGGTGGGTGGCTTTCTGTTAAGGGCCATTCAGCCCCTTTACCAGAGGAGCGTGAGTTTGGTCCGCATAGCCGGTAGTAAGTCGGACCTGTTCCCGGTGAGGGTTGGACTCTGCCAGGGCTGCCCCTTGTCACCGGTTCTGTCCATAACCTTGAAGGAAAGAATTTCTCGGCGCAGCCGTGGTGTGGAGTGTGTCAAGTTTGGTGGCAGGAGAATCTTGTCTCTGCTTTTTGCAGATTGTGTGTTCCTCCTAGCTTCCTCCAGCTCTGACCTTCAGCTCTTGCTGGGTAGGTTCGCGGCCGAGTGTGAAGTGGCTGGGATGAGGATCAGCACTGGGACCATGGTTCTCGACCAGGAAAGGGTGGCTTGCCAACTCCGGGTCGGGAGAGAGGTCCTGCCTCAAGTGGAGGAGTTTAAGTATCTCAGGGTCTTGTTCACAAGTGAGGGTAGGAGGGATCAGGAGATCGACAGGCAGATTGGTTCGGCGTCTGCAGTGATGCGGACGCTGAGCCGATCTGTCATGGTGAAGAGGGTGGCCGGGCTCAGCCTTAGAGATTGGGTGAGGAGCTTGGACATTCGGGAGGGACTCGGAGTAGAACTGCTGCTCCTCCGGATCGAAAGGAGTCAGTTGAGGTGGTTTGGGCATCTGATCAGGATGCCTCCTGGACGCCTCCCTGGGGACGTGTTTTGGGCATGTCTGCTTTTGTGACTCCTTTACTAAAAGGTGATGACCCAGCTCTGTTAACAAATTACCGACCAATATCTAATCTGTGTGTCCTGGGAAAACTTATAGAGAACTTAATAAGTGAACAACTGAAAAACTTTTTTTTTCAGATGGCCTTCTCTCAGGTCTGCAGCTTTCAGAAAACAGCACAGCACCATCACTGCAACTACAAAGGTGATCAATGACATTCATGTTGCTCTGGATAAAAAGCAGTACTGTGCTTCACTTTGTATTGATGTGTCAAAAGCCTTTGACACTTTAGACCATGCTGTTTTAAAACCAAAGCTTCTTTGTTTGGGATTGTCTGAACATTGTGGTTCACTACTTGAAGGATAAAACTCAAGTGTGTTAAATGTGATGGGTTGTGAGGGTTCAGTTTTGGCCCCTCTTGTTTGTTATGTTTATCAATGACAGGACAAAATGTGTCAGATGCTAATTAGCACATTCACCCTGATGACACAATAATTTACTGTTTTGGACCCCCCCCCCCCCCCACCCACCCACCCACCCACCACCACCACTAAAGCTGTTGAATTCTTACAGAAAGCTGTTAATGAGGTCCAACAAACACTTCTGCAGTTAAAATTGGTCCTCAGTGCTGACGAGACTAAGCTAATGTTGTTTTCTAACTCTAAAAACGACCTCAAAGGATGCCCTCAGTGACCACTCTTGAGGGAAGCATCATGGAGGTGGTCCACACATATAAACACCTTGGTGTCTGGCTCCTTGACTTCCTCTCCTTCAAGCCCATGTAGATAATCTTGTGAAGAAACTCAAACTCAGACTGGGTTTCTTTTTTCTAAATAAACTGTTTTTCCTTTGAGGCACAAAAACGACTAGTTACTACAACATTTCTGTCTAATCTGGATTATGAAGACCTTTTGTACTTGAATGTCTCAGACCAGTGTCTTGGTAAGACTGGTGTGGTTCATCATGCCTCGCTGAGGTTTATCACTAACTGTAGACCACTGACCCATCATGGTGAGTTGTGTTCTCCAGTGGGATGACCTTCTTTGTCCACCAGGAGGTTGGAACATTCGTACACCTTCATTTATAAGGCCATGCTTGGATTACTACCCACCTACATCTGTAACTTAATCTCACAGAGAAGTGTAACTTCTCACAGTCTGTGTACAAACGATCAGCTGATACTTTGTGTTCTGTTTGCTCGCACTGATCTGGGCTAAAGGGCTTTCGTTCTCTCTGCTCCTTCTGCATGGACCAGGCTGCAGGAAAACTGGAAATTAACCCAGTTTATCTCCTTGAGCACATTTAAAACCAGACTGAATAACCCTAACCTTAACCCTTGAGACGGATTCCCTGTATTGTAACTGCCTTCTGTAACTTAGTACATAAAATGTCTGTGTAACTGTAACTTTGTAACTGTAACTTTTTCTGCCTCTTGGCCAGGACTCCCTTGGGAAAGAGGTTTTTAATCTCAGTGGGACCTTCCTGGTTAAATAAAGACTAAATAAATGGTAACGCTTCCTTTTACAGTCCCCTAATTACTAAGTACTTACATGGTAATTACATAGTAAGTTAAAGTGTATAATTGTTTCTGAGTTCTTAAACAGTTATTGTCATGTAACACAGGTTCAATTCTAGTTTTTACTTTTATTAATCCTTCCCAGTAAATACTGCTTTACACAATAATTACACTTTATTACAATTTTACACTTTAATTACACAATATTACACTTTAACTTACTATGTAATTAGCATGTAAGCACTTAGTAATTAGGGGACTGTAAAAGGAAGTGTTACCAAATAAATAAAAAAATGAAAGATTTTTCTGTGAATAATGTTTTAATTTCAATGTGATTAAAGGTGTAGGCCTAACTTTCTGTTTCCTCACTCTACCAAAAATGAACCAAACTGTGAAATTTAAACCAAGGTTTGTGGATTTTAGGCATGCCATTTCACCTCTAGTCTGTATTATTACATCACTGGTCTGGTCTGGTTGCAGAACCAGACTGACAGCATGTTAAGTGGATTTCATGTTCTCTATATAAAAGATAGAATATGTTATTCACTTGTATTTATATATAGCAGCACCTAGTGGCTATATTCAAATAATTTTTGATTTACAAAACATTTAAGTTTTCCTGTTTTTGCATGTTTCTGTCTCTCCCAGCCTCAATGTGAAACCATCCCATAATGCAACATGTTCCCCCAGCACCTGCAATGACAATGATGGCCACCCAGAGTGTTCCTCCATTGTGTCAGGAAAGCCAACAGGTGAGGGAACATGAATGGCTCTTAATCGTTTTTGCTAAAATGATCAAAAAAAAAATCTCTTAAAAAATAAACTTGTAATGAATCTATACTAAAATTATACTGAAATACTCTCCTCAACAAAATTACACTAAAATTACTCTTTTTGTACATACGTTCACTCTGTTTAACTTCTTAAACTATTACTTTTTTCTTTTTTTACACAGTTTAGTTAAAAAGTAGCTTTTCACCTTACATGTTTCGATTAATGCCTCTAGTCATTATCAAAGTTTGCCAGTGTTGGTGGCGTCACTTCTGTTTATCTGCGAGCAGCAGAGGACGATGTCGCCCTCTACTGTCTGCGTCCTCCCAATGCCAACTCAACACATGAAAAATAGAACATCAGAGAGAGTGCGAGAAAGAAACAAGTCGAAGACATAAAAGAGCAGCAAAACAAGAAGCAGAAAGTCCAGTAAAAATAATCTCCCGTAGACCAAGGGAAAATCAAATAATGGACTGGGACAGTACACGGATCATAAACAAAGAACAACAAAGTTGGATCAAAATGCTATAGAAATAAGGAGATGTGGATACAAAACCATGAACAGAGATGATGGAGTATTCACATCGGATCATGCATGGGACAGTATCATCAGCAAGGACGCGAGCAGTAGAGGGCAACATCGTCCTCTGCAGATAAACATTAGTGACGCCATCAACATCAGCAAACTCCCATGATGACTAGACGCACCGGCATGCGACCGACAGAAAGGCCAAGGAGAGGCACAGACGACAAGGTCATTGGAACTGGAGCGTAAGGACTGATGTCTACGGCGCAGGGTGTGAGTGTCAAGATACAACCCTGGTCAACCACAGCCAAGTGAAGGCTTCCCCAAAGTTACAGAGACATGATAGAAACATCTGACCCAGTGTCTAAGATAGGATCACAGGTTAGCGACCCCTCAAGGGTCACTGGGATGTGAAGTTTCTGTTTGGGACCCTTGCGGATAATACTTCATAGAAGTTTAAGTTTCTCAGGTTTGTCCAGTGGGAAAGGGTGACTTGTCCCGCTGACAGATGAAGAGGATGGTCGAAGACCAGAACTGATGGATGCAACCTCACCAGACACAACTGGAGTCATGGGTGTCACGGGACATACCGTTGGGGCAAGTCCAACTGACGGAGGACTTGTCGTTATGAGAGTCATGCACAGGCACTACATGTGCAGGAAGATGTGCACCCTGGTCTGTAGCAGAAACGAGTATAACCTTTTTAGCCTTTCGTGAAGCGCTTACCAGGTCAGAAAGGACAGATTTCAGGACAGAGCTCAGGTCATCAGGAGGCCTGCTACCAGACCCAGCTCTTGACTTTGAAGCAGCAGGGCTGTGGTCAGCATGGTTGCGGCATAGTGAATAATGGTAAGGGCGAGGGTGGCAGTAACCAGAGTGGGACAATGGGACTCCATCCATGAGCACCAACGTTCTGAACCTGGGCTACTTTTAGTACTCACTGAATCTTTAGCAGAGGGGGAGTGTTTGGACCAAGAAGATTTTGGATACTTCAACCCCAGATACTGCTTCCTGGACTGTGACTTTGGAGATGCTCATGTCAGAGCGTCTTGAGGCTCGGTGTCAGGTGGGACCAAAAGAGAGGTGTTGGCTTGGGAAGTCTGACCTACAGAGGACTCTGAGTCAGCAACGCACTGAGTAGTCTTTCTGAAAACATTACCTGCCATTGCTCTGAGTTGTATCATGGTAGTTTTTTCAGTATTAAGGGTGCTCATTTGCATGCTTATGGAAGAATGCAGATTTTCAAGAAAACGTTTTTAAGGTCGCCATTTTCTACCATACCTGGTTCATTTTGATGACCAAAGAATACACGAAAAAGGCGGAAGTAGAACACAGTGTGGATTATTTGAGGGAAACGGTTTGAAATTGGCTAGTTTTAAACGTGCTGTTGTTGCTGTACCTGAGAATTCCTCCTTCAAAGCTTTGCAGAGGAGAGACTAGTCACTTTTGAACTCAGGCAGCTGATGATCAATGAAAATCAGAAATATGATAATGATGATGCAATGTAAGCTTAGATGTTACGTAACAAAACCTGATTAAGCATCTTAGAAACATGTGATGTCTGGGTTGTAAAATCAGTCTGACTGTATGGTTTAACATATCAGTTATTCATAGACCATCCCACGCCAGTGTGCAAGTCTAAAAACCCTTGTGGTGAAGGTCACTGTGCGATCCAGGGGGTCGGAGAAGTCAGTACAAACAGACTGCTGGTGGAGTTGGACTTCTGAGTATTTGGAGCACGTAGGCAGTGTTGGGCAAGTTACTTCAAAACTGTAATGCATTATTTATTACTTGTTACCCTCATTTTAAAGTAATTAATTACATTACAATATGACTGATTTTAAAATGTAAGGCATTACACTACTTTTGCATTACTTGAAGTAACTTTCACCAAAACAACTTCAATATGAATCTGGTAATCTGACGCTCAGTGAGGTTATGACATGTATGTGGAAAGTGATGTGGTGTCTGAGCTAGGATTGCTGTTAAAAACAGTCAGATATAATAACAATGCTTTAAAATGATTGTTTATTAAATGAAAGTAACAACAAGCTGTGCTCTCAGCACGCTGCCATCTTATATTAACTGAGCAGGGAGTGAGGTGGTGGGAGCTCCAAGCCTATATTTGCTTTGATCCCCAAATGCCTTGATACGGCCCTGGATGTGGGACTGACTTCTGGGGTGATCTGATTCTATCACACATATAAATATTAAATGCTTATATATTATTGCTTTTCACTGGTAAAAATGTGTATTGGGGATAAATCTACCTACTTTTTTCTTTTCAAGCACTTTGTTTTGTTTTCTTGATTTTATGTGAATAACTTCCTGCCCTTTCTCTCTCTAACCTTCCTGCATGCTGCATGTTTTCTCCGTCTTCCAGAAAAACTGTTTCCTAGATTTCCTACTTTCTAACTAAGCAGCCAAAGGGATCTACCGAACGCAAAAAAAAAAAAAAAAAACTAAAAAAGCTTTGTGTTGCGCTCCAGCAGCAATGAGTTGAAATCACTGGCGCACAGATTATGAACTCAGCTGAAAATTACATGAAGTACCAGAGAATATGGGCAGATATAAACGATCGCAAACGAATTGCTTTGTTTTGGTGGAGCGGTTTTGTGAATATAACAGCGGCCGCGCGCCGGACGCAGCTGGAGTATTTGAGCCATTACCGCTGCGTCCTTTCTGCTCATAGAATGCCCGCAAAGCTGAGTCCATAAATGACGTCATATATGTAGATACTGGATCTTTTTTCAGGCTTCCCGAAATTTGAATTTTTAGGAAACCCGCATCTTGATTCTGGGTTTAAAAGTGCGTTGTAATTACCGCGGAACTGACAATTGTACCGAGTAAATATTACCATTTTCTTTCCCTGTAATGCCTTACATTACCATATCACAGCAAAAAGCAATGCATTACAGTAGTTAATTACTTTTGTACCACGTTACTCCCAACACTGCACGTAGGTCTACCCCAAATCTGAACCTCTGGTCTGAAATACCTTCCAGGTGACTGCTGGAATCTGGCAGAACTATTTTGCATCTGATGCAGTTTGCAAAGTCGTTGCAAAGTGTCTTGATGTCTTGTGACATACCACAGGATAAATTAATAATAATAATACATTTTATTTCAACAGCGCCTTTCTGAACACTCAAGGACACTTTACAGAGATAAAATACACAACAATAAAAGATAAAACAGCATAAAACAAACAGACAGATTGGAGCAAAGAGAGTAATTATTGGAATGCCAGACGGAACAGGTGAGTTTTGAGTCTGGTTTTAAAGAGAGTGAGGGAATCAATGTTACGGAGGTCAGGAGGAAGTGAGTTCCAGAGCTGGGGAGCAGAGCGGCTGAAGGCCCTGCTCCCCATAGTGACCAGACGGAAAGGTGGGACTGAGAGGTGGATGGAGGAGGAGGACCTGAGGGAACGGGTGGAGGTTGAAGGATGAAGGAGGTCTGAGAGGTACGGTGGAGCTAGGTTATGGATGGCTTTGAATGTATATAGCAGAATTTTGAATTGGATTCTGGAAGTGACAGGGAGCCAGTGGAGCTGCTGAAGAACAGGTGTGATGTGGTGGAAGGAGGGAGTTCTGGAAATGATGCGGGCTGCCGAGTTCTGGAGAAGTTGGAGTTTATGGAGGGATTTGTGAGGAAGACCAAAGAGAAGAGCGTTGCAGTAGTCAATACGGGAAGTGATGAGGCTGTGGACAAGAATGGCGACCGAGTGAGTAGTGAGGGAGGGGCGTAGGCGGTTAATGTTACGTAGATGGAAGTAGGCAGACCGGGTAATATTGTTTATGTGGGACTGGAAGGATAGTGAGGAGTCGAGGATGACACCCAGACTCTTGACCTGAGGGGAGGGGGAAACTAAGGAGTTGTCGACGGGAAGTGTAAAGCTGTGGATTTTGGATAGAAAAGATTTAGTGCCGACAAGTAACATTTCTGTTTTATCACTGTTGAGTTTGAGAAAGTTTGATGTGAACCAGTCTTTGATTTCAGATAAACAATTGGTGAGGGAGGAAGGAGGAAGTGAAGAGGAGGGTTTGGAGGATACATAGAGCTGGGTGTCATCCGCGTAACAATGAAAATGGATGTCAAATTTACGGAAAATATTTCCCAGGGGAAGAAGGTAAGTGATGAAAAGGAGTGGACCGAGAACAGAGCCTTGGGGGACGCCAGTAGTGACAGGGAAGGGACGGGAAGTGAAGGATTTGAGTTGAATAAACTGAGTACGACCAGAGAGATATGAACGGAACCAATCAAGCGGGGTATGAGAAATGCCAAGGGAAGACAATCTATGGAGGAGGATGGTGTGAGAGATGGTATCAAAGGCTGAACTCAAGTCGAGGAGGATGAGAATGGAGAGCAGTCCAGTATCGGCAGCAGTGAGGAGGTCATTGGTGATTTTTATGAGTGCAGTTTCTGTACTGTGGCCAGGACGAAAGCCAGACTGGAAGGGTTCATAGAGGCTATTGAGCGTGAGATGAGCATGGAGTTGAGCAGAGATTATTTTTTCAAGGATTTTTGAAAGAAAGGGAAGATTTGAGATGGGACGAAGATTATTGAAATTATTGGGATCGGTGCCGGGTTTCTTTAATATTGGAGTAATAGATGCAGTTTTGAAAAGTGAGGGAACAATACCGGTAGAGAGGGAGGAGTGGATTATGGTGGTTATGAGAGGGAGAAGGGAGGTGAGACATGTTTTAACCAAAACTGTAGGGAGGGGGTCGAGAGAGCAGGTGGTGGGCTTGGATTTACAGATAATATCAGATATTTCGGATGAGGTGGGAAGAAGAAAGGAACAAAATGACTGGCCGGGTGAAAAAATCTCAGGGGGAGGGGAAGAACTTGGAATTAATTGCTGGTGTATGGAAGCAATTTTCTGAATAAAGAAGGTTAATAAAGAGTTACATGAGTCAGCAGAATACAGGTGGGGGGGTAGAGAGTCCGGGGGATGAAAAATATTGCGCATTATTGAGAACAGAGTCCTGGAGTTGCCTTCATTGGAGGAAACCAATCCAGAGTAGAAAGCAGATTTTGTATGTTTAATTGAGTCCAAGTATTGAAGCAGATGAGTTTTGTGCATTTCTTTGTGTATTGCAAGACCAGTTCGTTTATAGAGGCGTTCGAGTTGACGTCCTTTGGCTTTCATCTGTCGGAGTTCAGGGGTAAACCAGGGGGCAGAGTTAGTAAAGGAGACGGACAGAGTTTTGACTGGGGCAAGAGAATCCAAGATATTGTGGAGTGTGGAGTTATAATGAGAAACAAGATGGTCAGGAGAAGCAGAACTAGGGATGGATATAGTGTTAATAATAGATGACAGGGTGTCTGGGTTAATGTTTTTGATATTGCGGAATGAGATGTGACGGATAGGCTTAGTTCTTAAAGAGCAGAGGGGGATGTTGAATGACAGAAAAAAGTGATCAGATATATTTACATCATTAGCAGAACAGTTAGATGGGGTTAAACCAGAGCAGCAGATTAAATCAAGAGAGTGACCTTTAATGTGCGTGGGAAAATTAGAATATGTTTGAAAATCGAAGCTGTTGAGGCAGGAGGAGAAGTCTCTGGTGAGGGGGAGGTTCAAGTTGTCCATATGAATATTTATATCACCAAGCAGAATGACATTGGGGGAGAGGGTAGTGAGCTGGGTGAGTAATGAGGAGAAGTCATTTAAAAAGTCACTATTGGGCTTGGGTGGGCGGTAGATCAAGGCTATAACTGTAGGAGTGGGACCGGGTATTTGAAAAACAGAAGATTCCATGGAGCTGAAGGCAGGAGTGGAGACAGGCAGCACCTTCCACTTCTCGCGATAGAGCAGCGCGAGACCGCCCCCGCGACCGGAGCCACGTGGATAGGAAAGGTAAACAAAGCCGGGGGGAGCGGAAGCGTTAAGTTGGGAAAAGTCGTTAAGTTGCTGCCAGGTCTCCGTGAGCCCGATGAAGTCCAGTTTATGGTCGGTGATGAGGTCCTGAATGAGCTGACCCTTGTTTGTGAGAGAGCGGACATTCAGGAGGCCGAAGTTGACGGTATTGTTGTGGTTGAAGGTTGCTGTCTTCGCCAGGCTGGCTAGCGAGCGAAGGTCCGCAGTCCGGCCAGTGTTGAGGCGAGGATGACGAGTTGTGGACCAGTATGAGGTGATTGAGTGAGAGTTATCCAGCTGGAAGTTACGGCGAGACCCACGATGGATGTATCTCCGGCGGGGAGGAAGGACGATCTCCGGGTGGAGCTGTAATGCTACCGGCGGAGGCACAGAGAGATGCCCGCGTAGCAGGAGGAGATCAGCCGCCGTGTACTGGAACAGAGCTGCCCCAGGTTGGAGGAGAAGGGACAGGGCAGACCAGAGGAGGGTCAACCAGATAAATAACTTGCAGGTCCACATGATGAACAGCGGTGGTCAGCTAGCCGATAGCAGCGGGTCAACAGCCGGGAGGAGTGAGAGGTAGGTTTAGTCCGCTTGTACACCCAAACAATAAACTGACAACCAAACAGGATCCAATGGAGGCAGAAAAAATATAACACCCGCTTAGGACATCTACAATGTAGTGCTCCATAAAAAGTAAAACACGATAAAATCACGTTAAAATCACCGGTGAGCAGCGGCTGCAAAAACGCGCCAGCGTCCACTCATTCGCTGCCAGCCATTTCCTGATCAGTAAAGCCCTTCGCTGCCAGTGTTTCTCACCATTTTTATAGTTTTTTAAGAGCCACAGAACATTGCGCACTAGGATGATGTCGATACCAAAACAAACAAAACAAAGAAGAGACTCACCTCTTACATCAGGAAGAATCGGTGCTTTTCGAGCTTTATCCATTCTTTCATAATCCATTGTTGAATTGTGATCGGCAGAAGCTTTTGCGGTTCACGCCTCACTTTTTTTACAGCAGCAGCCCAAAACGATCTCCTAACACATGGATTTTCTGTCACGCTGTCCTGTCAACCCCATTCTGTTCAGTCGTGTGTCCATGTTACTTGCTCCCACCTTCCCATCACCCAATCACCCAAGATCCCAGCTCCTCCTGTATTTAAACCCTGTCAGTCCTTTCTGTCTTGTCGGTTCATTGTTATATTGTCCTGCGTATTCCCTATTAAATCCTCGTTAAATATTCCAGTCTGTCTGGCTGCCTGCTTCTTCCCCTGCATTTGGATCCTCACCTCCGCTCCACTCACCTGCATGTCTTGACATTTTCTGCTTCCTGATCATGTGACTTGTGATGTACACGGATGAAGATCGGCTTTAGAGCTGAGATGTTTATTCTCACGGTGTGGGGGCTCGTTCTGATGCCGACACAGTAAAAAAAAAAGCAAATTGGCAGTTATTGAGTTAAGAATACTGGGTCAAGATCATAGATTCCATATTGGCCCCAGGATGTCAGAGTGGCTGACCGTATAAGTATGGCCTGTAAGTTCGAAAGTTAACTTCTGGTCATTTAGATGAAATACATGGCCTTTTGGTACGGTACACAGGAGATTGACTAAGAAGTTTCCTTTTCTGAATTTCAGGTCCAAAGATGAGAACTTCAGTCTTGTCTTGATTTAAAAGCAGAAAGTTTTGAGTCATCCAATTTTTATGTCTTCAAGACAAGCCTGTAATCTAACTAACCGATTAGGCTCATCAGGGTTAATGGACAGATATAACTGAGTATCGTCAGCATAACAGTGGAAGTTTAGCCCATGCTGTCCAGTGATTTTACCAAATGGAAGCATATATATATATATATATATATATATATATATATATATATATATATATATATATATATATATAGTAAAAAGAATAGTTCTAAGCACTGAACCCTGTGGTACTCCACAAGTAACCCTGAAGTATGAAGACAATTTGTCATGTACATTTACAAAATGAAATCTATCAGGCAGGTAGGATTTAAACCAGCCTAGCGCTGTTCCTTTGATCCCTACAACATGTTCAAGTCTTTCTAAAAGAACATTGTGATCAACTGTGTCAAAGGCAGCACTGAGATCTAACAAGACTAGAACAGACACAAGATTCTTATCTGAGGCCATGAGAATATCATTTGTAACTTTCACTAATGCAGTTTCAGTGCTGTGATACTCTCTAAAACCAGACTGAAATTCCTCAAACTAGTGCTGGACAACATGGAAAAAATCTTATCAATAAAAACAATAATTATCTTATCGATCAATATCAATAATTATAGAAAATTCTATGAAAATTGTAGAAAATAGATTTTAAGTGCAGCCCTGGCCATTTCATGTCATTACTTTATGATAAAAAGAAGTTGGTTGCATTACCATAATTGTTTTTTTAATTGATTCTCTGCAAATTTTGCAAACCATTGTTTTTCTTTTGTCAGACTTGTAAGAATGACAATATTGCTGCAATGGTGAAATACTGTGAGTTTTTTGGGACAGTTTCTTCCACCTCTCCTTGCTGCAACATCTTGTTTAAGTGACATTGCTGTCTTAGATTAGGTTTGAAAGGGGAGGGCTTGGTGACGGAGCATGCATGGGTGTAAGATACAGTT
Organism: Nothobranchius furzeri; assembly: GCF_043380555.1. Lineage (NCBI taxonomy): Eukaryota > Metazoa > Chordata > Actinopteri > Cyprinodontiformes > Nothobranchiidae > Nothobranchius > Nothobranchius furzeri. The sequence continues at coordinate 40,922,409 of NC_091750.1, read as the reverse complement.
CGTAAGTTTTAGTTTTTATGTATTTTTATGCTGTGCTTTTTTATGTATTTTAATTCTGTGAAATTTGGTCAGTTCTATACTGTTGTAAGGTGCTATATATAAAAAGTTGGCTTAGCTAAGTAATGACTCTAGTATAAAGCTATTCATAACTTTTTATTAAAGTTTTTATTGATCCATTATTTTTCTATTGAACCACATGTCTATCGATCGCTATATATCGTTATTGTATTGTTGTCCATCCCTACCTCAAACAGATCGTTAGTGTTTAGATTCTCATATACTTGATTGGCCACTGTTTTCTCAAAGACTATGGATAAAAATGGAAGGATAGGTATTAGTCTGTAATTCAGTCGGCCATCTGGATCCAGATGACAACAAATAGTAAGTAATTAAATAAGTAAATTTTATTTATAAAGCACTTACCACAGACATAGAATCCCAAAGTGCTTCACATAGATCAAAACAAAATAAAACAAAGTCATACAATCATAATGAAATAGATTAACATCAGAAAAAATAAAGTCATAAAATTATAAAATACCATAAAACAAATGAAAGACGATACAAATTTAAGTTAAAAATAAGAAAATAAAAGATTTAGGTCAAAGCAGCTTTAAATAAAAGGGTCTTTAGCTATTTTTAAAAGTGTCCAGACTGTCAATGCTGCGTAAGGATAAAGGAAGATAATTCCAGTCGGGGAGCAACCGTCTGGAAGGAGCGATCACCTCGACTTTTGTATCTGGTCTTTGGAACTTCTAGAAGGTTCTGGTGTGTGGACCTGAGGGCTCGGGTTGGAGCATAAGGCTTTAACAGTTCAGTAACATAGGGAGGAGCTTGACCATGTAGAGCCCTGAAAGTTCTAGTCAGGATTCTAAAATGAACACTAAAGTTAACGGGTAACCAGTGCAGAGACATTAGAATAGGAGTGATGTGTGCTCTTCTGTTTGCTCCAGTTAGGACCCTCACTGCAGAGTTCTGGACCTTTTTGTTAACATATGTGACGAGTGTGTTACAGTAATCTAGACAGGAGGAGATAAAGGCATGGATAGCCACTTCAAGTTCATGTTTTGTCACCAACCTTCACAGTTTGGAGATATTTCTTAAATGATAAAAACAGTTTTGGACCAACGTTTTTGAGTGGCCTTCAAGAGACATTGATTGGTCAAAAACATCCAAATTCCTTAAGTTCGTCTTGACGGCAGAGGATAAATTACCAAGTGTTAGACTAATCAGGGAAACCATGCTCTCAGGGGCAATAACCAGACATTCAGTCTTTTCAGAGTTTAATTGGAGGAGGTTATCTTCTAGCCAGCTTGTGATAGCTGATAGACACTCTAGTAATTCAGGCAGAGTGTAGAACTCAGAATCCGTAAGGGAGTAGTACAGCTGAATGTCATCTGCATATAGGTGATAAGAGATATTATGAAAAGAATCAATTATCTGTCCAAGGGGGTGTATGTACAGTAGAAACAACAGTGGACCCAAAACAGAGCCTTGGGGTACCCCACAAAACACATGGGTAGAATCTGACATGATTTGGTTTATACAGACACTGTAACTTCTGTTAGAAAGGTACGATCTAAACCAGTCTAGAACAGTTCCAGAGATCCCCACCGAGCCACCAAGTCTGTTAATTAAGGTGCTGTGATCAACAGTGTCTAAAGCTGCAGAAAGATCTAACAATACTAACACTGTGAATTCCCCTTTGTCTGCAGCCATCATGATGTCACTGGAAACTTTAAGCAAAGCTGTTTCTGTTGAATGCTTTTTACTAAATTCCAGACTGGAATTTATCATAACTGTTGTGTAGTTCCAGAAAAGTAATCAGTTGATCTGCCACAACCTTTTCCAGTATTTTAGAGATAAAGAGTCATTTAGAAATGGGGTCTGTAGTTTTTAGGCTGAGATGAGTCCAAACTTGGTTTTTAATGATGGGTTCAATAACTGCATGTTTGAAAACAGATGGTACAGAGCCAGATTGTAGAGATAAATTAATAAAATCTACAATGCATGGGCAAATTTGGTCAAACTTCCTGATGAACGAAGGTAGTAGGAATGAAATCAGCAAAATAGTCATTCCATTGGAAAATAAATCATACTCTCGGTTTTTTTCCTTCTTAAACTAAATGCAGTTTTTTTAGCTGAAAACAAATCTGACATTGTAAACATTTAAAGAAAAACAAATCATTCACTTTAATCTCAAGAATAAGTCAGATCTTAGAGTTCAGACTCTTTTCTCAGGACTCTGACAAAAAATTACTTTTTTCAGAAGCCCTAATATCTTATACCTGACGTTCCATTATTTCAACGTTTCTTTAATGTCCTCTAAAGGGTTAGGCTTGCATGTATGTACAGCACAGCCTCAACCCTGTTTGAAAGCAACACACTTTTTGTGACTCGAATTTCCTGTGCCATTTCACACCGTTCTGGCTACGTAGCATAGAAAATGACTGCCAAAAATCGCAAAAGACTGGCAGACTTGTCCTGAACAGGTTTAACCTCAAGTAAACACTCTCCGTGTCCTTGTTGTAGCAGCATTTTTTCTCACTGCAGTCTTCTCTCTGTCCATCATGCTCTTTCTGGGTTTGTTTGTTTTCAATCGGGGGGGGGGGGGGGGGGGGGGCACTCAGGACCTGCAGTAAAGTCCTGCATCCTAGTTTGCTGGAGCTCAAAACATTCAGCTCCTCTGAACAGTCTGAAGGTTCTGGCTTCTTGTGCTGACAGATGTCACACATAAAAATGCATCAGGAACAGTATTTGGAGTCCTTGTGTTACAGTTTGTGTTTGTATTGATAAATGCACCATGTGTAACCACAAGTGATGCATAAATGTGCCAGGAGTTCCATTGATTGAGTTGGGAAAACTGTAACCTGTTCCAATGATGCTCCAACCTTTGTAGTTTTATCAATGTTTAAACCTGACCACATCTCGTCCAAACTCAGACTCCTGCACTCCACCCACATTTACAAAAGTGGATCAAAGTAAAGACCAGTTCTAAACATCCGTATGCTGACTGCAGCCACAGCCGGTTTGTCCAATAGTGCAGTGGTGGTGCATCTGATCTGCTCTCACCCCTTTCCTTTCCTTCCCTCCTTGCTGCCTCTATCTGCAGTCTCCTCGAGGATTAGTGCCAGAGGAAAGCTCCTGAGCGTCAGCCAGCACATTCCACAAATGCAAATGAGAGCTAGTTAAGTGTGAAGAAGCTAATTTATTTCCCGTTTGGTGTTGGGATTAAGACTTGAAGCTTTCTCTAACCCCACCCTGATAAAAAAAATAAAAATAATGAATGAAAACCTGGAGGGGGATGAGGATGGGATGGGTTTGCTAAACACATTTAGAGATGTCTAATGAAGACCATGGATTGGGTTCCCAGAGCATGTCCTGCTTTATCAAGCCCACAGCTAGTGTGAGGCTGAACAGAGTTCTGTGATGTTATCATGATGAACCAACAGAAGACACATCGTGTTTAACACGTTATGTAAATCCATATAACCGTGAATATGATGAGTGATTCAGGCTGCTTATTCTCACAAATTGAATATTTACAATCATCACTGATTCTACAGCATCATCACTAGGTGTCTGATTTACAAATCAGCTTATTGATTTCAGCTGCTTACTCCCTGGCTGTCAAAGTGCTAAATTCATTATCAACTGAGGTTTACAAAATATTTTGTTTTCAGTCATGTTTACTGAGGGTCTGCTGGGAAAATGTGGTAGAGTCTCCTGTCAGAAGAAGTTTCATTTCCCACCTCCAACAGAACTTCCATGTTGATGGGGAGGTAGGGGACAATGAGTCAGAGTGGGCCGTGCTCCATGCTTCCATTGTTGAGAAAGCCGACCGGAACTGCGGCCACAGGGTCGTCGGTGCCTGTCGTCGTGGTGGCAATCCCTGAACCCACTGGTGGACATCAACGTTTAGGGATGCTGTCAAGCTTTTCTTTCACCTGAGACACCTTGCAAAAATCAAGCATATGCTGTTGATAGCCCACCTGGAGCGGGTACTGCATGCCTGTGTAATTTCTAGGCTTGACTACTGCAACTCTCTCTATGCAGGGTTGTGTCAGTCATCACTGCGTCGCCTACAGGTTGTGCAGAACAGCGCCGCCAGGTTCCTGACTGGGACCAGGGAACGGGACCACATCAGTCCGCTTCTGGCCTCCATGCACTGGCTTCCGATTTGCTATCGCTCACAATTCAAAATCCTCGTCTTTGTTTATCATTTCTTCCAGGGTGGTGGTCCCCCCTATCTGGCCACTCTCCTGAACAAACATTCCCCATCACGCGCTCTGCGCTCCTCTGACCAAGGCCTGCTCGCTGTCCCTCGTTCTAGGTGTTGTGCTCTTTTTGGCTGATTGAAGACCAGACGCACAGCTGTGTGTGAGAAGCTTGGACACACAGTTCTCAGTGACTGGGGAAAAAGAGGAAAATGAAGCAGCAGGGCCTGAGATGGTTGGGCCTGAAGGAGTTTGTGGTAGTGAATGTTCAGGAGTGGCCAGCCAGTTGTTTGTTGCGCCTCCCCGTGCGGTCGAGGGCGGCTCTGGTGGAGGTCCAAGCCCTTCTAGCACCACGGAGGAATTGGGGAATGGAAGATGAAACCGGGGACTGCTGGGGAAAGAGTGAGGGTTGATAACCAAGGGAGGCTTCAAAGGGTGACTGACCTGTAGCTGAGGAGATGTTACTGTTGTGAGCATATTCGACCCAGGGTAGGTGTGTGCTCCAGGAGGAAGGATGTGATGAGCAGACACAGCGCAGCATGGCTCCGAGTTCCTTGTTCATGCGCTCACATTGACCGTTATTCTGAGGATGGTGTCCAGAGGTAAACGCCACCTGAGCTCCAAGGCTTTCTGCGAACTCTTTCCATACCTTGGAAACAAACTGTGGACCACGATCTGACAGGATCTCCTCGGGGATACCATAGAGGTGGAAGACGTGTCTAACCAGGAGCTGCGCTGTGACTGCAGAGGAAGGGAGAGACTTAAGGGGAACCAGGTGACATGCTTTGGAAAAACGATCAATGATAGTGAGGATAGTAGTGAAACCGTGCGAGTTGGGTAGATCACAAACAAAATCCAGGACAATATGGGACCAAGGGCGAGAGGGAATGGGAAGAGAGCGATGGTCCCCTTTCTGTTGTGAGCAGGTGTGGCATCCCGAGACATAGTCCTTAGTATCTCTATATAAGGATGGCCACCAAAACGACCGTCTGATCAGAGCTACTGTTCGACTAACCCCCAGATGAAGGGAGAACCCTCCCGTGTGTGCCCAGTGGATTACCTTACTCCTCAAGGGCTGAGGTACAAATAATCTGCCCGGGGGGCAGTTGTTGGGTCCAGGATCGGTCTTGAGAGCCTCCAAGACCTGGTCTCTAATCTCCCAAGTGACTTGTGGACGGACACAACTTCCCAAAGATCGGTAGCTGTGTTCCCAACATTTTTCACCTGATGTGTTTGAGGCTTATAGTCGACCACAACGACTTAAAGAGCTCACCAGAGAGGCTGGGTATAAGAGAAGGCGGAAACTAAATGCTTTAGCAACCATTTCCCACACAAGGAGCCTGAACGTCCTCGGAGGGACAAGAAACGCTGGACCCTCTCCTGAGCCAACAACCCGCTCCTGCAGCTGCTGATTCTGTCACTTTCAGCGAACCGTCGGATACGCCACTCATCACGGATGAAGCTGAACATTCACCTCTCCCGTCAGTAAAACAAGCAGTAAGTGTAGCAACACGGTGTTCTCCAAATATATAATTTCTGCAACAATGATTAAAGTCATTTCACTGAATATCCTAATAATCTATAAAGCACACAACAGCTCTGGATGCTAAAATTCTCCTAAATCATTCGTAACTGAAAAAGTTTGATCACACGATAGCTTACAGTTACCTTCTGCTGACAACTATGTGAGCACTCTCCCTCTCTGTTACCATGGAGACACATTTGCCGCACACACACCACCGGTTGTGTCCTGCTCTCGCTTCATCCTGCCCTTCTTGCGCTTCATGTTGAATGCTCCTTTTGTGAAACATGGTCAGTGATGTCATTATTAATGTTTCACTCTGGTTCAAAGTGAAAAGGCTGAACAGATGATATGTTGATGTCGTTGAACAGTCCCTACAGGGTCCCAAACCCGGCCGGTGCAACCGAGGTACAACCATGTGACGTCACTACCCAGAGTGCATTGCAACGCTAACAACAATTGCAACCTACGAGTTAAACTATTTTTACAAATTTTATAAAAATAAAGACATTAAGAAGGATTTTTACGCCATTTTAATATAACTGATACTAACAGTTATCTTTTAAGAACCACAAAGTTGGTTCTTTTTGAGTAGAGGAACCTTACAATTCTGCGGTACGTATCCATTTAATAAGGATAGATTGATTATATGTAAAATGGGGGCAGTAAGCCAAGGAAATCCATTCATCCATCCACCCATTTTCAGCCACTTATCTGGAGTCTGGTCATGGGGGCAGCAGCCTAAGCCAAGAAACCCAGACTTCCATCTCCGGAGTTACTTGGGCCAACTCCTCCGGGAGACTCCCAAGGCATTCCCGTACCGTCAAGAGACATAGTCCCTCAAGCATATCCTGGGTCTTCCCTTGCGTCTCCTCCCAGTCAGACAGGTCCAGAAAACTTCACCAGGGAGGCATCCAGATCGACCGGTAAATCCAGAGCTTTGCGTTCCGGCTCAGCTCTCTCCACCACAGCTGACAGGTACAGTGACATATATACAGCTGGAGGCTAGGAGGGGGAGCTGGCCATCTTGTTGTGGTCTGGGGTGGTGGGTTGCTTTGCTCAGCGTTGGGCAGGGGTGCCTGCTCATCATCACCCCCAGCAGAAAAGGGCGAACTCTGGAACCCGGTGATGGTTGTACCCTTGTGCAGCAGTACTGGGACCAGAGTGAATAGGGTGTGTATGGGGAGCATGAGTGGGCGTCTAGCATTCATTTTTGTAAGTCTTAGATTGTATGTGTATGTGTGAGCATGAGGGAGGGAGGGAGTGTGTGACTGTGTCTGTGTATGACTGGTCAGGGGGTTTAAGATTTTTGGCCTCTGCCTGATGAATCCCGGTGGCTGCCTGGTGGAATCTGAGTCCCTGGGCTCTGTTGCGTCCACGGTGGGGCTGGTCGCCCCTGGGTCCCGGGTCGCTGGGTTCCGGGCTCAGCCAACTTGGGGTTGGGAGGCTGCGGGTGGGCCTGTGGGCTTGTCTCTGATTTCCCCCGAGACTCTGTTGGCTGCTGGTCGTGGCCCCCTGGGGCAATCCTCACATCTCTCGAGGGGAGCAGGGGCTTTTCTGGTTGCAGTCTCCCTGAGGTCCCTGTGCTCTGGGGCAGCTCCTGGATCTCTGAGAGTTGGAGCTCCCTCCATCTCCTACGCCTTTTTGGGGGGCAGATCTGTGGCCCCTCACTCTCTCTATTGGACGCTCCTATAGAGAAACCTTACATATACAAGCGTGTGTACACACACAGGTGCTCACATGGTGCTCTCATAAGTATGGACTTGGGCAAGTTCAACACAGGTCTTAAGGCTGTGGTTGGCACTAAATGCACTGTGATTTATTATCATGATTGTTCAGTAAAACAATGTTGATTTTATATTTCCTCATCAGGTTGAAGCAGTGATAGCTTGCTCTAGTTGTATTGTTGTGTGTTGTTTTTCTTTTTTCTCCGTCTGCAGGTCTAGAAGCAGACTCTTGTTCATCGTTGATTGTTTATTTTTGTGGAACCCCCCCACCCCCACCCCACCCCTTTTGTCTCTTCCTTTCTCTTTCACCTTTGTCTCTGTGTCTGGTCAGAATTATAAAGCATCAAAAACAATAACAATAACGTTTTAAGTATCACCTGAGAGTTAATCTGTAAGGCTTGTCACCAGCATTCAGACATTAATTCTGTTTGCTTCACAGCCGTACAGGACACGGGGGAAAAATAAATACATAAGTGAATGTGTTTGTTTGCTGCGATTCTTTTAACGCCCCTTTGGGTATTATTGTTTCCGGTAAGTTGTTAATTATTTTGTGATAATTTTATTTGTGTCCAGATGACAGGCACAACGCAACAGATCACTAAGGCCCCACAAGTCCACATCCCACCAGCCTCTGCAGCAGGAAATACCTCTGTCAGCGTGACCCTTGATCCTCAGGCTCAGCTGGAATCTGACAAGAAGGCTGTTTACAGGTTGGTTTTGTACTGCTCATAGTGGATGTTGATCCCTAACCATGCCCTTTCATTTTTCACTTGGATTTCAAAAGACAAATCTGTCAGAGTATGTTTTGATTATTGGTTGGAATCAAAAAGCAATTCTTTTCAGTTTGTCAAAAAAAATAATCCAGTTTGTAACTAGTTAGGTTAGGATCATAGCAAGGAAAAAGACCTACAATAAAAATACATTTTGTGTCTGACATGCAGAGGAGCAGTTGACCACACTGGGGTTTGTTACACCTGGAGAGTTTCAGGTCCAATCAGGACTAAGCTAGAGGAGCCTCATGTCGGCAGTGTGGGAAGGAATTATCTCTTTGTAAACAAATATATGAAAACTACAACTAAATAAATGGCATTTCTTGCTGAAATATTGTTTGAATGCTGGTAATGATAGCTGAAGATGTTAGGGAACTGAAGTGAAGCTTAAAATAAGCGAAAATGTCTAAATGAGCTGAATGCATTTGCAGATTTAGGAGCAGAAATCACTACAGAGGGTGATAAAGCCCAAAAAAATAGTGACGAATGAAGAGAGTAACAGATGTGACCTGAGTTAAAAAACTGGACAGTTAAAGTGTTTATAAAAGCTGCCATTTTATCAAAAATAGTTTAATAATGACCGTTTTACAATTAGTTGAAATGTCTAATTATCTGAATTTATTTGAAGACCAGAAATTTTGAAGCAGGAGTCAAAACTTCTTATCTAAACTTTTAGTCAAAAGTTGTAAGTTGTATGTAACGACAGCTGAGAGAGAGAGAGACAGAGAGAGAGACAGAGAGAGAGAGAGAGAGAGAGAGAGAGAGAGAGAGAGAGAGAGAGAGAGAGAGAGAGAGAGAGAGAGAGAGAGAGAGAGAGAGAGAGAGAGAGAGAGAGAGAGAGTAGTGGATTAATGCTTGGATGGACTGATGGAAGAGTGGTTGGATGGAAGGATGAATGGATGGTTCGTTGTTGTACTTGAACTTAATGGTTGAAATTCTTTAAAAAATATGCCATAAACCTTAAATCATTATACCAAAGTTATAGTTACAAAAACGTTGCTTCAGCATGTTGGGGTTCATTGTCATGTTACCTATATGAAATGTGAACTAACCATGTTTCTAGGGTAAAATGTACTGATAGTTCAAATGTACTCAGAAACAGCAGTAGGGTACTAGCTGAATTTTAGTCTTTTTACATGGATTCTAATGATGCTTCCGGTCGGCAAGATGGTGCCTGTGCTTGGCTTAGCCGCGGTCACCGGCCACTTTTTCAAACTTTTCTCCGCTAACCTCCTCTTTTCCACCTTGCTCCTGTCTGGGATCTTCTTCAGTAGTGTCCCTGCTACCATATCCTATGATCGCAAGACTCTTTTGTTCTTCCGTTCGTTCACGATCGCCCAAGATGCAACGAGGATTTACCATCCTGTTTGTGCACCGGCCCGGAACCAATCGACGATCCAGAGCTGCGCACCTCTAGCGATGTTTGTCCGGTCTCGGGAAAACGTCGGAGGAAAAGAGGTAAAACGGCCGTTTCTAGGGTCCGCTTCTGATTGATTTACTCGATCGTTTTTTGCACGATCGTCTCGAAAGCTGTGGGAAATTGCTCAGAAAGGATGGCCAATGAAATAGAAAAAATAAAACTGACTTTTCGTATATGCTGAGGGGGCGTGGCCAGACCTCGAATTTTGACTACTCGCCAAAAAATATATAAATGACTATAACTTCATACTCGAATAGAGTAGAATTACAAAACTTTCTGTGGTCATTTGACATCTGGCCAGAAACTAAACTGAATGGTCGGATGATGACATCACACAAGCACCGCCCCCTCAGGACCAAAAAGGTCAAGTTTTACTCTGATAGGTCCCAAGACGCCCACTTCACTTAATCACCACAAATTTGTAGCTGGTGACTCAAGACAAGTGGTTGTCTCTTGGCGTCACTTCATGGGAGTTCCCAAAAGAGGGCGGGGCTGTGGCGGCACGGCGAAGCCAGGCGTACCGTCGTGGCCATACATTTGCCTCCCATTTAGTCATTTCTGAAGATATCACCACGAAACTTCTGATGAGCGATTCTAGTATGGCCCCCCAAAGAATCTGATGTAAAAATCCGGTGGGCATGGCCTATTTTCTTAAATAGCGCCCCCTAGGACCATTAAAATTGTCAGCCCCAAGCCATACTTTTACTGAGGATTACGAAATTTGGTAAATTAATGTAGTGTCTAAGGACCTACAAAAAAGTCTCTTGGAGCCAAGCACAAAGTTGCACAGGAGGTCGGCCATTTTGGTCCAAGTACTCGATGTAGTGTTTTTGCACACGTTTGGAGAATGATGCACCGTCGCCCTTTTCACCGATCACCTTCAAACTTCTGCTATATACTCTTAAGCTATAGGGGAAAAAAATTCAACCGTCAGATTTTTCAAAAGTTGAAAGATGTGGGCGTGGCTAAGCCTCAAACATTCACCTGTTGCCACGCCACTTTTTTCACAGCTCCCTATTGGACTCCTTTCACCCAATCACCAGCAATCTCTGGCAAAGCAGTAGACAAATTGAGGTAACTTGTTGTCCAGTATTGGCAGGTTTCAAAAAAAGGCGGGGCTTTGGGAGCATGGCAAAATTCGCCATTACGCCATGTAAATACGTTTGCCTCTCAACTCCTCGTTTATCATTATATCGCCACAAAATCTCTGGTGAGTGATCCTAGTCTGATCCCCAATAGAAATGAATGTGATAGGTTGGTGGACGTGGCCTATTTTCTGAAATAGCGCCCCCTAGGACCATTAAAACTGTCAGCCCCAAGCGGTGCTTTAATTGAGAACTATGCAATTTGGTACACTAATGTAGTGCCTTGGGACCTACAAAAAGTGTCTTGGAGCCAAGGTCAATGTCGCACAGGAATTTGGCCATTTTTGTCCAAGTACTCGATTTAGTGGTTTTCGCACACGTTGTTTGGAGACCATCCGACACCAGGTTAGAGACTATGATTACCCTTGTGTAGGGGCACTCAGTACGTCCAGCCGGCAAGGAAGTCGAGTTGGCCAGGAGCCGAGAAGCAGCAAGAAGTATGTTGTCTCATGCAAAACTATCAAACATGTTCTGGGCAGAGGCTGTTGCAACGGCAGCTTATATACAAAACAGGCTGCCCACATCTGCTATAAAGGAAGAGACACCCTATCAAAGATAGTAAGAAAAAATGCCAGACGTTAGTCACATGAGAGTATTTGGGTGTGTTGCTTACATCCACATCCCAAACACAGAGAGAAGGAAGCTGGACAAAAAGGCAATTAAAGTTCGCTTCCTAGGAAATGCAACAAATGAAAAAGGTCTGCGGGATGAAGAAAAGAGGAGAGTACTAATACGGCGAGATGCAGTATTAATGAAACAGATTTTGGATGGAAACAAGGTGAGAGATTCATCTTCAGAAAGTGAGGTGACACTAAACACAGATGAACATCCAAAAAATACTGAGGACACTACTGTCAGTGAAGCTGCAAAAGAAAGTGGCAGGATCAGAAAGCCTCCAAAAAGATATGGATATGATGAGTTTGCTGATGTAGTAACAGTTGAGCATTATGCCAACGTTTGCTGTGTCACAGAGCCAGACGCACTGAAAGAAGCAATGTCTAGTGCAAGTGCAAAAGAATGGAAAGAAGCAGAAGATCTGAAATACAAGTCACTGCTGGAAAATGACACATGGGAATTAATGGAGTTACCTGAGGATCGTAAAGCAATCGGGTCAAAATAGGTGTTCAAAATCAAGCATCACAGTGATGGACGAGTGGAAAGATACAAATCCAGACTCGTTGCTTAAGGTTACTCACAAATCTATGGAGCTGACCATGATGAAACATTCTCTCCAGTGGTTAGGGTTAGGGTTCAGCTCAGTTGGTACGCTCTTATCCTTTGCTGTGCAGAACAGCCTTAATGTGCATCAAATGGATGTTGTGACTGCATTCCTAAATGGACATTTGGAAGAGGAAATCTACATGGAGTAGCCAGAAGGTTACATCAAACCAGGACAAGAACATCTAGTGTGCATACTAAAAAAAGTCAATATATGGACTTAAGCAGTCACCAAGCTGCTGGAGCAGAGCCTTTACAGAGTTCATGAAAAGCATTGGTTTTACACAGAGTACTTCAGACCAATGTGTGTGTGTTAGATCAGGTCAGGAGTTGGACATTTTGGCTGTGTGTGTCGATGATTTGATTTTGATTACAGAGTCAACAGATAGCATGAACAACTTAAAGGACAGTCTGAAGAAACACTACAAAATGAAAGACATGTGTGAGCTTTCCTACATTCCGGGCATCTCAGTCGTCCAGGGGAAAAAAAAACATGTCATACTTCATCAGAAACAGTACATTGAGAACATCCTGAAGAAATATGGAATGGATAATACTAATCCAGTGGCAACTCCAGCTGATCTAAATGTGAAGCTAAGAAAGACTGATGATACCAGCAAACCCGTAGACCCAAGTACCTACCAGTCAATGGTTGGGAGTTTACTATATGCTGCCGTAGTCACACGACCAGACATAGCACAAGCAGTAAGCGCTGTCTCAAAGTTCAATGCAAACCCAAACACTACACATCTCACAGCTGTGAAAAGGATTTTAAGATACTTAAAAGGCACACTAAACCTGGGACTCAAATACCAACAGTCAGAAACAGGAACTCTGGTTGGATTCTCAGATGCTGATAGGGCAGGTGATCAGGATGATCGTCGCTCTACAACTAGAAACATTTTTCTTCTTTCTGGAGGAGCAGTCAGTTGGCGGAGCAAGAAACCGGCGACAGTTGCACTTTCAACTGCAGAAGCTGAGCATGTTGCTTTAGGCCAGGAGAGCCACAAGAGGGAACACGGCTGAGAAGGCTACCAACAGAACTGGGTGTGAAGAGCACACCAACAGTGATTCTGGAGGACAATCAAGGAGCAATTGCAATCGCAAAGAATCCAGTTAATCACTCAAGAACAAAGCACATTGACATTCGTTACCACTACATCCGTGAATGTGTTCAAAATGGACAGATACAGCTGAAGTATTTCTCAACAGATAAGATGAAGGCTGACATCTTAACCAAGCCATTGCCTAAACTAAAATTTGAGTATCTCTGAGGAGATTGGACTGTATCCAATTTAAAACATGTGTAATGTGTTCAACAAGTCTATAGCATTTATATAAAGACTGGCTTACAACTGTTACACATAATTCTGTGTTCTTACTAAAGGGTTGAGAAGTTTCAGCTAAGCATTTAAATGCCACGGTAAAATTTAGTGGGAGTGTTGTAAAAGTAATTTTACATTGTGTTTTTTGTAAGTGCATTACGCCCTCTGCTGGTGCAACTGAGTAACAAGTTCAATAAAAAACAAGTTCATACGCTTACTGACCCAGTTTGGCCGAGGTACAGCTTGCTAGAACTGACTGAAAGAAGAAGTGTTACTCCTTTATGAGCCACAATCGTGTATTTTTATTAAAAGGGAGTTAGCTAAAAGTCTCGTCTCCTGTGAGGGGACCTTGGCTTCGTAGGCCCAGTAAGACATGAGATAATTCATTATTGCTTCCTCCTGGTCATGGTGTCATGAGGCAGGACTTGTCTACGTGACAGAGTATAAAGGAAAACGACCGACATGTGTTAATAGGGAAATAGCTGTCGAGCCGTGTTAACGCAGTTCTGGTACTTTTTGGTTCACAGCTGCTCGCAGCGCCACTTAGTGCGATACCCTCACTAGAGATGAGCAAAATATCAAACACGCCAGAAATTCACGCGATCGGTAGCTGGTCACATGGTGTTAATCACCTCTCGTAAGCCCCAGTATCTTACAACACCCAGCACAAAACTTGCTCAGAGAAAAGTGAAAAAGTGATCCAGTGTACGCCCGGCTTTAGGATTCCCCCGGAGGAGCTGGCCCAAGTGGCTTGGGAGAGGGAAGTCTTCTTAGGCTGCTGCCCCTGCAACCTGACTCCAGATGAGCGAATGACAAGGAATGGATGGATGACTCAAGTATCATCTGAACTGGACTTGTTGCTTTTATTATGGCATTTTATGATCATTATAATGCTGACGAGTGCCATTTACATAAAATAAACCAAATATTTTGTTGGTGTCTTTTTCATCTAACTTGAAAACATTCTGTTTTAACAGAAGCTGAAACCCTGTCCCATCCAGTTTGTTATTCAGTTTGGAGCCCCTCTTCTCCATCAGCCAGGGCCGGGTCTAGACTGGCATATTTGAAGGGGACAGACTGTGGTGATGGAAGAGGAAAAAAGCAGGCTTTGGTGGTGCTCTGAATGTTTTTGTCATGTTATTGCAATTGCATTTTGTTCAACTTTGACCTTCCTTTTCCTTCTCTGTCCCTGAAACTCGTTCTTCACATCATAAATCCACTACAGCTGGGGTTCACAAAGGGGGGGTCCCCACCTGTCTTTGCTCAGGTTGTGAGGTTAGCAATATTTTATTTGTGGAAATGACATTTATGTCCAAATAGCACACCCTACAGTATAAGTTATAACTCTGTATGTGTGCATAAAAATGGTAAATGATCACATTTAACGCAGGTCGGAGTCAGGGTTGGGGTCCTGGCTTGTCTTGGACACAAGCATTGGGGTGCCCAAAGAAAGTATTAGGTTACCACTGGACTGCAGCGATAACATCTCCTAACCACACCCACTTCTGTGACCTCATCAGTCCCTTCATGACCTCCACTGGCTTCTTCTTCCTCAGTGCATCATGCTGAAGGTCCTCCATAGCCGGCCCCCTCCCACTACTCTGCCCCCACAGGACCAAGCTCTGAACTTGAGCAGACTCAGCTTTCTCCGTTGCTGCCCCACCCTTCCACAATCCCTCTGACCTCTCCATCTTAAAAACTCTTGTCTTTTCAAAACTGTTTCAAGTTTAGTTTTTATTGTTGGATAATCTGTTTGTTTTATCTGGACTTTTACGGCATGTCTGAGTGTCTAGAAAAGCACTTTATAAATAAAATACAGGTGCTGGCCAGTAAATTAGAATATCATCAAAAGGTTGAAAATATTTCAGTAATTCCATTCAAAACGTGAAACTTGTACATTATATTCATGCAATGCACACAGACCAATGTATTTCCAATGTTCATTACATTTAAATTTGATATTCATAAGTGACAACTAATGAAAACTCCAAATTTGGTATCTCAAAAAATTAGAATATTCTGAAAAGGCTGAATATAGAAGACACCTGCTGCCACTCTAATCAGCTGATTTACTCAAAACACCTGCAAAGGCCTTTCAAAGGTCCCTCAGTCTTGTTTTGAAGGCACCACAATCATGGGGAAGACTTCTGACTTAACAGCTGTCCAAAAGACAATCATTGACACCTTGCACAAGGAGGGCAAGACACAAAAGGTGATTGCTAAAGAAGCTGGCTGTTCGCAGAGCTCTGTGTCCAAGCACATTAACAGACAGGCGAAGGGACGGAAAAAATGTGGTAGAAAAAAGTGTACAAGCTCTAGGGATAACCGCACCCTGCAGAGAATTGTGACGACAAACCCATTCAAAAATGTGGGGGAGATCCACAAAGAGTGGACTGCAGCTGGAGTCAGCGCTTCAAGAACCACCACGAGGAGACTCATGAAAGACATGGGATTCAGGTGTCGCATTCCGTGTGTCAAGCCACTCTTGAACATGAAACAGCGCAAGAAGCGTCTCGCCTGGGCCAAGGACAAAAAGGACTGGACTGATGCTGAGTGGTCCAAAGTTATGTTTTCTGATGAAAGCAAGTTCTGCATTTCCTTTGGAAATCAAGGACCCAGAGTCTGGAGGAAGAGCGGAGAAGCACAGAATCCACGTTGCATGAGGTCCAGTGTAAAGTTTCCACCGTCAGTGATGGTGTGGGGTGCCATGTCATCTGCCGGTGTTGGCCCACTCTGTTTCCTGAGGTCCAGGGTCAATGCAGCCGTCTACCAGGAAGTTTTAGAGCACTTCATGCTTCCTGCTGCTGACCAACTTTATGGGGATGCAAACTTCACCTTTCAACAGGACTTGGCACCTGCACACAGTGCCAAAACCACCAGCACCTGGTTCAAGGACCATGGTATCCCTGTCCTTGATTGGCCAGCAAACTCGCCTGACCTTAACCCCATAGAAAATCTATGGGGTATTGTGAAGCGGAGGATGCAATACGCTAGACCCAACAATGCAGAGGAGCTGAAGACGACTATCAGAGCAACCTGGGCTCTCATAACACCTGAGCAGTGCCACAGACTGATCGAGTCCATGCCACGCCGCATTACTGCAGTTATTGAGGCAAAAGGAGCCCCGACTAAGTATTGAGTGCTATACATGCACATTCTTTTCATGTTCATTCTTTTCAGTTGGCCAACATTAGAGAAACAAACATTTTTTCATTGGCCTTTAGAATATTCTAATTTTCTGAGATACCAGATTTGATGTTTTCATTGGTTGTCACCTATAAATATCAAAATTAAACGTAATAAACATCGGAAATACATTGGTCTGTGTGCATTGCATGAATATAATGTACAAGTTTCACGTTTTGAATGGAATTACTGAAATATTTTCAACCTTTTGATGATATTCTAATTTACTGGCCAGCACCTGTATATCATATTATTATTTTATGAGCCCAAATCTGTCCTATGTGTTGTCCCACCTGAAGGTTGAGCTTCTGGTGGTGCAGCTCTAGGCTCACTGAGGCAGGTCAACCCCCAGACCTCAATAAGGTGGCCATGCCTCAGGGGGGAGTGAAAAACTAACTAAATAAATAAATAAATAATGAAATAAAATATCTTTACCAGGTTTTACAAACTATAAACATGTTTTTAGATCACCATTTACCACATTCATAAATGGGGCGATGGTGGCACAGGAGTTAAGTGCTCGCCTCGCAATCAGAAGGTTGCAGGTTCGAGCCCTGCTCAGTCTGTCACTGTCGTTATGTCCTTGGGCAAGACACTAACCCACGTTGCCTGCTGGTGGTAGTCGGAGGGACCGGTGGCGCCAGTGCTCAGCAGCTTCGCCTCTGTCAGTGCGCCCCAGGGCAGCTGTGGCTACATTGTAGCTCATCCCCACCAGTGTGTGAATGTGTGTGTGAATGGGTGAATGACTGATTGTGTTGTAAAGTGCCTTGGGTGGTTCCAGGACTCTAGAAGGTGCTATGTCAAATACAGGCCATTTACCATTTTACCAATAATGTGCTTATTTCGTTGTAAGTCTGAAATAATAATGTTTGTTTCTGAATACAACATCAGCCTAACCCAGCTTCACCAGGAAGAGGAAACACTCCGATGTGCCGCCGCTGGTCAAAGTCCAATACATAGAAACATCAGAATACCAAGTTACCATGTAGGTCCTTAAGTGTACAGTCATACGTGTGTGTGTGTGTGTGTGTGTGTGTGTGTGTGTGTGTGTGTGTGTGTGTGAGTGAGTCTCACAACCTTTTTCAGAACCGTTAAAGGGATAATTTACTGAGTAAAACGAGTCTCTGCAGGTTTCTAAAAAATGAGTCAGCCTTCTAGATCACACACACACACACACACACACACACACACGCACACACACACACACACACACACACACACACACACACACACACACACACACACACACACACACACACACATGGCAGAGGGGAAATCCAGCTCCCATGTTCCATCGTTCTCGAAGTGGAATTTTCAGATATGTTTTTTCCGGAGAAGTTTCGGAGTTTACTGGTTCTGGTTCGACTGGGTCAGATGAACCAGAACCGCTGAAGAAGCAGCAGCAGTTGTGCACACTCACATCTTCTTTTATCTTGTTTGCCATCCGAACATTTGCGTGGAACTAAAAGACTTATTGGCTTTTCTCCAGTAAAGTTACCTAAACCAAATGGTTCGTCAGTGATGACGTTTATGATAACAAATAAACCTAATTGGATCCACGGATTTTCCAGCATGCTTTGTCATTTTGTGAATGTTCAATATGAAATAAAATAATATAAAGTAAATTAGTTTTCATTCATGTTTGCTGGCAGTAAATGTAACATTATCATTACTGAACCAAGTAAAGCAAACAGACCAGAAAACTATCGACATAATTAGTGGGATGTTGGGAGGGCGGGCACCATAGCTGAGATGGTGGAGACGGTAATGCAGTAGCAGGACATTTTACCCCTTTAACAGAAAAGCTGAAGCTGAACTGTTTATCAACTGTTGCCATAGGGAGCCTAAGCCACGCCCATCTAATTCCGCACCATGGGTCCCCGCAAGCACGAAAAAAAATGAATGCAAGTCAACGGGGTTAAAAATACTATTTTCTAATTCCGCTTGTTTTGTGCCATGGATTTCACATATGATATCCGTGAATTTTAAAGACACATTTTGATAACAAGAACACACTTATTTTAGAATGGGGGTGGGGGTGGGGGTGGGGGGATGCTATTTCAGGTTTTGTGTGAAATTAAGTCCAGGACTACGAATGCGCTTCACGAAAGTGCATCCAACCAGACACGGAGAAAACTGAGAGAAAATGACTGTAAGTTCAGCAAACTTCCAACAGGAGGAAATAACCACCATGAATCTGGTCATGTGGTAAGTAGCAACTACGCTGGGGGGAGGAGATTGTTTGGTGACGTCACATATGTAACATGCCAATTTCTGGTTTGTAGTCATGGTAATTACGAACTTTTACAAGTTAATAAATCTCAAAGTACGTGACTGGCATGGTTGAAACGCCCATCATTACTTTTCTTTTAAATTACATTACAACATGTGTGATCCAAGGTGTAAGGCAAAGCGGATTAGAAAATAGCATTTTTAGCTCCGTTGACTTGCTTTCAATTTTTCATTGTTCCGGTGACCTGTGAGCCGACCGGAAAGGGAGGAGTCTTAGGCTCCCTATTTACATCTGTAATCGGTTCTTCCACGTAAAATTCTGGGGTATGCCTTTGAGCCAAATCTGTTTGAGGGGGCAATGCCCCCTCTTGCCTGACCGTAGAGCTAGCCTTGCTGAGGTATTTGGTCTGTAGAGGTGATAAAAGGTATTTTTTTCTGCCATGGTTTTTGATGGGAGCTTGCTTTAGTTCTCCAGTCAGTGAGTCTTTCAGCTTCTGTCATGCAGTTTAAAATCTTTTCACCTTCATCTGATGAGCGGGGTCCTCATAATTAAAAGCCGCAGAACACAGGGTCTGAAGTCTGCTTCGGTCATTTTCTGCACAAACTTTGTGATTTACAACAAAAAACTTGTTGGGGAAATTTGACATCTTTGAGCAAATCCTGGTCCTTTTTTTATGTCCAACACAATCTCTCCATGGCCTCACCATACTCAGAGCAGTCACTGCTGCACCGCGCTGTACCACTCAAACACAGCCACTCCGTCCAAACTCACTAGCACCTCCATTTTTGCCTGGGGGCATTTTCCAAACCTCTCACTGACCACGGTTACCTGTGAAATGCCAAAGCTCAGTTGTTTTATTTACATGCAGAATATTCACAAGCTAATTTTCAATGACCATCTATGGCAAAAAGTGGGTGTGTCGTAGGCAGGATATGGTCCAGAAACAACTGGGCACACATTGAGGAAGAGTGGGATTTAGAGAGCAGGAATTTCGTGTGGTTGTGTTTTATAGGTCTGAAAATGATTTAGTGTGGTTTCTGCGGGGCTTCAGTAAACCTGTAGCAAGGGTTTTACACAACGTTTTTTAAAGGAGGCCCCAGGTCAGCATGTGATGGTGCTTAGCTACACCTGGTTGGAGGAAACAATTGGAGCTCAAGTGGTTTTATTGGCAGCTTCTGTTAGACATTTATTTTTTATGAGTTTCCTTTGAGCGTGACTCCGGATGAGAACAGAAGCTCGAAAAATGTGTTGGTTCTTGTTTTTGAGGAGTTTGAATTTTGTCCTTTGAATGGAGCGGAAGCTGCTGTTTGCCTTTGTTGGTACCTGTGGTTCATATGGTGTGTGTGTGTGTGTGTGCGCGTGTGTGTGTGCATGAGTGCGTACGCGTGTGTGTGTGCTTAAGTGTGTGTGTGTGTGTGTGTGTGTGTGTGTGTGTGTGTGTGTGTGTCTGTGTGTGTGTGTGTGTGTGTGTGTGTGTGCGTGCGTGAGTATATGTGTGTGCATAAATGCATACGTGTTTGCGTGTGTGTGTGTGTGCGTGAGTATATGTGTGTGTGTGTGAGAGAGACAAACAGGAATACATCAGTCCAGGGAGGGACACTTGCTCTCTAACCTGCTCGTGTTCACACAAACACACACCTCTAAAGGTCTTCCTCCACCACTCCGGTGGTCTGTTGGTGTGGCACGGGCCAGTTTATGACATGTTTCATTCAGAACTCTTCAGTTCAAATGGAACATTAGTGTACTAACTTTAGTTTAAGGAACCCAAGTGTTGTTTGTCTATGTTAGCCCATCATGCTCTGTGAGTTAGGTTCCTTCTGACGTCTAAATATTGGAACAAGTCACTGGTCCCTTTAAAGGCAAAATGAGCGTGGGCTATTGATGGAACAGCCTGTTGTCATACTGAGATTTCTACTATGTAAAAAAATAAATGTTTATTTACAGACACATCTGCGCTCACCTCAAGGATGATCAGGACCACCACTCTAATACAGTGTTTGACCCACCGTTGTTGGACCTAGAATCTGGATTCTCTGTTCTAGATGGTTTGTTGGTGACCCAGAATGGTGCAATACTGCAGGCCAGGGAGACCGTGCTGACTACACTCACTGGCCAATCTGTAAACGGCTGTTTTATAGCTCCTGTAATGCCCCCCCAGGCAGCTATAACCACTCTGTCGCACTGCAGATGCAACCCCAGCAACACTGATCAACATGGGGGCACTTAGGCCAGTAGAAGAAAATCAGAATTTGCTGTTGAACTGTGTTTCATCAGATTTATTTCAGAAAAGAAACATAAGAAAATTATTTCAGTTAGAATGATGCAACCCTCAAACGAATGTTAAATTCATTCTCAAGCCACAGAGAAAATGCTCAAAGTTTAGAGCTCGTCAAAAATTATTGTGAGGCAAGCCTTATGTTTAGTTTAGTTTAGTTTAGTTTGGTTTAGTCTGGGTCAGTTTGGTTTAGTATTATTGAACAATGACAGCATAAACACAATGTTACATGAAGGGCAACCGTTGTTTTGTATGCAGGTTTTCTGTCCAGAAGCTCATTTGCAAACCTGGTCCTTGGTTGGACTTTTAGAGACAATCAAGTAACAGGATTTATTAAATTTATCACAACACACACTCACACACACACACACACACACACACACACACACACACACACACACACACACACACACACACACACACCTGGGATCAGGTAGACTAGTCTAACATAAATGACTGATAACACGCCTGAGCAGGGGGCCTACAGAGCTCTCAGTACCCTCACACGTCTGATGATTAAAATGATGCACTGTATAACATTAACTTATGTTCAAAGTAATACATGTAGTTGTTAGGTGACCTACTAAACAGCAGGCTGGAGCTCCAGCACCCACACTGAAGGTGGGTTTGATCACCCTCTCCAATAAGGACCACCACAGCAGCTCAAACACAAAAGGTTGTCACCCACAGTGGAGACGAGAACTTATCTGCCTCACAGCAGATCAAGTTTATGGAGAGCTGGAACAGCTGTGCTTAAACAAGGCTACAGGTGTGGATGGAGCACTGCAGCTGAAGGTCTGAGCACGAGTACTGGGCCACCCCTTACTCCAGAAGGGAGGGTCCTTCGATTGTGGAAAACATCTGGTATTAATCTTGTGCGGAAGAAATCACCTCCTGGTGAGCTGAAAGACTTAAGGCCAGTCGCTCTGATGTCATATGAAGAAGACCTTGGAAAGGCTGCTGCACCTCATCCAGGGCTGCAGACCCATCACGCTCTCGACCCTCTGTGGCTTGTTTACCAGGAGATGGTGGGAGTGGAGGATGCTCTTATCTTCTTGGTCCAACTATCCCTATCTCACTTTGACAGAGGCAGAGGTGCCGTAAGGATCTTTGATCGTTGCATCGGAAGCTTTTAGCGAGGTCATTTAAGATCATCTCTGATTTTTGTGCAGAACTGAACCAGTGGTTTATCAGAGAGGTCCAACAAACACATGCATCTCTAGCTCCTCTGAAGGAACAGTAGCCAATGCATCATTACATTTAGAACTATTTCCAGATGTTTTCTGATGTTTACGGTGTTTCATAATAATAATCTGTTATTATACGATGATGGTCCTGTTGGCTTCATCAGAGCGTCACCTCTGGCTAACATTGGAGCGGTTCGCAGCCGAGTGTGAAGCAGCTGGGATGAGAATCAGCTCCTCTAAACCTGAGACCATGGTCTTGATTCAGAAAAAGGCAGAATGCCTTCTCCAGGTCAGGGATGAGGTCCTTCCCCAAGTGGAGGAATTTAAGTATCTTGGGGTGTTGTTCACGAGTGAGGGAAAGATGGAGCATGAGATCGATGGGCGGATCTGTGCTGCGTCTGCAGTGATGCGGGCGTTGTACCGGTCTGTCGTGGTGAAGAGAGAGCTGAGTCAGAAGGCGAAGCTCTCGATTTACCGGTCGATCTACGTTCCTACCCTCACCTATGGTCACGAGCTTTGGGTAGTGACCGAAAGAACGAGATTGCGGATACAAGCGGCCGAAATGAGGTTTCTCCTCAGAATGTCTGGGCTCTCCCTTAGAGATAGGGTGAGAAGCTCGGTCATCCGAGAGGGGCTCAGAGTAGACCCGCATTTTCTATAAAATCACGCTGCTGGTTCTTTTTCAGCAGACTGTTGCAGCAGTTAGACAGTATAACATGTAAACGTGAAAGTTTTCACGAGCGCTGATGTAGTGCATTTTATTTCCATGTTGAATTTACGGATTAATCAGAAACACAAGAGGATCAAATCCATGAGGAACCATAACGGTGATGTGTAGAAACCACACGTGGGCCTGCCAGTTCTCAGTAACGCGTTGAATCGTTTCACATTGCATCATTATCAAACAGTTTGTCTGCAAATAATTGAATCGCCCAATAAATCGTCAGCAGGGATGAATTGTACCGGTAGAGTGTTTCACCGCGTTTCTGACACGGATTGTTATGGCCCACATGATGGGGACTCACATCCCTAGGACACACATCTGGCACGGCCAATGAGTGATGTGTAAAGAGTGCACAGGAGCAGGAGTGTAGAGGTCTGCTTTAGGACTTTGCAACATGGTTTGACATTTATAAGCATAGCTGATGTTGTGGTGGTCCTCCTGAGCTTTCCTTCTCTTCCTCCATCTTCTCCTCAGACACCCGCTGTTTCCTCTGCTGGCGCTGTTGTTTGAGAAGTGTGAGCAGGCCACACAAGGATCTGAGTGCATCACGTCTGCCAGCTTTGATGTGGACATTGAGAACTTTGTCCACCAGCAGGAGCGAGAACATAAGCCTTTTTTCAGTGAAGATCCAGAACTGGACAATCTGGTAAGTAGACGGCAGAAGTTGCAGATTTGAAGATTTCCAGGTAACTGTCAGCATTTGCTGAAGTTAACGTGGATAAAACAGGTTATTAGAGGTACGTGCTCGTAAATGCTTTGGGTTATTTTCAGGTGTTCCAAAAAAATCTACAAATCAGAATTGGTTCTCCTTTCTGTTTTGATTGTTGGGACAGCAGCGGCTCAGGAGGTAGAGCGGGTTGTCCAGTAATCGGAAGGTTGCATGTTTGATCCTGGCTCCAACAAGAGAATGCTGCTGTTGCATCCTTGGGCAAGGCACTTAACCCACCTTTACTGTTGGTGGTGGTCGGAGGGAACGATGGCGGCTGTGCTCGGCAGCCTCGCCTCTGTCAGTGCGCCACAGTGCAGCTGCGGCTACATGGTAGCTCCTCACCACCAGCGTGTGAATTGGTGACTGACTGATTGTGTTGGAAAGCACCTTGGGGGGTTGTAGAACCCTAGGAGGGTGCTTTATGCATACAGGCCATTTACCTAAAGTGGCTCATGAGAGAAACGCTTATCTTGTATTTATTTTGTTCCTTTCTGAGTTCTACAACCCCCCAAGGTGCTTTACAACACAGCAGTCATTCACACATTCACACGCTAATGGTAATAAGCTACAATGTAGCCACAACTGTCCTGGCACACAGAGCAACACAGTCGGCACCACCGGTTCCTCCGACCACCATCAGCCAAGGCAGGTGAAGCCTCTTGCTCAAGGACACAACAACTATGACAGACTGAGCGGGGTGCAAACCTGCAACCCTCTGGTTACGGGGCAGACATGCAACTCCTCTGCCACGTCACCTCCTAGTCACTCCCTTCCTCTTTCAACATCCGTCGTGATCCTGGTGACCTACAGAGGAACGTGGAGGGAGAAAGAGTACAGCCTTGTCATCACACACTTCAGAGGGCAAGCTGACAAGTGCTGAGCACTCACAACGTTGCATCTGTGAGTTTTATGAGGCTCTGGATGTTCATCCCTCCCAGAGGACTCCCACTCTCCCAAAGGGATTCAGTAAGCGGCCTGACTGCAGCGATGGAACAAGTTACTGCTCTCCTGATTAATTAGCTGATTTATCTTCTCCCTGGCCAAGCACTTTTCTGACCGTTCTGTCGACCTTCTGTAGAGACTTTGAGGCACAGTGACACCAAGGCACACACAAGACCTTTAGCCAGTAAATCTACACAGAGGACTGTTCACTGGCATTTCATGTAGCTAGAGATAATTGTTCTATAGCAAACTCTAAAGTTCTCTTTTCCAATTCAAATGGCACTCCAAATCCTTTAATTAGGTGATGTTTGTACGTTAAAAAAATCTATTAAAGTTTAAACTTTTGCAGGAGAATCTTGTGGTCCGGACCGACTAGACTAGTCTCTTGACTGTTGTTCACACAAATATCTGACAAAATCAAATGACGTGGTAGTCAAAAGGCTAAAGGTTACAGCCTCTGGCTCACATTGTGAGGAGCAGTGGAAGACTCGGGTGATTCCAGATGTTTGTGCCATTGGGTTGATGAACAAATCAGCCTCTCTGAGCAGAAACAAGGACAAGGGTATAAACAACCTTAAGCCTTTGTCCTTGGATCTTAAGCTCACAGTCTGGTCCAGATGAGCTCATAGATACAAACTGCTCCGCCAAAAAGATCTGTCTGGCAAAAACTACTGTCACAAGGAGCAGATGATCATAAACTCATTTATCAGCACATACATGGAATTAAAAAGAGTCCATGACTTTGTTGTGTTCCTCAGATGGTGAAAGCCATTCAGGTGCTGCGGATCCACCTACTGGAGCTAGAGAAGGTCAACGAGCTCTGTAAGGACTTCTGCAACCGTTACATTACTTGTCTCAAGACCAAGATGCACAGTGACAACCTTCTCCGCAATGATCTCGGAGGGCCCTATTCTCCATCCCATACCGATCTCAACATGCAGCAGGTAATTCCTGCAAGTCTCCAAGTACTGTTTACAGAATCCAGCAACTTCAGCTTTTAGTAAAACCAACAGGACATAACCTGGCATTAACCTGTAAATCTAAAGTTTGTTGACATTTTAGAGTGATATGAAGCTTACCACTTTGCTGCTGTGTCCGTTACGCCACATTCAGAAGGAAATGACTTATTTTAGACGAAGCATTCGGTACTAGCCACTAGCCTGGGAGACATGAACACACACACACACACACACACACACACACACACACACACACACACACACACACACACACACACACACACACACACACACACACACACACACACACACACAGACACACACACACACACACACACAGTAACACACAACTTTCTTCTTCCGTCTTTTAGCAGTAGTCAGCAGCTTCTGGGTTTTAAACACTGCCACACCACCCTTCCTTAAAGCGAGGAATTTTGAGCTGTGTGGCTAAAATAACAGACATTCTGCATTCTTCCAGTTGGACTACAAAAATCTTAGCGAGAAGAAAAAATGGCAGATTGGCTCTGTGTTTAGCTGGATGTCCAGGACCACTTTTGGCAGTTATCGTGACGACATAGTCACAAGATTTATTAGACAAATTTAAAAACTGAACAGGTGGACAAATATGACCAAAACCTTATAATAAAATATCTAAACAGCCCCTCTAGTGAATAATATAAGGCTTTTTTCACACTTAAAATGTGAAACACACTGTATATTAAGGGATGAAAAAGCAAGATTTTTCATGTTTCCTTTAAATGGCAGGGTGCAGTTATTCCTAATGCTTGTTCACTTTTTCTACCACATCTTGTCCTACCCTTCAGCTCTCTGTTCATGTGGTTGGAGACAGAGCTCTGGGAACAGTGATGACTGTTTGTGTCTTGCCCTCCTTGTGCAAGGTGTCAATGGCCGTCTTTTGGACAACTGTCAAGACAGCAGTCTTCCCCATGGTTGCGTAGCCTACAGAACTAGACTGAGACAATTTTAAGGCTTTTGCATATGTCTTCTTCGTCTTCGTCTTCCTCCGCTTATCCGGGTCCGGGTCGCGGGGGCAGCATCCCAACTAGGGAGCTCCAGGCCGTCCTCTCCCCGGCCTTGTCCACCAGCTCCTCCGGCAGGACCCCAAGGCGTTCCCGGACCAGATTGGAGATGTAACCTCTCCAACGTGTCCTGGGTCGACCCGGGGGCCTTCTGCCGGCAGGACATGCCCGAAACACCTCCCCGGGGAGGCGTCCAGGAGGCATCCTGGACAGATGCCCAAACCACCTCAACTGGCTCCTTTCGATCCGGAGGAGCAGCGGTTCTACTCCGAGTCCCTCCCGAATGTCCGAGCTCCTCACCCTATCTCTAAGGCTGAGCCCGGCCACCCTACGGAGGAAACTCATTTCGGCCGCTTGTATCCGCGATCTCGTTCTTTCGGTCATTACCCAAAGCTCATGACCATAGGTGAGGATTGGGACGTAGATCGACCGGTAAATCGAGAGCCTGGCTTTCTGGCTCAGCTCCCTCTTCCCCACGACAGATCGGCTCAGCGTCCGCATCACTGCAGACGCCGAACCAATCCGCCTGTCGATCTCCCGATCCCTCCTACCCTCACTCGTGAACAAGACCCCGAGATACTTAAACTCCTCCACTTGAGGTAGGACCTCTCCCCCGACCCGGAGGTGGCAAGCCACCCTTTTCCGGTCGAGAACCATGGTCTCAGATTTGGAGGTGCTGATCCTCATCGCAGCCGCTTCACATTCGGCCGCGAATCTACCCAGCAAGAGCTGAAGGTCAGAGCTGGATGAAGCTAGGAGGACCACATCATCCGCAAAAAGCAAAGACGAGATTCTCCTGCCACCAAACTCGACACACTCCACACCACGGCTGCGTCTAGAAATTCTGTCCATAAAAGTGATGAACAGAACCGGTGACAAAGGGGCAGCCCTGGCGGAGTCCAACCCTCACTGGGAACAGGTCCGACTTACTACCGGCTATGCGGACCAAACTCACGCTCCTCTGGTAAAGGGACTGAATGGCCCTTAACAGAAAGCCACCCACCCCATACTCCTGGAGCGTCCCCCACAGGGTGCCCCTGGGGACACGGTCATAAGCCTTCTCCAAATCCACAAAGCACATGTGGATTGGTTGGGCAAACTCCCATGCCCCCTCCATCACCCTTGCAAGGGTATAGAGCTGGTCCACAGTTCCACGGCCAGGACGAAAACCACATTGCTCCTCCTCTATCTGAGATTCAACTATCGATCGGACCCTCCTCTCCAGTACCTTGGAGTAGACCTTTCCATGGAGGCTGAGGAGTGTGATCCCCCTATAGTTGGAACACACCCTCAGGTCACCCTTCTTAAAGATGGGGACCACCACCCCGGTCTGCCACTCCCTAGGAACTGCCCCCGATGACCACGCAATGTTGTAGAGACGTGTCAACCATGACAGCCCTACAACATCCATAGCCTTGAGATACCCAGGACGAACCTCATCCGCCCCCGGGGCTCCGCCGCTGTGTAGTTGTTTGACTACCTCAGCAACTTCTGCCCCCGAGATCGGACAGTCCATCCCCAGGCCTCCCAGCTCTGGTTCCTCCTCGGAATGCGCATTGGTGGGATTGAGGAGCTCCTCAAAGTATTCCTTCCACCGTCCGACTATAGCCTCAGTTGACGTCAGCAGCTCCCCATCCCCACTGTAAACAGTGTGAGCGAGTTGCTGCCTTCCTCTCCTGAGGCACCGGACAGTTTGTCAGAACCTCTTTGGAGCCGATCGATAGTCTTTCTCCATGGCCTCACCAAACTCCTCCCACGCCCGAGATTTTGCCTTGGCAACTGCCACTGCTGCACCCCGCTTGGCTATCCGGTACCTGTCTGCTGCCTCCGGAGACCCACAGACCAGCCACGCCCTGTAGGCCTCCTTCTTCAGCCTGACGGCTCCCCGAACCTCTGGTGTCCACCAGCGGGTACGGGGGTTGCCACCACGACTGGCACCGGCCACCTTACGACCAAAGCTAGCAACAGCCGCCTCGACAATCGCAGAGTGGAACAAGGCCCACTCGGACTCAATGTCCCCCACTGCTCTCGGGACGTGGTCAAAGCTCTGCCGGAGGTGGGAGTTGAAGACCGTCTTGACAGGTTCTTCTGCCAGGCGTTCCCAGCAGACCCTCACTATGCGTTTGGGTCTGCCAGGTCTACGCGGCATGTTCCCTTGCCATCTGATCCAACTCACCACCAGGTGGTGATCAGTTGACAGCTCCGCCCCTCTCTTCACTCGGGTGTCCAAAACATACGGCCGCAGGTCAGATGATACGACTACAAAATCTATCATCGACCTGTGACCTAGGCTGCCCTGGTACCAAGTGTACCGGTGGGCATCCTTATGTTCGAACATGGTGTTCGTTATGGCCAAACTGCGGCTTGCACAGAAGTCCAATAACAAAACACCGCTCGAGTTCTTATTAGGTGGGCCGTTCCTCCCAATCACACCCCTCCAGGTCAAGCTGTCATTGCCCACGTGAGCATTGTAGTTCCCCAGCAGGACAATGGAGTCCCCTGATGGAGCACTATCTAGCACTCGTCCCAGGGACTCCAAAAAGGGTGGGTACTCTGAACTGATATTTGGCCCATAAGCACAAACAACAGTCAGGACCCGTTCCCCGACCCGAAGGCGCAAGGAAGCTACCCTCTTGTCCCCCGGGGTAAACCCCAACACACAGGCAGAGAGTCTTGGGGCTAACAAAAAGCCAACCCCAGCCCTCCGCCTCTCACCCGGAGCAACTCCAGCAAAGTAGTGTCCAACCCCTCTCCAGGTCTCGGGGTCCAGAGCCAATGCAATGTGTCGAGGTGAGTCCGACTATATCTAGCCGGTACCGCTCAACCTCTGCCACAAGCTCCGGCTCCTTCCCCGCCAGCGAGGTGACGTTCCATGTCCCAAAAACTAGTTTTCTTGTCCGGGGATTGGACCGCCAAGGCTCCCGCCTTGGTCTGCCACCCGATTCGCATTGCACCGGACCCTTCATGTTCCTCCTGCGGGTGGTGGGTCCACAGTTGGACGAGCCCATTTATCCGGTTCGGGCTGGGCCCGGTCGGGCCCCATGGGTGAAAGCCCGGCCACCAGGCGCTCGCTCGCGGGCCCCAACCCCAGGCCTGGCTCCAGGGTGGGACCCCGGTAACCCTCCGGGCCGGGTACTCCGACTCTTCGTTTTAACCGCCATGAAAGATCCTTCGATCCTAAATCTAATATAAAAGTTTCACTTTTTGAGTGGAATTACTGAAATAAATCAAATATTGTCATGATATTCTAATTTCATGACCAGCACCTGTGCATCGCCACACACCGTTAGCACACATGCACACGCACACACATCATTGGTCAACCTGTGGGTGAGGGGTGATGGCTGAGTCTTCACCCCTGCTTCTTCTGCCCTCCAATCTCTGTCAATCAGGTGGGGCTGAGGGTCTAGAGCTACCTGCGGGTCTTTGAGGCTGTTGCAAAGATGGATGGGTGGGAATGGATGCTCATGGGTTAGGACATGGTCTGGAGGCCCTGGCCTGTGCTGCAGCATGGTGAGTGGCTGTCTGTTTGCATGGGATCTCGGGCATCTTGGACTGCCTGCTGCTTTGGAGGCTATTCCTGGAAAAGGGAGGACCCTCCACTGTTTGGCCCCACAATTTTTGCGGCCAAAGGTGTCCTCT
Organism: Nothobranchius furzeri; assembly: GCF_043380555.1. Classification (NCBI taxonomy): domain Eukaryota; kingdom Metazoa; phylum Chordata; class Actinopteri; order Cyprinodontiformes; family Nothobranchiidae; genus Nothobranchius; species Nothobranchius furzeri. Next base: position 40,892,168 of record NC_091750.1, on the reverse strand, counting down.
CAAACTCCCATCTTCACAATCCCTATGGATTGGGGACATGGTTGGGGGTTGGAGATAAATATACCTGAGTATCTTAAGCATAACTGTGGAAGTTTATCCCATGCTGTCTGATAATTTTACCAATTGGAACAACATTAATGGTAAAAAGATTTGGTCAAAGCACAGATCCCTGTTGTACACCACAAGTAACCTTAAAGTAAGAAGATGTCTCATTTACATGAACTGACTGAATTCTGTCAGACAGATAAGATTTTAACTTCCTCCTCCAACCCCCATAAATTCCTGTGTGTCCTCCCACAGCCCTCCCAAAGAACAACAGACATCAATAATAGCACAAAAAACGTCCGACGTGTTTTGTAAACACTGCTTTTTTTTAGCATATTTTTAGATCTGATGCGTTGCTACCAGAAGTACGGTGCGAGAAGTCAGGTTGCACCCAAGATGCGATTTGTGCAGTTTGAGCTGAAGCTGAATGCTATGAGTGACAAAGTCACACAGTGTTGGGGAAAAGATGGTTCAGAGCTATTATTCTGTGTAAGTTTGGCACCTGTACTGACAATAAATTTAGGATTATTCTCAAATGCACAGTTCTAGTTTGTCAAAGCTTATTTTTATAAAGCACAAGACTATTTTTCAAGGATAAGTAGGACTCCTCCTGGTGTGTAGAGCGTCATCTTCTCTCCAATTTTCTAGAGTTTTGTTTTAAAGTTCATAAATGAGAATTAAACCAGGGAACCAATTTCCTGTGCTTAATTTCCTTCTTTGTTAAAGGGGCAACATCATCTAATGCCACATGTAAAGAGGAAGTAACATTATGAACTAAATAATCAATTTGTGAAGATCTAGAAATGAAGATATTGCCCTCTGCTAAGTTCCACTGAGATGCTGAGGACAGCACTCACATCATGTCTGTTAATCCTTTGGTAGACTCAGGTCCAAATGCATTTTGGTCTATTTGTAGCAATATTCCAATATGCTGTTGCCAGTGGTTATTTGTACCTCTCTGAATGCAGCTGTTCACTGTGTCTCATGTGATCTCCAGGAGCTGATCCAAGCCTCCTCTACATCGTTGACTTCAGTTTCCAGTTCTGCTAACCCTTCAGGGATCGTTGTTCCCACAGGAGGTCTGCAGCAGGGTGCAGTCACTATGACAACCATCAACTCCCAAATAGTTTCAGGTGACTACGTGACCACAGCACAAGCAAACCTATTTTAGTGAAGTGATATTTTTGTCTCATGTTGTTATGTTTACTTCTGTTAACAGTAGAGCCTTTCTCACTGCAATTAGCAGGCTTTCCTCTCGTAGCCCCAAAACATGAAGGTTAGGCTAACGGGTGAATCTGGATGCTATTTAGTTGAGTTTGTGTACGTGGTTAAGGTGTAATTAGTAGGTTTCCCTCAGCGCTTTATAAGACTGGCGGCCCACCAGGCTTTGCTTGGCCACCCACCAGGCAAAGCGTCATGCCCCGCCCCTCTCCCCCACCCTACCGTGTCCACTGACAGGAAAGGCGCAACGAAACTAGAGCCCTCCATCAGCTGATGCTGGTGAGAAACAGCAACACACCCCCACCCCCCACCCCCGCTCTCATGGAGGAGCGCTGGTGGACGGAGCGCCTGATCCCCCCCAACCCAATGGCTGAAGCCGCCAGGCTTAACTCATTTTCCGGGGGAAACCCTGAATTAGGGTGAATGTTGTGTTGGTCCTCTGTTAATAAAACATATTAACAATGGTATGATATATCTACTAACAGTTTTTTGGGTGAAACACCAAGCTATTATAAGTCCAGTATTATTCTGACAGCAGCTTTAGCTCTGAAGGTGTGTTGTGTTTATGGTGTTCTGACTAATCCTGCCCAGAGGACATCCATCTCACTTCCTTTGATCCTGATACCCTGTGGAGCTCCGACACACACCTCTGATGACCTCTGATGAGTGATCAACACTAATAAAGCTAGGAGCAATAAGACCCCACCCTCAATTTAATTAGAGGGGTTGAAGGTCATGAATGCAGCTTGATTCAAATCATTAACATTTTTGTTTTCTTGCTCTAGTGGTACTGTGGGATGTGGAGCTGCTGAGGATACTTGATTCTTATTGCAACGGTTTTTCTCCTCAGGTGGGACCCTGTACCAACCTGTTGCCATGGTGACATCCCATGCACAAGTATTAACACAGGCACTACCTCCAGGACCCATCCAGATACAGAACTCACAGGTGATAATCCACTGGTGTTTATGTATTTATTTATTTTTCTTAATGTGTTTAACTGGATATGAATTAACAAATAAAATAAACTCTGTCAACTCTGTACAAGTTACATCTGAAGAAAAACAGCAGCATTAAAGAAATGCACCAAGAAAGAAAACTTGTTAACTAGAAAGATGTCAGCCATCAGAACAGCTCACACTGTCAGAGACCAGAAAGCGACGGGTCACCTCCCCACCTACCCAACTGACGGAGACCGGTCATACATTACTTCCTTGTTAAAATATGTCCAAACTGCTAAATTCTTTACTTCTCTAAGGTGACTTACTAGCTCTGCATTAGCCAGCTAGCTAAGGCCAAGGGGTCAGTACGTGTGTGAGATGGGCGTTAGCCAAAGGCTGGGTCCTTGGTGGTCTGATCCTCGGCTACAAAGCTAACTCTCAGTACATGGAATATCCCATCTCTGAGCCAGAGTTTATGTTCATGTTTATGTTTATGTATTTATCAGACGTTTTTGTCCAAAGCGACTTACAAGTGATAATCGGCATGTTACCCTTGAGGCTAACAACAATAACAACAACAACTTGACATCAATCATGGAGAGGAGGGAACGAGGAGTGGACAGTAGAGAGGGGGGACGTGTGCAGGGAGGGTGCTAGTTAAGAAGATGCTCTCTGAAGAGCAGGGTCTTCAGGAGTTTCTTGAAAATTGAAAAGGAAGCCCCTGTTCTGGTAGTGCTTGGAAGGTCATTCCACATTTGTGGAACAATGCATGAGAAGAGCCTGGATTGTCCTGAGTGTGGTGTAGGCACTGCTAGCCGACGATCCTGTGATGACTGGAGCGGCCGGGCCAAGACGTAAGCCTTTGCAAGAGGATTCAGGTAGATGGGAGCCGTACCATCTCGGACTTTGTATGCTAGTGTTAGCAATTTGAATTTGATGCATGCTGCTAGCGGTAGCCAGCAGAGCTCAATGAACAGAGGGTTGACGTGTGCTCTTTTTGGCTGATTGAAGACCAGACGCTCCGCTGCGTTCTGGACCATTTGAAGAGGTCTCACAGCACAGCCTGGAAGACCAGTTAGAAGGGCATTGCAGTAATTGAGGCGGGAGATGACGGTAGATTGCACCAGGAGCTGGGTGGCATGTTGTGTTAGGTATGGTCTGATCTTTCGTATGTTATACAATGCAAAGCAGCATGAATGAGCAACAGAGGAAACATGATCTCTAAAGGTCATCAATCACAACACCCAGATTTTGAACTGCCTTTGAAGGAGCCAGAGATAGGAAGTCATTTTGGATTGAGATATTGTGCTGTTTGGATGGTTTTGCTGGGATGACAAGTAGATCAGTTTTAGAGAGGTTGAGTTGGAGATGGTGGGATTTCATCCATTTTGATATGTCAGAGTGACAGTTTGATATTCGTGCAGAGACAGTGTGGTTGTCCATTGGAAATGACAGATAGAGCTGGGTGTTGTCTGCATAGCAGTGGTAGGAGAAGCCATGTGATCGAATGATCTCACCCAGAGAGGTGGTGTATATGGCAAAGAGAAGAGGTCCTGGTACAGAGCCCTGGGGGGACTCCTGTGGCAAGATGGTTCACGGTAGAGGATTGTCCAAGCTAAGATACACTGAATGATCATCCTGTGAGGTAGGATTCAAACCAGGCATGTGCTTTCTCTGTGATGCCCATGCTAGAGTGTGGACAGAAGGAAGCCACGGTTGACAGTGTCAAATGCAGCAGATAAGTCAAGCAGGATGAGCACTGAGGATTTGGCAGTCGCTCTAGCTTCTTTTAAGGATTCCGTCACTGCTAACAGAGCAGTTTCAGTGGAGTGGCCCTTTTTGAACCCAGATTGGTAAGGGTCAAGCAGACAGTTTTGTGAGAGGCATTCTGTGATCTGCTTGAAAGCCGCCCTTTCAATGATTTTGGACAGAAAAGGGAGGAGAGAGATAGGTCAGTAGTTCTCCACATGATTTGAAGGAAGAGATGTTTTTTTTCTAGCAGCGGTTTAACCTGAGCATGCTTGAGAGAGGTCGGAAATGTACCGGATGTCAGTGAAGCGTTGATCACATGTGTGACTGCTGCGGCTACTGTAGGAGCAATAGCTTGGAGCAGCTTAGTCGGAATGGGGTCAAGTGGGTATGTAGTAGGGCGGCTGCATATGAGACACTTGGACACACAGTTCTCAGTGAGAGGGGAAAAGGAGGAAAATGAAGCAGTAGGGCTTGAGATAGTTGGGCTAGAAGGAGTTTGTGTTCAGGAGTGGCCAGCTGAGTAAACTGTTTGCTTATAGCTGCCACTTTGTCAGTGAAGAATGAGGAAAAGGTGCCAGCTGATAGATTGTTGGTAGGAGGTGGAGATGTAGGGTTGAGCAGAGTTTTGAATGTTGAAAATAGTTTCTGAGATTCAGTAGAGCTGAGAATTTTGTCAGTGTAGAAGGCTTTCTTTGCATCAGTGATGCTGGCAGAGAATGAGGACAGTAATTCATGAAATTTCAAATGATCACCAGGATCTTTTGTTTTTCACCATTTCTGTTCCGCAGCTCTAAGATTGGTGCGTAGAGACCGGAGGGTATCATATAGCCAAGGGTGCAACTGAGAGGATCTAGCTGGTCTAGTGGCTAAAGGGCACAAGATGTTAAGACAAGAGCAGAGTGTGGAGCAGAGTGACTCGGTGGCATCATTCACTTCATAAGCAGAGAATGTGCTGGGAGAAGGAAGAGTGGAGGCAACAAGTGAGGAGAAGTGGTTGGGTGCCAGATTACAGAGGTTGCGGCGGAATGAGACCATTGGGGAGGAAGCAGTGGACCTCCCTTGTAGAGTCGTGCTGAAATGGATGAAGTAATGATCAGAAAGATGCGGCGGTGTGACAGAGATTGTGTCTATGGCACAGTTTCTGGTGAAAATGAGGTCAAGTACTTTTCCAGCTTTGTGAGTTGGAGGACTTTGTACTAGTTTTAGATCAAATGATGACATTAGTGACAGAAAGCCTGATGAGCTGGGATTGTCCAGATGAATATTCATGTCTCCAAGGACCATTGTGGGACAGTCGTGCTCAGGAATGGAGGAGAGCAGGGTGTTGAGTTAATCAAAAAAGTCTACGAGTTGACCTGTTTGGCGATATATGACAACCAAAAAGAATTTTTTTGGTACAGTTACCTGGATGGCATGGTATTCAAAGGAGTTGTATTTAGTGATGGGTAGCAACTGACTGTATATCCATTTGTTGGAAATTAACATGCCCGTTCCACCACCTCGGTCAGATGCACGAGAAGTGTGGGAGTTGGTGTGTGAGGTTGAGAGGTTTTGGCTAGAAATAGTTTGACTCACCTCGATGCATGGCTCTGGGTTGGAAACAGTTTACTCAAGAGGGGTTGCATTTTTTTTACCACTCTGGAGTTGCTCCTAATTAGAGGTGCTGAGCTGGGGTGGGCAAACGTCTTGCTCCCCATATGTATGTCTGTATGTTGGGGTTCATCCCGGTGAATGAAAGGGTAGCCTCCCTTCTCCTTTGTGTGGGGAGATCAGTCCTAATTGTGGTTTTATGCACCAAACTGCAGATCAGACTACCCACCCTTTTTTGAGTCTCTGGAGGGGTTGCTGGAGGGCATTCCTTCTGGTGACACCACCGTTCTCCTGGGGAACTTTAACACTCGTTTGGGCAACAACAGTGAGACATGGAGAGGGTGGTTGGGAGGAATTTCCCCCTTGATCTGAATCTGAGCGGTGTTTTGTTATTGGACTTTTGTGCTCATCTTGGATTTTCCATAGTGAACACCATGTTCAGGCATAAAGGTGTCCATATGAGCTCTTGGCACCAGGATACTTTAGGCCACAGCTTGATTATCTACTTTGTTGTTGTTTCATCTGATCTGTGGCCATATGTCTTGAACACTCGAGTGAAAAGAAGGGTGGAGATGTCAACTGACCACTACCTGGTGGTGAGTTTGCTTCAATGGTAGGGAGGATACCTGTCAGAGCTGGCAGACCCACACTGTGTTGTAAGAGTCTGCTGGGAACTTCTGACCGTCTCCTGTCAGTAGGAGCTTCAATTTCCACCTCTGACAGGACTTCAAACTTGTTCCGGGGAGGCGGGGGGACATTGAGTCCGAGTGGGTCCTTTTCCGTGACTCCATTGTCAAGGCGGCTGACCACAGCTGTGGCCGCAGGTTGGTGCCTGTCATGGTGGTTGGTGCCTGTCATGGTGGCAACCCTGGAACCCACTGGTGGACACCGGCAGTTAGAAAGGCTGTCAAGCTGAAGAAAGAGAGACTCCAGAGGCAGCTGGCCATATCAGCAGTCCAAGAAAAATACAGCTCAGGTGTCCTCGAGACAAAAACTCGGGCATGGAAGATGTTTGATGAGACCATGGAACGAGACTGCCGTATGGCTTCCAGGAGCCTCTGGACCACCATCCAGCATTTCAGGAGGGAAAGCGTTGCACTACAAACAGTTTACAGTGGGGAAGGTGTGCTGCTGTCCTCGATTCTAGACATGGTGGATCAGTGGGCAGAGTATTTCAAAGACCAGCATGTCTTCCATGTTAATTATTTTTAAACATTTATTTAACCAGATACGTGGACTGAAAACTCATTCTCATTGGTTTGGCCACTCGTCAGGCTAAGCGTCATGCCCCGCCCCCTCCCCGACCCTACCGTGTCCACTGAAAGGAACAGCGCAACGAAACTAGAGCCCTCCATCAGCTGACACTGGTGAGAAACAGCAGCGGAATGTGTGCAACACCCCCACCCCTGCTCTCATGGAGGAGCGCTGTCGGACGGAGTGACGGTGGCACAGGAGTTAAGTTGCCGCCCTGTAATCGGAAGGTTGCAGGTTCGAGCCTCACTCAGTCTGTCACTGTCGTTGTGTCCTTGGGCAAGACACTTAAACCACGTTGCCTACTGGTGGTGGTCGGAGGGACCAGTGGCGCCTGTGCTCGGCAGCCTCGCCTCTGTCAGTGCGCCCGAGGGCAGCTATGGCTACATCGTAGCTCATCCCCACCAGTGTGTGAATGTGTGTGTGAACGGGTGAATGACAGAAGAAATTATTGATCATCATGAATTATTGATGGTAGATAATGGAATGTAGGTAGTGAGCTTCAGTGGTTTCTGCAGCTCATTCCAGTCTTTGGAAGCAGCAAACCGGAATGAGGAGCAGTCAAAGGAGGTGCGAGCTTTGGGAATAACCAGAGATGAAGTTACTGGAACATGAATTGTGCTAGTTGTTGGAAGTGATTCGTAATAAGAGAAAATATGATGGTTCTACCAATGGGGAGGAGGGGAGGAGGTTTCGAATGTTTAAGTGCAAACCCCCCAAAGCTTTACGACTGCAGAAGTAGTCATCAAAGGTCATTGTCTTCATGCCAGAAGCTAAAGAGGTATCAGTAGAGGAGGAAGGTAAAGACAATAGGGTTTGATAACTGGAGAACTAGAAGCTGGCCCCGGGTTTGGTTAGATGTTCCCAGAGATTAGTAACCATCATAACCCTGTTTTCAGAAGATTTAGAAGTGGAATGCGTCCCACTCTTTGTGTCAGGTATAGTGTCAGGAAGTCATTTAGAGGTATGATGAAGTTATCTTGTAAAGCCATAACACACATTAGCTGGACTAAGCCTGATAATTCAGAGGAAGGAGGAATGGGAAATGGTGACACTTTGTTTCCAAGCATCCAGTTACCTGCACATGGACCTCCACAAGGTGTAACTAAGGGTGGAGGGGCTGTGCTGCAGTCTTGGGGCTCATAAGGAACTTTAACATTATTACAAAATGTTAGCAAATAGGGGCAGTGATGAGTGGAGACATTTTGTGTTTCAGGGTATAATACAGGTTTAGGAGTCTCATCCAACAAATGTCCTCTTTGTGATGAAATCCTCTTCAGGCTTTACGTCCTCTGGACCCAAACAATCTCCAATCTTACCAAATATCAAACCAGCAGAATGATGGTTGTGAGCAGCTCAGCAGTAAATCCAGGTTCCAGGTAGGTGCTGAAGGCAGGAGGTTGTTGCAATTAGCACCTACTTAGCAGCAGGCAAAGCCCAGGCTCCAGGTGGCTGACACAGGCCCGGCCCAGAAGGTCGAAGCAGAACCAGGCTCTTGAGGGGTGCAGCAGGACCAGTCTCTGGGAGATACAGAAGAACCAGGATCCAGTGGGTGTAGCAGACACAAGCGATTCAGTCCGAAGATGAAGGAAAGTCTACTTCAGGCTAATAGAAACCAGATACAGCCAGACAGAAACCAGCAGGATCCTGGCTGAAGATGGTGGAAGTTTGTGGGTTTTAGATAGTTAGAATTAGGGATCCACCACCCCACACACCAGGCATTTGTTTACCAGGAACGTGGTCGAACAGACTGACTCAGACTGCAGGCCTCGTCTCTGCAACATGGGTTGAGGTGGAGAAACAATACAGGACCATCTGCCAAATTGCAAGTCACACACACACACACACACACACACACACACACACACACACACACACACACACACACACACACACACGCACACGCACACGCACACGCACACGCACACACACACACCTTTGAGAGTCTGAGAACTTCAAAGCACATTACACTACATTGTAAAATTCATCCATACACACACACATTCAAACCCTGGTAGTGTTGAGCTACAGTGTAGCTACAGCTGTCCTGGTGCACAATGACAAAGGCGAGACTGCCGAGCACAGGCGCCACCGGTCCCTTCGACCACTACCAGCAGGCAACGTGGGTTAAATGTCTTGGCTAAGAACTAACCCTAACCCTAAGGACACAACAGGAGCCTTCTCTGCCAGGAGTCGAGATTGGTCCTACAACTTTCCAAAACTGGACAACCCTCAACCTCCTGAACTACTGCTGACAGATCTTGCTACACACACATCTAGTTACACACACACAAATCTAATAAGACATACACAGATCTTTTGAGATTGGTTTCTGCCCATAATCAGCCATCATTAATATTAGTTGAAGTGGTAATAGTTGTAATAAAATGTGTGGTATAGGCACTAGTGGAAAAGGAAAAGGCTGGTGCCAACAGCGTGAAAGCACAGCTAGATCTCAGCCCTTATTTTGGACCTTCAGCTCAACTCCATAGTGCAGTTTTGCTTTTTTCAGTTACTACGGATTGCTAAAGTCTCCTCCTTTCTCTTTCACCTCTGTCTCCGTGTCTGGTCGGAATTACAAGCATTCAAAAAGCAATAACTATAAAGTTTGAAGTATCAGACATGACATTAAAAGCAGAAGCTTTGATGCTCCACCTGAGAGTAAATCTGTAAGGCTTGTCACCAGCATTCAGACATTAATTCTGTTTGCTTCAGGGCCAGAGAGGACACGGTAAAAGAAAAAAAAGAAATGAAAAGTCAAATGAGGCTTTTAGACGTCTGCCTCGCTGTACTCTCTCATGCTGCTGCGGTGCCGGTGTACCATCAGATGGCTACACCTGCTGACTCCTCCCAGAAAATCATCCTCACTGCCATCCAAGGCATCCATGCATGCAATGCTTCACACCTCATCTTAAAAGTCGCATGTTTTTTGTAATTTTTTTAAATCCTTTATATATTTAAACTTTAAGTCCAACAAACACTTCTGCAATTAGAATTGGTCCTCAGTGCTGACGAGACTAAGCTAATGTTGTTTTCTAACTCTAAAAAAAGACCTCTAAGGATGCCCTCAGTGACCACTCTTGAGGGAAACATCATAGAGGTGGTCCACACATACAAAAACCTTTCAGTGGACACTTGACTCCCTCCCCTTCAAGCCTATGTAGATAATCTTTTGAAGAAACTCAAACTCAGACTGGATTGAGGTTAGTGCTTTTTTGTTAAAACATGTGAAAAGTGTGTTACAGTAATCTAGACGGGAGGAGATAAAGGCATGGAGAACCATTTCAAGTTCATATTTTGACACCAACCTTCACAGTTTGGAGATATTTCTTAAATGATAAAAACAGTTTCGGACCAACGTTTTTGAGTGGCCTTCAAGAGACATTGATTAGTCAAAAACATCCAATTGTCTTAAGTTTGCTTTGACGGCAGAGGATAAATGACCAAGTTTTAGACTAATCAGGGGAACCATGCTCTCAGGGGCAATGGTCACACATTCAGTCTTTTCAGAGTTTAACTGAAGGAAGTTATCTTCTAGCCAGCTGGTGATAGCGGATAGACATTCTAGTAATTCAGACAGTTTATAGAACTCAGAATCCTTAAAGGAGCAGTACAGCTGAATGCCATCTGCATATAGGTGATAAGAGACATTATGAAAAGAATCAATTATCTGTCCAGGAGGGTGTATGTACAGTAGAAACAACGGTGGGCCCAAAACAGAGCCTTGGGGTACCCCACAGAACAGATACTGACAGTAGTAGTTACCAGTTGAATTAATTATAGGTTCACTAGAATAAATACAATAAAGTTTATCTCTCACCAAATAGAATGTTTACTAAGAAATCACAATGTATCCATAGAAACACTACTTGGTATATATGTTGTGTGTGTGTGTGTGTGTGTGTGTGTGTGTGTGTGTGTGTGTGTGTGTGTGTGTGTGTGTGTGTGTGTGTGTGTGTGTGCGTGTGTGTGTGTGGCACAAGATCATGAGGACACACAGCACGTTAATAAAATAATGTGGTTCAGAGTCTCCAAAAGTAACTCAGCTCATGCCCGCCTTTTTTATCTTATAATGGAGGACACCGCAGACTTTCCAGCACGTCTTAAGCACCGCCCACAGGCTTGGGGATTTCCACATTCCTGAGAAGTCCCTCAGATTTATATGTGAACACTACACCGCCTGTTTGAGACCAAACTCACTCCACCCAGCCCGCCCAAACCCAACCGTGCCGACGCTAATGAGTAAGCGCAATCATTCAGGACTCTATAGCTAATAAATGCACCATGGGGTGGTTGTGAAGCTTAGGTTATCATTAGTTAATCATTAAGTCCTGACTTGTTAACCATTAGTTACTCATTAAGTAAGCCGGTTTTGTAACATGTTACAGATTAAACAAGTGCTCAACACCTTTAATAAAGAAGGCTAAATTATTTTTGTGTGACAGAACCAAGTTAAGCTAGGTCTGGTCTGTTTTTGTTCTTTTACGCTCATACACTTGACCAGCAGCGACCTTTAAGATACAGGAGAAGACCGCCTGACTCTGTTTTAACAATGAATCTAATAATTATGTTACCATAGAGACACTTTAGATGGTGTCTCTGCTCTTGCCACTAAATACAAAAGTCTTGTAATTGTCATTGCTTTTAAATCTTGCCGTGTATCTTTTGAAGGTGAATGTAGACCTGTCCTCTCTGTTGGACACTGAAGACAAGAAGTCCAAGAACAAGAGGGGTGTCCTGCCCAAACATGCCACCAACATTATGCGCTCGTGGCTCTTCCAGCATCTCATGGTGAGGCTGACAGAAAGGTCTGAAATTTTTGCCAGCACCAATAATGAGCCTTGATAAGAATGCTGTTTTGAAGAGGTCTACAGTCAGAGAGGACTGGATGGACAAACTGTGACAGACAAGTTGTTTAAACGTCTGTTACAGAGGCAAATCTCACAGGAATCCTTCTGTTCTCATTCTTGTTTTAGCATCCGTACCCAACAGAGGACGAGAAGAGGCAGATTGCGGCTCAAACCAATCTAACCCTTCTACAAGTCAACAACTGGTAACAATCTTATATGTCCTCAAAGGACAAACGGCTACGATTCCTCATTTAGAGAGGAATCACCCAAATCTTCCTTTATCCTTATGTAGCGTTGACAGTCTGGACACCTTTTAAAAAACAGCTGAAGACCCTTTTATTTAAAGCAGCTTTTACCTAAATATTCATTTTTCTTATTTTTAACTCAAAAATTTAATCTTTCATCTGTCTGATGTTAATCTAATTCTGTTTAGAGATTATTATGATTCAAGTCTTTGTTTTATTTTGTTCTGATCTACGTGAAGCACTTTGTGATTCTATGTCTGTGATAAGTGCTATATAAATAACATGTACTTACAAAGTGCTTAACATTAAATATGGAAAAAAGACAATAAAACAATTAAAAACGCTGTAAAAAGTAAATAATCAGAGCCAGTTTAAAACAATTTAGGACAAATTTAAGAGTAATAAAAAATAAAATGAATATAAAATAATATAAAAACACAAAAATAATCCCCCCCCCCACACACACACACACGCACACACACACTGACTGTATTTAGATCTTGGAACAGGATGATAAAATTTACCAGAGGACTTTGTTTCTCTGCTCTGCTTTTGTAATGAAAGACTGTCACATATGTAGGATGGTGCAAGGCCATGAATACCTTTAAATGCAAGCATTATAACCTCAAACTTAATTCAAGAGCCAATGAAGTAATGAGAGAATTGGAGTGATTGTTGACAGCTAGGGTTGTTGGTGAGCAGACGTGCAGCTACGTCTTGGACTAGTTGTAACCTGGCCAGATGTTTCTGAGTTAGACCTGCATAAAAAGCATTGCAGTAGTCCAAACGGGAGCTGATAAAACATATACGGCTCTTTCTAGATCATTGCAACTTAAAAATGGTTTAACTTTAGCTAAAAGACGGAGCTGACAGAAGCTAGTTCTGACAACCGAGTCAATCTGCTTGTGGAAATTCATGCCACTATCAAATATGACACCAAGTTTCTGACATGATGTTTTAAACTCAATGCTAAAAAAACAAAATCTGACAGTGTGACAACAGCACATAAAATGGGTATCATGAGACAGTGTGTACATCGATACTATAGCACCAGAGCTCTTGTAAGAATTGTAGAAATATTCAGTCCAATATGTGACAGAAAGTGTTCCCACGTTTTAACAAAAACATCATCCTTGCAGTATAAATGACATGTCAAGTAATCAAGAGAAACATAGTTGAGTATAACCCTCTGTCACTGTAACTTGCAGGGAATTTTGTCAGCTATCCAATTCAGGAGAAGACATTATCTAGCACAAAATTTCGCATTCTGTAGAGTCTACTTTAATATTTATCACTGACAATAGGATCAGCCACTCCAAGTAACAAAAATAAGGGATTATTGTTTAAGTTAACAGACAGAGTTGTATTCATTTCCCCTCCAAAAGTCTGCCAGAATTGTTTCACTTTAGCACAGGACCAGAAACAGTGCGTAAGAGTACCAACCTCAGTCTTATACTTCAGGCACTGTGAAGATGCACTCAGGCACTCATCAACCTGACCTCAACTATCTCTCACCTAATGTATCCTCTGTAATCTCCAACCTTGGAGTAAAAATGGACCAGGCTCTGAAGATGGATGCCCAGGTCAATAACACAGTTAAATCATGTTTTTACCAACTAAGACGCATCTCAAAACTAAAGCACATCCTGAGTGTACGTCTTCTGAAATCAGTGGTCCACACTTTTATCACCTCAAGGCTGGATTACTCTAACTCCTGCTTATACGGCATCAGTAAAGCAGCTCTCTCTAGACTTCAGCTGGTCCAGAATTCAGCAGCTAGGTTGCTGACTGGAGCTGACAGAAGACAACACATTTCTCCAATTCTGAAATCTCTCCACTGGTTGCCCGTGCAGTTCAGGATAAACTTCAAAATTATGCTTCTCACCTACAAATCCTTGAACCATCAAGCTCCTCCATATCTGTGTGAACTTGTCCATTACTACAACCCGCCGCGTGCTCTCAGGTCTGAAGATAAGCTCCTCCTAGCTGTTCCCAATGCACGTTTAAAAAGCCGTGGAGAGAGGGCTTTCTCTGTCTGTGCACCGAAGCTGTGGAACGCATTACCACTGCTAGTGAGGCTAGCACCAACAGCTAGCATTTTTAAATCACGCCTGAAAACTCACTACTTCAACCTAGCTTATACAACATAATTATGAACCTCACTGACATCTGCACTGTTTATAAACTGACTCCACAATTATCGACTTCCGTATTATTTGAGGTTCTTTGTAAAATGTTTTTTTTTCCTATTTTTACTTCACCTTGTGTCTTAATGATTTTTACCTGTTATTTTTGGGAATTTTCTTGTATTTCCTTTTTATCTTTTATCTGTGTTCGACATGTTTATATAACGCCTGTTTAATTAACCAACATTTTTAGTGTACAGCGCCTTGTTTGGTTGTAATGCCTTGTGAATGCGCTTTATAAATAAAATTGGATTGGATTGGAAGATGATGTAGGTTTAAATTTTTGCCTTCGATAAGGTGAGACATGAGCTTTGTGGAGAATCATAAGTTGAGTTGCTTTAACCCTATTACAGACACTTTAGGATTTCGCATTTCCCAACGCATTGTTCCAATCATCGTCAGTAATGGTACAGTTGAGTTCCCTTTCCCATACTTCCTTCAAGCAGGTTGTTTCTGCTTTATAACATTTAATAATATTGTAAAATGTACTAACGGTAGTAACCGACCTGGTCAAAAAAAATTATCTTTCAGTATCTGATACATCCTGACAGACCAAAAGTGTCGTGTCCTTCCTAATAAAATCCCTAACCTGTAAGTATCAAAAAAAGTCCGCTTTTGAAATATTGTATTTTTCAGTCAGATGGGTAAACGACATCAGGGTAGGTCCATCAAATAGATCCTGTAATTTAGATATCCCCTTATCCCTCCATCTTTCAAAGTTATTATACATTATTTAAGGTGGAAAATCTGGGTTTCCCTGAAAAAAATGTTGGTTTCTAGGATAAAAATTTTCTGTTTAATATATCATACAGGAGGCACACACTGGGATATTTGAGAAGTGAAACAGAATTTATTGGATTTACAGAAAGTGTGCAATAATTGTTAAACAAAATTAGGCAGGCTCATACATTTTTTGGAAGATTTGCAGAAATAACAGCCTGTAAACACTCCAATGAGAGTCTGGATTCTGGTTAAAGGTGTTTAGAACCATTCTATGGTGCCCGTCTGGTCACATTGAGGGAAAAAAAAGGAACTTGTGGCCACAGGATACTTGATGTGTTCCTGAGTTATGAATGCATAGGAACAAGATACTTTAATGCGTGAAGGGTGTGTTCCAGAGATCTGCTTTATTGAAAGAATCTCCTCTTCAAAGACTCGAAATCGTTAACTTTTAGCTAAAATTTGATTTTATCATAAGGTTACTGATATTTCTGTTAATGACTTCTAAAAAGTTGTTTTATATAATTAATCATAAAGCAGTGATCCTCTTTTTCTTTCAGCACCATGCACAGGCGGCTTGTGTGCTCCTCTCTTTTGTTGCTTGAGCAGTGAGTGGCTTACTTTCACTGGACTGAATTAACAATTCATACAGGAAAATCATGAAGATTATTAGGGCTGCCCAAAGTGTTGCATCCCACTGTACATATAAACATAAACACACCTACCAGGTGGTAGGCAGGTGTGACTGAAGGAGCTGTTTAGCTAGAAAACTGAGCAAAATAAGCACCGTGAAACAAAAAACACACATGCATACTAACTAGTTCCTGAGCGTGGGCATGTCTGCAGCTCCCTGTGGGGATGGTCAGATGTAGACCCATCCCTTTCTTTTGAAACTCAGGGCGGTCAGAACACAGTTTTGTGTGTTTTTCTGAGTTCACAACAAGGATTTAAAAACTTTACTCTGAAAAAATTTACTGAGGTTTTTCATGATTTTTTTTCCCTCCATGTGATTGTTCCAGGTTCATCAACGCTCGTCGGCGTATCCTCCAGCCTATGCTGGATGCCAGTAATCCAGACCCGACCCCTAAGGCGAAGAAGATCAAGTCCCAGCACCGTCCAACGCAGCGCTTCTGGCCAGACTCCATCGTAGCTGGAGTTCTGCAGAAACACTTATCCCAGACAGGAAACAGCTCAGAAAGTAGGCTGCTGGTGAAAATGTCTCTCTCCTACACACACACACACACACACACACACACACACACACACACACACACACACACACACACACACACACACACACACAACACACACACACACACACACACACACACACACACACACACACACACACACACACACACACACACACACACACACACAGTCTACAGCGTGGCAGTGATGTAATCTCACCACCAGATGGTGCGGTTGGCGTTCTAGTTATAGGGAAACAGAGCTGGCTCTGTGTTTTTAGTTATCAGACCTGGGGCCTCATTTATCAAGCTTGCCTACCCACAAAACAGGTCGGAAAACTGTGTAAGCAACTTTCCACACAAACTTTGGGATTTATGAAAGAAAACTTATCGGAAAAATGTGTGCAACTTTAAGTTGACTAAGGATCTGGCCTACGCACATGTTGGACACGGAGAGCACCTGCAGTGCTGCTGCTGAGAAGGATAAAATTTTGAAATCCTGCAGCATTATCACTCGTACTGTTTCGTTTTCACACACAAAAAGACCCCCCCCCCCCCCCCCACACACACACACACACACACACAGACAAACACACAGCCTGAAGCCAGAATACGGAATGCAGAATATCAGCAGGGGGACAGATTGAGACAGAACATCATGCGTCTGTGACAGTGTGTGTGTCCTGTCACTGTGACCCGATTGATCATGTGCCCTGACTACTTGTAAAGGAGAGATCTCCATTTGACTGACTGGTTAGCGCGTGCGACTTTCACCCGGGAGTCTGGGAATCGAATCCCGATTGGACCCTATTTTAATATCTACCACAGATCTCTGAAGAACTCAAAACGGCTTCAGCAACGCTGTGCCACTCCGTGGATTTTCTCTTATTTGTTTTGCAAAAGCACTTCCTTTCATTTCTCCACCTCACCCACAAGTACCTCAATTCCTGCTTCAGTGAAATAGTGCTTCCTTGATCTGTCTTGATCTACGGTCGCCATTGTCGCTGCAACAGCCGGCTTATGTATATGCATGAGGTCCACAAGGCACTCTGCACTGACTATTTATGGCAGTAAGTGGGCGTGGTGAGGGGGGGATGTGACTAAAAAGCAGCTGAGAAACATTTTCGTTAGTCTCCGATTTATGAACTGGAGATTGCGTGCAGCTGTGCGTACTCCATGTTTGATAGATCACAAACCTGCATGGCGTAAGTACTTTTTTTTCTGAGCTTAAGTACGTTTTAGTAAGGATTCTACGCAATGTTTGATAAATGAGACCCCTGATCATGATCAGAACTGACTTCTGCATGCCTGTGTTGTCTTTTGAATCTCTTCACCCAGTGTTTGACATTTGGAGATGTGTAAACTGTCCCTGTCCTTTGTTCTCAGACCCACTGGGCTTTGACAGCCTCCAGTCACTGTCGTCAGACTCTGCCACCCTGGCCATACAGCAAGCCATGCTGGGAGCCGATGATTCTATGGACGGAACCGAGGAAGACGATGAAGAAGAAGAGGAGGAGGAGGATGAAGAGGAAGGATTGGAGGATGAAGAAGAAGAAGAAGAAGAAGAGGAAGAGGAGGAGGAACACAACAGGAGAAGACAAATTTCCATGAAGGCTGATCTGAGCATGGAGTCTAAAGAGGAGCTGGAGTAGTTCAGCGGGGGAGAGGCCTGGTGCCATAGGAGGAGCCAAACACCTTCTGGATGGTACCAGCCAGACCAGACTGGACTAAAGCACAAACCTTTGTCTTTCTTTCCACTGAGCTGCTGGAGGATCTGAACAGGAGCACATTTTTATTATTCAAAGCTGATTGGTGGAAAGGAAGGACACAGAAGGAATAAGGCTCAGTTGTGTATTGTTAGTCTTAAGCAACCCTCGGTAGATGCTTTCAGAGAAGCGCTGAAACATGGACATGCTGCCCATGACTACATGGAGTCTACATGCATAACTAAGGCTTTTTCAGCCCTCTGCTTTAGTGAATGGAAGGTCTGAACAGCTGAAGTTATCAAAGAGAAGGGCTGTGAAACCTTTTCATTTCAACTATTTAACTAAACTGAAAGTACTCTTTGTTTTTAACTGAGAGCTGACTCAGACTTTTCCAGAAATCTGTCATTTTGCTTCCAGGAACAATGTTGGCTAGGCTGACAGCGGTGGTGGTGGTGTGGGGGGGGTCCTCACGTTTTCAGATGCTGTAGAAGTTCTCAGGTAGAACGCAGCTCTCTTCCTCACAGGAAACGCCGCATTCACCGCTGAGGCTAATTCTCCTACGCATGTCTTCTTAAGTTTACAACAAGAAAAGTAGAAAAAACTAATGTAATCAACAAGCAGCACATGTTTAACCCTACTGCATGTGTGTGTGTGTGTGTGTGTGTGTGTGTGTGTGTGTGTGTGTGTGTGTGTGTGTGTGTGTGTGTGTGTGTGTGTGTGTGTGTGTGTGTGTGTGTGTGTGTGTGTGTGTGTGTGTGTGTGCTGGAGTAGGTGAAGGCCAGTTTTCCACTCAGGCTGCTGAAATAATCAGCGGCTATGTACATACAGGAAGTGCTCGGCTCCATCCATAAAGACTTTGTGTGACTCTTCTGTTCCTACTAAGCCTGGTGACAGTCAGCAGCACTAGCATTAGCGTCAACGTCAGTGTCAGCACTAGCGTCAGCGTTAGTGTTAGCATCAGTGTTAGCGTTAGCATCAGCGTTAATGTTAGCATCAGCGTCAGTGTCAGCACTAGCGTTAGTGTTAGCATTAATGTTAGTGTCAGCGTCAATGTTAGCACTTGTGTTAGCATCAGCGTTACCATTACCATCAGCGTTAACATCAATGTTAGCGTCAGAGTTAGTGTTAGCGTCAGTGTCAGCACTAGCGTTAGTGTCACGTCAGTGTCAGCACTAGCATCAGCGTCAGTGTCAGCACTAGCGTTAGAGTCAGCGTTAGCGTCAGTGTCAGCACTAGCGTTAGTGTCAGTGTCAGCACTAGCATTAGCATCAGTGTTAGTGTCAGTGTCAGCACTAGCGTTAGCATCAGCGTTAGTGTCAGTGTCAGCACTAGCGTTAGTGTCAGTGTCAGCACTAGCGTTAAAGTCAGCGTTAGCGTCAGTGTCAGCACTAGCGTTAGCGCCAGCGTTCGTGTCAGTGTCAGCACTAGTGTTAGCGTCAGTGTCAGCACTAGCATCAGCGTCAGTGTCAGCACTAGCGTTAGCGTC
Source organism: Nothobranchius furzeri (assembly GCF_043380555.1). NCBI lineage: Eukaryota > Metazoa > Chordata > Actinopteri > Cyprinodontiformes > Nothobranchiidae > Nothobranchius > Nothobranchius furzeri. The sequence goes on along the minus strand of NC_091750.1, from coordinate 40,872,985 downwards.
AGTGTTGGCACTTGCGTTAGCGTCAGCACTAGCATTAGCGTCAGCCTTGAAGCCATTTGTAAACTAAACTCTCTGCTGGTGATTTATGAATTCTCTTATTTTTGTCTGAAACACTCGAAGGGAAAAATGCATTTCAGCTGTGAAATTGTCTCAGAAGAGGAGCCACTTGTGTTTTGTTGAATGTTCTGACAGTTCAATGTGAAGTATTTTGCTCATTAATACTGTTTTCCATGGACCTTCCAGAGCCAGCAACCGGCTCATATTTTTATTTTATCCCCACATTTTGTTATTTCAATAGACTGATTTTAATAAATGAATGCATACGTTGGCTAACCTGTATTCACCAAGATTCTGCTTTTGTTCTGAACCAAGCCACAAATGAGACCAACTCTTGTAGCATAGGCTTGTCAGATAGCACACATACATTGTTGAATCTTCAACCCGAACCAATCATACTAAACAGCTCCAGTAGAGGGCGATGGTGGGCAGCAGCGGGTGGGTGGGGGGGTGGGGTGGGAGGTCACACCCTAACGGACCAGTCACCGTTTCTAAAACAGAGTAAACACAGAGAGAGGAAAGTCCTTATGCATCTGTTTTCTTTTGGTTCATTAACGAGTGAGTTACCTAATCTGTTAGTTGTTCATCTACAGTTTAACTGTTTTTGTTCTCCATGTTGGTCTTCACTGCCTCTATAAACACCTTGTCTGTTTCCAGTCAGTCTGTGTTTTAAGGAATTGTGAAACAAGTCATTTCAAAAAGCCCTCTGGAGGCGACTGGCAGAGCAGAGAAAGGAAGCTAGACTCAGGAGGAAGTCAAAACTCACCATGGACCATGGAGGCTGGCACAGGAGCCTGAACCCAGGAGATGAGAAACCATGGTGCAGGAGGTTGGGAGACGGGAACCCAGGAAGTGGAGGGACAGGGGACTATGACTTGGAAGGAGGAGACTCCAGAGACCGAAAATCACAAAGTGACTCTGGAGACCAGGACCCACGTAGGAGCTTGGGAGCAGAAAGTTGTTGCGGGTCTTCATCTGGGACACGTGCAGACTCTGGATTAGGAACTGCCACAGGGCGACCTCCAGGACATGCACATGAAACAACCAGTAGACCATGCTTGCAAGATCTCAGCAGTCTGTTCAGAACAGGATGGAACAAGAGCGCAGCAGTATGTCTGGGGCTAACTTGTCCCAAATGTCACAGTTTGACCTCGATGGGAAGGGAAGCTGGAGCGGCTGAAAAGACGGGGGTGTAGCGTGGGAGAAGTCCACCTTATTCATCCACATGCCTTGTGTCATGGTGGGTTCCAGTTCAAGTCATCAGAGGTTTCTGAAACCTGACTTAGTGTTGGAGCGGTCCGAATCACGTCTGCCTGTTCGCTCCACGGATCTTCCAGAGTCAGAATTACAGAGGGTGGAAGAGCCCCTGGCAGGCCACACACACACACACACACACACACACACACACACACACACACACACACACACACACACACACACACACACACACACACACACACACACACACACACACACACACACACACACACACACACACACACACACACACACACACACACCCTGAGATACTCCCTGGTGCCTACATGATCCCAGATGTCCTCTCTGTAATTAGAGTCAGGTCTGGTCCACTTTAGATCCAACCCCTCCCTGCGTATTTAAGGAGCTTTCCAAGTTTCAGCAGACGTTTAGACGGACTTTGGCCTCTACACACTAAGGTTCCAGACACACCACTCTGACAGGTTTAAGGTAAAACTGTTTTTGTCTTCATCCGCTGATTAATTTAATCTGTTATGAACACTGAGTGGAAATAAGGAATATTCTGGATGTGAGTCTAACCGAGTATCATGTTTCCCTCTCTTCTGGACCAAATGCAGGTTCCACCATGTCCATCGCCCAGGCTGCGGCCAAGGCCATGCTATCTGATGCCCTGCTGCAGGACAGTTCAGGGATACAGCGGACAAAACACCTGGAGCTGGAGCTTCCTTTAGATAAGGTCATCAAGTATGTCTCTGTGGGCCTCCCACTGATGCTGGTGTGCATGGCGTTTGCTCGTGAGATCTCCCTCGGTGAGCCATCCTCCACCTCTGAGCTGGTTTATGAACTTTTCCCTGCTGCTTTTCAGCAGCTCCTGTGTTTCCTATCCACCTGCTGTACTGTAGTTCTGGTCTGGGGGCACTGAGGACTAGGGTTGAGAAAAACTGCTTTAGATGGTCTCTCAGTCTGAGCTGGACTTTTGCACCAGATTCTCCTTTTGGGAGTTGATATCTGTACGTTTACGGAGTTTAGCTCACGTGGACCTGTGACGACTAACGTGAAGAAGAAGATCCTAGCATGCCTGGTTTGTTGTGTTCAGTCAGTGAAGCCTGATATAAAACGGAAAGCTGTACCTCAACATGGTGACTGTTCTAAACCTGGGGTGTTTCTACTCCATTATAACCACAGATATAACTATAGGACAGTTGTTGCTCTGTGATGAAGCATCTTACAGTTTACCTGAACACACAACAAGCCTGTATGAGAATTAGACCAGTTAATATCAAGGTCAGCTGACAGGAAGAACCCTAACCTGATAGGAAATTAGAGGCTGTCATTTTTAGAGCTGAGCTGCTAACCATAAAACCCGTCTAAGAACTCTGAAGCTTGTGGAACTCACCGTGGGTGTGCCCCATCCCAACCCTCCAATTAAGGGTGGGGCAGCTGGTGCAGAGTGGGTCCAAGTGGTGGAACCATATGTGGGAACATCAAGGGAAACTACATTTAGAGAGAGAGAAACTAAACCTAAAATAGAGTCTTGCAGTATTTTAAATACCAGTTTGGGACCACAAAGAGAAAAAGCCAAACATGAGGAGGGATCTGTGTTGATGAATGAGCCTCCACAGCTCAGCATTGTGTATTTTTATGTGTAAGGAATTCCAAGTACCAGCTGAATGTTTCTAAGCTAAATCTAAGTAAATTGTGCTGAGCAGCTGTCATGTTTGCAGAGGAGGTTACAGATTTGTTTATTTGCAGGACCTCAGATCAGCTGTTTCACTCCCAGCAACTTCACAGCCAAACAGGCCAGCTATGTGGACATGTACTGCTGGGACACTCTGATGCATCATGAGTTCGACAGTGATGGGAACTTTGAAGAGCGCTCTCTTTGGGTGCATAAGGTGAGTTTAGAGGTTTGAACTGGGGCTTCTGTGGACTGAACAAATGATAAAATCTTTTTTCTTGCCAAACGCTAGTCAGAAATGTCAATTAATTGATGAACAGATTCTTCTCTGAAACCTTTTGTGTAATATTCAGGTGAGTTCAACCTTGTACAGGACAATATAGGAAGGTTGTTTTCTTTGGTGCTAACTTTAGGTTTAGGGTTAGCTTGTGTTACTCCGCTGCACGTATCTACAATGGGGCAAAACTATTTAGTCAGCCTCCACTTGTGCAAGTTGTCCCACTTAAAAAGATGAGAGGCCTGTAATTTTCAGGCTTGATATACCTCAACTAAGAGAGACAAAATGAGAAAAAATATTGCAGACAATCACAATGTCTGAAGAACCTTCTGCTAATTATAGTGAAAAAAAAGTTTTTGGTCAAAAACGAAAGTCCATATCAATACTTTGTTATTAACACTTTGCTGGTAATGACAGAAGTCAAATGTTTTCTCCAAGTCTTCACAAGGGTTTCACACAAAACTGGATTGCCAGTTTCCAGATCTCAAGCCTATAATACGTCTTTGGAGGCAGTTGAAAGTCCGTTTTGACCAGCGACAGCCCCAAAACATCACTGTTCTAGGGGAGATCTGCAAGGAGGAATGGGCCAAAAATACCAGCAAGTATACAAGCGCCTTATGAAGACTTACAGAAAATGATTTGATCTCTGTGTTTACAACCCATCTTGGAGGGGCCAGGCCATAACATGAAGGTGGATTCCCACATTGCCACAGATCCCAAGTACCACACCACAGTTTGACTTATCTACAATGATTTTTATTTACAAGTTCTATATTAACTGAAGGCGAGGGAGAATAAATATAACTCAGGGTGAACCAAAGGCCAAAATAACAAACAAAAATACCCCTAACTTAAATAATCATCTTACCTACAAATTAAATAAAAATAAATACAACCAAACTTACCTCCCTGATTACAAACACAGGAAAAAACTGAATGGAGAAATTAAATGGCAGGTTCACCCCTACTTTCCTCAAGTATAACAACAGGTCTTTACACAGCACTCTACACAGGACACTAAGTGGATGGTGGCAGGTTGGGATGAGTAGAGAATGAGAATCAGCTGCAGGTGGTGTTGACATCCCTCTTAAAGGTCTGCTCCCATCAATTATCCAATCAGGACACTCCCCAGGCCATTGGTTCACCAATCAGATGTGGGCACCTGCACTAAGAAACATTATGAACACACAAAGCAACTCCCTGAATAAAACAACTTGCGACCCTTGGTCGTAACATCTGTCATTACCAATAGAGGGTGTATAACAAAGTATTGAGATGGACTTTTGTTATTGACGAAACACCTAATTTCCACTGCCATTAGCATAAGGTGGTGCCTAAGGCAGGGGCCTTGGCGGTCTGATCCTCGGCTACAAAAGCTAGCTCTCCGTTCGTGGAATGTCACCTCTCTGGTGGGGAAGGAGTTGGTGTGTGAGGTTGAGAGGTTCCGCCTAGATAGAGTTGGACTCACCGCAACGAATGGCTCTGGTTCTGGTACCAGTTTGCTCGAGAGGAGATGGATTTTCTACCACTCTGGAGTTGCTCCCACTGAGAGGCGCCAAGCAAGGGTGGGCATACTTGTTGCCCCCCAAATTGGTGCCTATACATTGGGTTTTACCCCAGTTAATTAGAGGGTAGCCTCCCTCCACCTTCATGTGGGGGGATGGGTCCTGACTGTGGTTTGTGCTTATGTGACAAACTGCAATTGATACTACCTGCCCTTTTTTAAGCGCTTGTAGGAGATTCTGGAGAGTGCTCCTTCAAGTAACTTCCTTGTTCTGCAGGGGGACTATAACGGTCATGTGGGCAATGACAGTGAGACCTGGAGAAGTGTGGTTGGTAGAAATGGCCCCCCCTATCTGCATATGAGCAGTGTTTTGTTACTGGACTTCAGTACTAGTCATGGATTTTCCAAAACGAACACCATGTTCAAGCATAAAGGTGTCCATTCAATTCAATTCAAGTTTATTTATATAGCGCCAAATCACGACAAGAGTCGTCTCAATACACTTCACATAATAAACATTCCAATTCAGGTCAGTTCATTAAGCCAATCAGAAATAATGTTTCCTATATAACGAATCCAGCAAATTGCATCAAGTCACTGACTAGTGTCAGTGACTATACAGCAATCCTCATACTAAGCAAGCATAAAGCGACAGTGGAGAGGAAAACTCCCTTTTAACAGGTAGAAACCTCCAGAGAATCCTGGCTCAGTATAAGCAGCCATCCTCCACGACTCACTGGGGATCGAGAAGACAGAGCAGGCACACACACACACACACACACACACACACACACACACACACACACACACACACACACACACACACACACACACACACACACACACACACACACACACACACACACACACACACACACACACACACACACACACAACAAAGTAATGTGTCTATAGTTGTATTGTGATTTCTTAGTAAATATTCTATTTGGTGAGAGATAAACTTTATTGTATTTATCCTAGTGGATCTATAATTAAACGGATAAACTAGCAGTAGCACATCCAACGTCAAGGAAAGCAAAAAGTTATTATCAGGAGAGGGAGAATGTTTAAGTGGATAGCAGCAGTGTGCTAGACAATGGCCCCCTCCATGAGGCCACCACAGCTCAGCAGAACATCATTGTAGCTTCTTCTGGGGAGAAAAACACTTAGAGACAAAATAAAGTTAACAGCTGAAATAGCAGAAAATAATACAGTTAAAGAGCAGATTGTAGAAGAAAGTAGTAGAGTGTGAAAAGTGGTCAGTGAATCATCCAGCAGTCTAAGCCTATAGCAGCATAACTACAGAGATAACTCAGGATAATCTATCCTATTTAGATGGAGGCATGTTGGAGGAAGGGCAAGGGAGAGCCGTCTTTACCGACTGTACACTCCACCTCCCTCTACTCCCCCACTTGTCCAGATTTAGGCTAACATCAGATTTTAACCATAGGCCCTATCAAATAAAAATGTTTTAAGCCTGGTCTTAAAAGTAGACAAGGTGTCTGCCTCACGGACTAAAGCTGGGAGCTGGTTCCACAGGAGAGGAGCCTGATAACTAAAAGATCTGACTCCCATCCTAATTTTAGATATTCTGGGAACCACCAGTAAACCTGCAGTCTGAGAGCGAAGTGCTCGGTTAGGAACGTATGGAACAATCAGATCACTGATGTATGATGGAGCTTGATTATTAAGAGATTTATATGTGAGAAGGATCTTAAAATCTATTCTGAATTTAACAGGTAGCCAATGTAGGAAAGCTAAGACAGGAGAGATATGATCTCTCTTTTTAATTCTCATCAGAACTCTAGCTGCAGCATTTTGGACAAGCTGAAGACCTTTAACAACATTCTGTGGACTTCCTGAGAGTAATGAATTACAGTAATCCAGTCTTGATGTAATAAATGCATGAACTAGTTTTTCAGCATCACTCCTGGAAAGGATGCTTCTAACCTTAGCAATATTCCAAAGCTGTAAAAATGAAATCCGACAAACCTGTTTAACCTGGAATTTGAATGACAAGTCCTGGTCAAAGATAACACCAAGGTTCCTTACTTTGTTCTCGGAGATTAATGTAATGCCATTCAGGTCAGGTGATTGACTAAGCAATTTCCTTTTCTGGATTTCTGGGCCAAATATGAGAACTTCCGTCTTGTCTTGATTTAAAAGCAAAAAGTTTAGAGTCATCCATGTTTTTATGTCCTCAAGACAAGCCTGTAATCTACCCAACCGATTAGGTTCATCAGGGTTAATGGATAAATATAACTGAGTATCATCAGCATAACAGTGGAAGTTAAGCCCATGCTGTCTAATGATTTTACCAATTGGGAGCATATACATATTAAAAAGAATTGGTCCAAGCACTGAACCCTGTGGTACTCCACAAGTAACCCTTGAGTATGAAGACGATTTGTCATGTACATTTACAAAATGAAATCTGTCAGACAGGTAGGATTTAAACCAGCCTAGCACTGTTCCTTTGATCCCTACAACATGTTCAAGTCTTTCTAAAAGATCATTGTGATCAACTGTGTCAAAGGCAGCACTGAGGTCTAACAAGACTAGAACAGACACAAGATTCTTATCTGAAGCCATGAGAATATCATTTGTAACTCTCACTAACGCAGTTTCAGTGCTGTGATACTCTCTAAAAGCAGACTGAAATTCCCCAAACAGAGCATTAGTGTTTAAATGCTCACATACTTGGATGGCCACTATTGTCTCAAGGACTTTGGATAAAAATGGAAGGTTAGATATTGGTCTATAATTCATTGGGTCATCTGGATCCAGAGAAGGCTTCTTAAGTGAAGGTTTGATTACAGCAAACTTAAAATCCTGTAGTACATATCCATTTACTAAGGATTGATTGATTATATCTAGAATGGTGGCAGTAACCAAAGGAGATGCTTCTTTAAATAATTTGGTTGGGATTGGATCCAAAATGCAAAATGAAGGTTTAGATGAAGCTAATATTTTTGATAACTCTGAAAGCTCAACTGGATCAAAACGGTTCAAGCACAGATGAGGCTCTGCAGTCACCTCTGATGCTGCCTCACTTACTGAGGAAGAAGAAATCGCATTAGGGAGGATGCTAAAGATTTTGTGCCCATATGTGCTCTTGGCACCAGGATACCTTAGACCATAGGTTGACGATTGACTTTGTAGTTGTTTCATCTGATCTGCGGCCGCATGTCTTGGACACTCGGGTGAAGAGAGGGGCGGAGCTGTCAACTGGCCATTACCTGGTGCATTGGGGGTGTTCCACAGGGCTTAACTCTTGGTCCACTCCTATTTGCCATTTATTTGCTCCCACTGGGCTCCATCTTCCGTGGTCATGTTCATGAGTTGCATCAGATTTTTCAGGACAGTGTCCCTCCATACCTTGAGGATCTGTTTTAAAGACATGTACTGTCAAGGTCACTGCGCTCTACAGATCAGTTCCTGTTGACTGTGCCTCACTCCAGGTCCAGGACATGTGTGGATAGGGCATTTTCTGATTTGACACCATCCCCCTGGAACAAGTTACCTCTTAACATTAAGCTGAAGTGGCTGACCGCAGCTGCAGCTGCAGGGTTGTTGGTGCCTGTCGTGGTGGCAACTCTCGAACCCACTGGTGGACCCCAGCAGTTAAGGATGTAGCAAAGCTGATGAACGAATCCCATTGGGTTTTTTTGGCCTGTGGAACTCCAGAGGCAGCCGATAGTTACTGGCAGTCCAAGCAGAATGCGGCTCGGGTGGTCGCGGAGGCAAAACCTAAGGCATGGGAAGAGTTCGGTGAGACCATGGAGCAAGACTTCCGAGTGGCTTTGAGGAGATCCTGGTCCACCATCCAGCATCTCAGGGGGGAAAGCAGTGCACTACCATCACTGTTTACAATGGTGACAATGTGCTGCTGACCTCTACTCGGGATGTTGTGGCTCAATGGACAGAATACTTCGAAGACCTCCTCAATGCCACGGACACATATTCCAGTGAGGAAGTAGAGTCTAGGGACTTTGGGTTAGACTCTCTGATCTCTGGGGCCAAGGTAACTGAGGTGGTCATAAAGCTCCTCAGTGTCAAGGCCCCGGGGGTGGATGAGATCCATCTGGAGTTCCTCAAGGCTCTGGATGTTGTGGGGCTGTGTTGGTTGACCAAGTATTGCGAGGGCATCGGGGGCAGTTCCACTGGACTGGCAGACCGGGGTCACAGAGTGTGTTCCAACTACAGGGGATCACACTCCTGAGACTCCCTGGTAAGGTCTACTCTGGGGTTCTGGAGAGGAGGGTCCAGCGGATTGTGGAACCTCGGATTCAGAAGGAACAATGTGGTTTTCGTCCTGGCTGTGGAACCCTCGACTAGCTCTTTACCCATACGGGCATCCTGGAAGGTGCATGGGAGTTCACCCAACCAATATAAATGTGTTTTATCGATTTGGAGAAGGAGTTCGACCGTGTCCCCCAGGGGTCCCTGTGGGGGGTACTCCGGGAGTATGGGGTACCAGGCCCTCTTGTAGTTGAGGTATACCTATGATGAAAATTACAAGCCTTTCATCTTTTTCACACTCAAGCTTCACTTTAATTTACCTTAGCGGACAAAAACATCCACCAGGAAGTGGCTATTAAAAAAATTAATGCATTACATTTTTTTTCATAGATCTGGTAGACAACTTCAGTCCTGCTCAAACCTATAAAAACTTCTATCATTTTGAGGGTTTTAACCCTTCAAATGCCAGTTTGAATACTCAAAGTCATAGCTGTCATTAATGAAAGAAAAAACACACAAAATTAGTTATTTCCCAAACAAAAACAACAATTTTTTCTTCCTGAGACATTTATTATAAATCAGTCTTGGCTATGTTATGATATATCTGAAATACTAAATTTTTTGCATCAATAGCAACAGATTCAAAAATTACCACCCTCTTGTGATTATTGAGGCCAAAAATTGACCAGGTAATCAAACAAAGTGTTTGATGGTGCCTGGGCTCAGGCAGGTGCATAAATATACTAAATGTTTTTGTTTTCTACACTTTGAAGTTCAGTAACATTTGTTTACTTATCAGAGGTCAGGATGACCGTTTGACTTCAGTACAAACAGCAGATGTAAAGAAATGTGTAGAGTGTCTCGCCTGGGCCATATATGGAGAAATGACTAAATTTGGTGGTGAACAGTAAAAATAATTAATTTTACTACTTTTCTCCTAAATGAAACCCTAACATCACAGAAAGCATGAGTGTTTATTGTAGATGTTACTGGATCAAAAACTGATTTGAATGGAAGTCAATGGTTGCTTTTGTCTGTTAAGGTCAATCTGTTGCTACACAAAAACTATTCATGCAAAAGGTTTAATATTTCAGATATTTTGTAACATAACCAAGACTGATTTATCATAAAATTTTAATCATTTTCCTTAAATTACAGCAATGACTTTGAGTAATCACACTGGCATTTGAAGGGTTAAAAGCCTCCAAATGATGAAGGTTTCTATATGTTTGAGCAGGACTGAAGTTGTCTAACAGATCTATGATAAAAAGAAAAAAATATATGAATGCATTCATATTTTTAAGAGTGGACGTTTTGGTCCTCTAAGGTCACAAGCATATAGTGTTTTTGTTTTCATGTTCCCTTTTCAAAATTTCACATTCAATTAAAAAATTTGTCCAGAGAGAGGCTATGGGACAACATGTTGTACCATACGCACAAACAACGCTAAAATAGACAACAATGACACCTGAGGGTTACACTTACACAACTGGAGTCTGACTAAATATTTTTTGCCCATGAATGTTATTCTGCTTCATGTTTAGACATTCCTCTTGTGACCTTTTGCTATTCCTGGTCATTTTAGATGTTTCCATACTCTCTTCTGGCCATGGCCATCCTGATGTACCTGCCGGCTCTGATCTGGCGCAGGCTCGTCACCCCCACCCTGGGCTCAGACTTGCTGTTCATCATTGATGAACTGGACAAGTCATACAATCGCTCAGTCCGACTGGCTCAAAGCATTCTGGATATGCGCCAAAATACGAAGAACCCGCTGACGTTTCAGGCTGAGCTTCAGAGGTGAACCTTTTGTGACCCTGCTACATACAGACGGGGACAAAATTGTTGGTACCCTTCGGTCAATGAAAGAAAAACCCACAATAGTCACAGAAATAACTTGAATCTGACAAAACTAATAAATAAAAATTCTATGAAATTTAACCAATGAAAGTCAGACGTGACATTATAGCCATGCTTCAGTGGAATTATTTAAAAGAATAAACTCATGGAACCAGCCTGGACGAAGAGGATGGTGCCCAGGGATGAGCGGGTACTCCACTATCTGTATTTGTTCAACCATCTAAATGATCTGTATCTGTACTTGGGGTGGGCGGAGTCTAACCCGGAAGTGGGCGTGGTTTAACTTGGTACATCATTTTGAGACTGAAATTAATATGGATTGATCAGAAGTTGCTTTATGCATTGTTTATTTGAAAACTACAGAGCAGCCTAAGAATTGAGATTCAATGTTTTTGATCACAACAGTAAAGAAACCATTTCAGAACAAGTTTTCAGTAAACTCAGAACAGGAATATTTAAGAACGTGAATGAATGCAACTGAACTCATGCAGTAGGAGATATGAACTAGAACAAGACACAACTTTTTATTTTATTTTATGATCAAACTGATAATTTCTTACATTTTTGGCATTTTTTCCCACACAAAGTTAAACAAAACAATGTTTATTAAGGTTTGTGTGTGTGTGTGTGTGTGTGTGTGTGTGTGTGTGTGTGTGTGTGTGTGTGTGAGAGAGAGAGATTGTTCTACTGACCAAATAGTCCTGTGTTGTATTTCACGCCTTCATTAATGGAGAGAGAGAGAGAGAGAGAGAGAGAGAGATAGAGAGAGAGAGAGAGAGAGAGAGAGAGAGAGAGTGAGAGAGAGAGAGAGAGAACCCGACCAGAGCAGAGACGGTGACCGACGCGACACGAGTCGTTTTCAGCTCTGTCTTGTCCAAGGCGTTCTGAAACAAGTAACATTGAACATCATACAAACTGAAAAAGGGGCGAGCTGAAGAAATCCTGGGGACTACTGAAGCAACAAAAGCTAGGGAGTGATCAGTCAATGTCTGTGTGTGAGAGTGGGGCACAGCAGCTCCTCCCTGCAGACTCAGGCGGTTTTGTATGCTGGGAGGGGCGGGTGCTCTTTGCGACTGGTCAATCACAGAGCGGGAAGCCAGTCAGCTACCCAGTCAGGACTTTCCTTCAGCACGGACACAGATATTGTCGAATTTTACTCGTTTTATGCTCGTACTCGTCAAAAATGCTTTATCCGGCTCAACCCTAATGGTGCCCCTAACTTAATCATTTGTTGCACAGCCTTTTAGGAAAATCACTGCAATCAAACAATCCCTGTAACAAAGAGACTCCTGCACCTCTCAGCAGGTATTTTGGCCCTCTCCTCATGAGCAAACTGCTCCAGTTGTTTCAGGTTTTCCAGACGACATGTTTCACCTGCTTCCAAAGATGCTCAATAGAGCTCCGGGAGTTGACGTCACTTCTGCCGGCATGCAACAGTTCAAATCAAAACGGCACCATCTTGGCAGGCAGTAGCCTGCAGCTGGGCTATTTGTTATTGTCAGAAAACTCAATCAAACGGGAAATATGGTAGATTCCTGTTGTGCCCCAGGATGCCAGAACAGACGCGGACGACATAAGGAATGAGCCATCTACAGGATTCCCCAACATCTGGAACCCCGCAAACGTTGGATCACTGTAATAAAACGCGCTAGTTACCAGGCTAAAATGAAACTGTGGGATCCCGAGAGTAAAGGTTTTCGCTTATGCAGCGACCACTTCATATCAGGTACGTTTCCTCAACTGTGTATGGTATTTATTTTAAATGCTTTTATTACGATTCTTAGTGGGCTTCCTAAACTTATTTTGGCGTGGCTTTTTCTGTCTTATTACTCATAGCAACTAGTAAAGTCACGTAAAACGTTGCCTCGTGATTTCTGCGTGCTGCCGTTTACGTGTCTTATGATCACAGCAATTAATCGGCTAAGCTGCATTTCATTTTTAAGCAATGGTTGATCAATTGTCAGATCACACATGAAAAGCACTTTGGATTGCTATTATCTGTCTCACCGAGACAGATCTCAGACAGATCCTGAGACGCTCCTGCCTGACATGTTTATTTTATTGACGGAAAAAATCAGACTAGTGATTTCTCTTGGTGTTCAGTTTATACATTCAAACAGCACAGCACTCTATTTAAACTACTTATGTGTAAATCTGTTATTTGTCCATCCATCCATCCATTTTCATCCGCTTATTTGGAGTCAGGTCGCGGGGGCAGTAGCCTAAGTCGAGAGGCCCAGACTTCCCTCTCCCCAGCCACTTGGGCCAGCTCCTCCAGGGAAATTCCAAGGCGCTCCCTGGCCAGGTCCGCTCCAACAGCTTCTGGCATTTTTAAAAAAGTATCCCAGGGGCATGGTAATGGTCGGAGATGTTTAATCTATTTCATTTCTGACTATATAAAACGATTTCTTCGGTTTTAAAGTGAGAAGTAAACTCAGACGAAATAAAATCCAAGCCGATCCCGTTCATTTTGTTTAACTTTGTTGCCTGCCAACATGGCGTCTATGCTCTGAGAGTCACGTGACGTCCGGAGCTCTATAGGATTGAGGTCATGGCTCATAGGCCACTTTAGAATAGTCTTCCTTTTAGCCATCCTTGGGTGTCTTTAGCTATGTGTTTTGGGTCGTTGTTCTGTTGCAAAACCATGACCTGCCTCTGAGACCAAGCTTTCTGACACATTTCTCTTTAGAATCCCTTAATAGTCTTGAGCAGTGGCAGCTCGTCCATAGGGGGCGCTAGGGCGCCACCCCACCAGTCTCACAGGAAGAAGAATAAGAAGAATCACAAAATTAAAAAATATAACATGAAAATGAAACTAAACGATCTCAACGTCATACAACAAGTGCTGTGTATAATCCAAATGTTATGTACACTTTCCACACTTCCGAATCATCTTGTGATGCATTTCCTGTTACTTTTGAGCGCAGCAGTCTCTACCATAGACCTACGCTAACTGGCGTATTCACGATGGATCCCCCGCTCCAATACAAAGGATAAGAGAGCCTTTGGTCGCGGGTATAACGCCTGTGAAGACACGTACAGGAGACCTGCAGGGCAGAGCCTCAGCTCAGGTCAGGACAGAACCGAATATTCTCTACAGTTTTTTCATATATTTATATGTATGTCAGTACAGTCCTGTGCTGTTGTAGAGCAGCTGAGTACACCTCGTGGAGTTTTGTTATTATGAAGAACCATGAAATGATAGAATGTGGTACCAGAGACTTCTGAACTCTCTCCTGCAAGTAAAATGGTGGAATTTTTTTTTTACTATAACACAGATTATTACAACCGTAAACCAGCAAAAGTAAGACTAAGTTAGTGCTTTTAACTTCATGAAATTAATTTGATTGCTTATTATGCTGAATTTCATATATTGGTAAATATTAAGCACGTTTTGGGAACTATTTTGCTGTTACCGGTCTGTCGGTGCGACGCTTAAGAATGGTGATTTGGTGTTTCCTGGTGGTGATATGTGGTAGTGCATCTGAATTCAGCGCAGTCATCACAACCGCATAAATAAGACTTAAATATTAGAATAATGAGCAATGAGTCTATTTTTAAGCATGCATAATGTCAACACTTTTCTAATCCGTGTTTCTCCTTAAAAACTTTGGTTTTTGACTAGAAATATGATGACATAATGATTAAATATTTACATTTTTGATAAGTGTTATTTAAACACGTAAGAGACTAATGTTTATGTATTTTTATTTTTTTTCTGCCTGCTTGAATTTAAGTGTGGGTTTACAAAAAAAAAACGTGAATGTGACTCGAAATGACTAAATTTTTAAAGATTTTTTTAATAAACTGTAATTTTTTTATTTATCTGCCCCAAAGCCATCATTTTGTAAGGAAGCAAATTGATAAGAAACATGTTAATAGCACATATTTTTTTGAAAAAACTTGTTATTCATATGCACCTTCCCATAACAAGTCACACAAATCTCGACTGGCATGCTCTTTTCGGCACAACACTTGTTAAAATGCTCCCCACCAAAAAATAATTTTACCAGCTGCCATTGGTCTGCAGATTTCACTGTACCCTGCACAGATTCAAGACACCCTGTGGCAGATGCAGCAAAGCAGCCCAGAACATGACAGAGCCTCCTCCGTGTTTCACAGTAGGGGCAGTGTTACAGTGTTCTTTCCTTGATAGGCTTCCTTTTTCCATCCATGAACATAGAGCTGATGTGACACCTTTGCCTCATCTGTCCAGAGGACATTCTCCCAGAAGCTTTGTGTCTTGTCAGCATGTAGTTTGACATACTCCAGTCTGGCTTTTCTATGATTTGTTTTCAGCAATGGTGTCCTCCTTGGTCATCTCCTATGTAGTCCACCTTGGCTCAAACAATGACGGATGGTGCCATCTGACACTGACATTCCTTAAACTTAAAGTTCTCCTTGGATCACTTTAGAAGTTTTTCTGGGCTCCTTTGTTACCATTCCGTGTCATCCGTGTCTTTGATTTGTCATCCATGTTCCTCCTGCTGCCATGTCCAGGGAGGTTGTCTACAGTCCCGTGGATCTGAAACTTCTGAATAATAAGTGCAGCTGTAGTCACAGGAACACCTAGCTGCTGGGAGATGGTCTGATAGCTTTTACCTTTAACATGCTTATTCTGGTCCATGTTGAGTGTGGTGCACACCATGTCACCAAACAGCACAGCAAATACCTGGAGCCCCACTGACTGATTGTAGACACCTGTCATGCAAATTAGTGGACACACCTTGAGTTAACGTGTCCCTTTGTCACATTATTTCAGTCTTTTCTAGGGGTACCATCCTTTTTGTCCAGGCCTGTTCCATCAATTATTTAAATAATTCTGTGGAAGCACAGTTGAAAGCATGTCTTACTTTCATTGGTTAAATTTCATAGAATTGTTATTAATTTTGTCAGGTTTCAGTTATTTCTGTGACCATTGTGGGGTTTTCTTTCATTGATCGAAGGGTACCAACAATGTTGTCCACATGTGCACCAGCTTATGCTTTCATATGCTTCCTGTGTCCAACAACACCTTAAAATTAATCACTGTGTGGCAAGGTGGAGAAGCAAGGGCCTGAGCGGGATTCGATCCCCAGACTCCCGGGTGAGAGTCACCCTAACCCTAACCAGTCAATCAAAAGGACATCCCCTTGGCCAAGCAGCCAGGGTGCATGACGAATCGGCACACAGTGACACTCGCCCTGTCACAACTTGAACAAACTTTTAATCATTCTGGTAGAGAATTTTAATTGAGCCAAAGAAAAATATTGTCCAAAGGTTTAAATTGTCAGCCAAAACTCTGAAGTCTTTTAGGAAAACCTCACCTTTAAAATCGTTATTGTTTGAAATCTAACCCACGCATGTGTCAATGCATTACGTGACCAGTCAAAGACGTGGAAACACTGGTACAAGTCATTTTCTATTTTAAATTAGGGAGTCACAGTCATTTATTGTATCTTCTGTTTTTCATGATTGCCTCTAGTGTGTTATATTGTGCCCATCTCATTTTATCTTACCTGTACAGTTTTTCTACATCTGTGAATTGGACTAGGGTCTGGAATAAAGCCTTAAACCAGGTTCTAATTGGTGAGATGGTGAGCTGACTCTTAAGCTTAGAATTAGAGGACTGTGACAGAATGTGGAGGAGCTCAGATGGTTAGGTGTGTGAGTTTAAACATCATTCTGATGTTCGTTTTCTTTCTTCCTCTGCAGGGCCAAGAGGAAGCGATACTTTGAGTACCCCCTACTGGAGAGATACTTGCAGTGCAAACAAAAATCCTATTTTCTTGTCAGCATGCTTTTTCTGCGAAGCTTTCTCCTCCTGACCTTCATAACATCTGCCTGCCTCTACCTGGTCTACTTCCACCTCTCAGCCTTCTTGCAGGATGAATTCAGCTGCTTTGTCCGAACAGGGATGCTGCGAGATCAGATC
The DNA here is from genome assembly GCF_043380555.1 of Nothobranchius furzeri. Taxonomy (NCBI): domain Eukaryota; kingdom Metazoa; phylum Chordata; class Actinopteri; order Cyprinodontiformes; family Nothobranchiidae; genus Nothobranchius; species Nothobranchius furzeri. Next base: position 40,856,235 of record NC_091750.1, on the reverse strand, counting down.
TGGATCCCAGAGCTTGTTCAGTGCAAGATCATTGGTCAGTTGGTGTTTCAGGTGATTGGCATGGTGAACGGTGCCATCTACGTCCTGCTGGGACCCATCATCCTCTTTAACCTTATCCGACTCTTTGTCTGGGACAGTGCCCTCATCTCTGTCTATGAGGTCCTCCCAGCTCTGGATCTCCTTAATCGCCAAAGGCTGGGATGTCCACTGAATGACCTCAATGTCCTCCTGCTGTTTCTGAGAGCCAATGTGGCTCACCTGAAATCGTATGGACAGGTGAGGGCTTTGTGCTCTCTTGCACCACCACAAGTGGGCAGTAGTGCAGCAGGCCAGGGCTTACATGCAATGCTGACCCAAGAGGAAATAGAGGAGCGTGAAGAAGCTGCGATGGAGTTTGCAGAGGAAGTGAGAGAGGCCAAGGAGGAAGGGAAGTTAAACCTGGTGGATATCATGACTATTCTGGGAGCAGCTCAGGGAAGAGTGATGAACTGCAGAGAGAAGAAGCCTCTGGTGGAAGAAAATATGAGTCTGGGTACCAAAACACTTGCCTACACTGTCAAATGCATTCTCCTAGCTGCTGTTTTCACTTTCATCATTTGGGATGTACAGAAAATTATTGCCTAATCTCCAGAAGAGAGATGCTGCTTGAGTTGTGCTCTCTGGGTGAGATTACTTCAGGAGAACTTATGGAAAAATTAGTTTGGAAAGTTTTCCCACTGTATATCGAAAATTTTAAACAAATATTGTCTTCGCTGTTTACTGCTTTCCTCTTTAAATCTGAGTATTATAACCACAGATCAGTCTTTGCCCTAACTGGCCTCTCTGTCTCTTCACAGAGCCAAACCAGCAGGGGTACCGCGAGTTGAAGGAGACTGCACCATTCAGTCATTACTAGACCTTCAAAGGACTGAATCAGAATTGGGGTGTGTGGGTGGGGGTTGTCCTCTGTAGAAAAAAAGAGCTTTTTAAAATCACAGATTGCTCCTACTGCAAAGGCTGATGATGGGTCTGCTTCCTGCTGCTGGACTTGTGAGGCTTCCAGAGACTTGATCTGTCTTAGAGTGAGAAGACAACGTTTCAGAGAAGATGTCTGCTGGAATGTGGGTGCAAGATGATGTTATATTGAGATTTAGGCCCTGTTCCAGTCAGTCACATTTATAGTAATACTATTAGTATTGTGGCTGAAGTTAATTTGCAATATTTGTATTGTGTTGTTAATTGACATTACCCCATCAAATACAGCTGTTAAATAAGAAGTAAACCGGTTTCTAGCATCAGTTCTCAACTCATCAGTTTATAAAACTGTGGTGTAAAAACATCAGCCAAAGAAAACAAAGCAGCAAATCTATCCATTTTCTCCACCTATCTGGGGTCGGGTCACTGGGGCAGTAGCCTAATTCGAGAGGCTCAGACTTCCCTCTCCCCAGCAACTTGGGCCAGCTCCTCCGGGGGAATCCCAAGGCGTTCCCTGGCCAGGTAAATCGAGAACTTCGCCTTCTGACTCAGCTCTCTTCACTACGACAGACCGGTACAACGCCCACATCACTGCAGATGCAGCACCAATCCGCCTATCGATCTCATGCTCCAGTTTTCCCTCACTTGTGAACAAGACCCCGAGATACTTAAACTCCTCCACTTGGGGCAGGACCTCATCCCTGACCTGGAGAAAGCATTCTACCCTTTTCCAAATCAAGTCTCGGATTAGAGGACCATATTCTCATCCCAGCTGCTTCACACTCGACTGTGAACCGCTCCAGTGAAAGGAAGAGATCATTATCTGATGAAGGTAAAAGGACCACATCATCTGCAAAAAGCAGAGACCGAATCCTCACTGGAAATGAGCCTGACTTACTGCCGGCAATGCAGCCCAAGCTCCCACTCCAGTCATACAGGGACCTAACAGCCAGAATCAAAGGGCCTGGTACCCCATACTCTAGGAGTACCCTCCACAGCTGATTATCACACATACTAATTAGCTCAAATCAATATGTGGCTTTTAACAAAGTAATTCATGGGAAACATATTCTTGCCTTTAAGTGGTTAATTGATTGTTGTTTAGGCTCTATTAACATGTGGAGTTTGGTGTTTATGTACATAATACCAGAACAGAATATTTTTGGTTATTAATGCAGAACAACAATTCCCCTTGAATTACTTCTTTAAAAGCCACATATTGGTTTGAGCTCATTAGTATGTGCGTTAATCAGCAATAAACCATTTACTTTCAGTTAACAAACCATTACGAATGGCTTATTATGATAAAACTCTTAATTTATTGCCTGTTAATGTTAGAATTACGGCATTAGTAATAAGCTGTTAAAAGTGCTTAATAATGAGTAGTTCAGACTTAGTAGTCCACTAATATGCATATTAGTAGGCAGCTAATTAATGGTTAATTTGTGTTCCCTAAACTAAAGTGTTACCAAAATTTCCACTTCACACTTATAATTAACCTCTGAAGGAAGGCGTGATTTCTGAGGTATTTTGGTAATGCCCTTTAAACGTGTCAAATTCTGATTTGTCTAAGGTTATAAACAAAAGTTAATAAAAGCGAGAACACTTCCTGTCTAGCAAGTCTCCACAGTTCACTTGATAAGGCCAATCAGGTGAACAAGCATTTTGAGACCATCCTTTTCTTTTGACCTCAAGGTCAAAGCCTCTCTGCAATGATTGTTTGTGATTTCAGACACAACAGCTCTTTTAAGAGCCACCCAACACCTCAGACGTTGAACATCTAATCTGCAGACCCTGGTTGCACCTCATGGCTGGACTAGAAATCTGAATTCAAAGGGAACTGCACCTGTTTGAGTTCCTGTGGTCTCGATGTCTGGCGAACCTCACCACTCAGGCCGCTTTCAATCAGACCGCTGATGGGCACCGTCACACAAGGGTGTGTAGGCTCTGCACGACTGCGTTGGATGGTTTCATAAACAAATCCCCAGCTTATCAAACCAAACAGCCAAATAGATTTTACCACCCAGACTCCACAATCTCTCAGATACTTAAGAGAGGATTTGCTGAAACATCTAGATCACATTCCACTCATATTCTGTTATCTGTACAACCGTTTAGTTTAGGAAAACAGAATTAAAATCATTATATACGCTATTGGCTGTCTGGATTAATACAAAGTGTTTGTGGTCCCTGAACAAGTCAAAGAAACAAAATTCTTCTGATTAAACATTCAAAGACCAATCAGATTGATATTTCATATTTGTATGGAACATCACATCTTATTGATCATTTAACAAATATGTAATCAGTCATTAATGCTACATCTCTATAAGAGCTTCCTGAGCTGAAGAGGATGTGAGGTTCTGGACTTTTCCTCAGACAGGCTCATGGATGCGACGCCATATTGGAGACAGGAACCAGCGCTATTCAGCCAAAGTTTCATCATCAGGAACATTTTCTAAGTGACAAGTCTCTCTGAGAGACAGGGTTTGGACAACACTCGCTTTGGCGAGAGGAACCTTCCTGCGTGGCTCTGGTTCTGCTGCTGCCGGTGACCGATGCCCCTCTGCAAATCTTCAGCTTGTCCACCCTACGAGCGTGATAACAGCGAGCTGCTCTGAGCTCATTGTCCAGCTCAGTGTCACGTTGAGGGGATGTTTGGGACCCAAATATGCAGATTTACCCAGGATGACTCGAGGCAGAAGTTGGTAAAGTAAAATCCCTTTATTTTGGAAGAACAAAAAATAAATCCAAGGCAGCGTGCCTGAAGTCCAAAAGTCCTGGAGCACAGGACACCCAAAGCTCTCTTGGAGCACCAAAAACCTGGAGACCAAAAAAGGCTCAGACAGAGCACGAACAAACGCTGACAGAAATACAAACAACAGTGGACCGACAAGACACTGAGACAAAACAGGGCTTAAATACACTGGGGCATAATGGGAGGGTGATGAGCTGTAGGTGTGAGGGGAGAGAACTAGGTGAAAGTGATAACTAATCAGGGAGGAGGAGCAGGAGAGGACACCAGACCTAACTGGGAAAGGACAGGTTCTGATGGGAATCTTTTCTTGATTGATTTTCTACCTCCATGATGTGCGTAACGAATAAAATGTCAGCCCACCTGCATGCGTCGGGGTAATTCTTTCAAAACGCCCAACAGCCGTTGGACATCAGAACATCCCGCAGTACACTTGTGCTTGGTCTGCACAAGCGCTGAGAACTTTCCCTTGGATTCCATCCGGGCCTGCCGCCTTCCTGGGATTAACTGACTTTAAAACGCGTCTCACTTGGTCCTCCTGCAGAGTCAGCGTGCCGTTGTTTGGGACGGGTGGGGGTGGTATGGCCACCGCTGGCTTGGTTGTCTCAACACGGGCAAAAAAATGGTTTAAGTCCTCGGCCAGTAGTCTGTCGTCCTTTGATGTTTCCTGTTTCCTGCCTCTGTAATTAGTGATGTGGTTTATTCCCTGCCACATTGCCCTGGGATCGTTGTTTGCAAAGTGATCCTCAATTTTCCTCTTGTAGGCTGCTTTGGCTTCTCTGATGCCTTTCTTTAATTCTGCCCTCGCTGCCTTACACGCTGCCTGATCACCCAACTTAAAGGCTGTGTCCCGGCTTCTTAGAAGAGCATTCACCTTACTAGTCATCCAGGGTTTTTGGTTTGGGAACACTCTGATCCGTTTGTTTATGGTGGCAGTTTCCACTCAGTTCCTAATGTAGGAAAGTACGGTATCGGTGTGCTCCTGTAGATTTTGGCTGTAGAATAAGTCCCAAATAGTTGAGGAGAAGCAGTCACGTAGCTGTGAGATGGCTCCTTCAGGCCAGATTTTGATTATCTTAGTTTGGGGCTTACTTTTCCTCAGCAGGGAGACGTAAGTGGGAGTGAGGGACAGACAAAGGTGATCAGATCCAGCCAGACGTGGGAGGGATTTCGCTTTATAGGCACTTCTAATGTTTGAATAAACATGATCCAAGGTATTTTTCCCTCTGGTGGCAAAATCGACAAACTGGACAAATTTGGGCAGCACCGTTTTTAGGCATGCTTTATTAAAATCTCCAGCAACAATGAAGACCCCGTCAGGATGCGTAAGCTGTAATTTATTTATGGTATTGAGCAGGAGGCTGAGGGCCGTGCTCACGCTAGCCTCCGGCGGTATATACACAGCCACCACAATCACTACTGTAAACTCCCTCGGTATGTAAAAAGGTCTGCATGAGACCATCAGAAACTCCACATCAGGAGAGCATTGTGTGTTTGGCCATACAATCGATGTGTTTGGCCAATAGTCACGTGGGTTCCACCTCCGTTGTTTGCTATCTAGCTAACGAGCTAGTTCTCGGCTAAAAGAAGCACAAATACAAAATAAATGATTATAATAAGCTTACTTACACTTACCTGCCAACTGCAAAATGTGCACGTGTTCAACCTGCCACCCATTAGTAGGCCTCTTGCCACCAGTGCTGCGACACAACAAGATACTCTTTTGTAGAGTCTGCAGGATCAAAGTCCAAAATCCATTGGACTGGAACAATGCCGAGAGCATCTTTGTCGTCGCCCTTTGACTAGCTCACTTGTGCAAACTTCATCTTTTTTGCACAGTCGCAGATGTGGCGACTGTGTTGACCAAATTACTGTAAATATTCTCACACGCTCATTTTTTGATTGCACATTCTTTTTATATTTTGCATTTGCATCTTCTTCTTTGTAGTGTTTAATTGCGATTGGCAAACAGCTCTAGGTGCATTATCACCACCTAATTGTTTGGAGTGAACTAGCTCGACCCATATCAGAGACGTAGAATTTCTCATTTGTTTCCTAAACTTTAATGAGCGAACAAAATACATCAAGAGGTAGGAAATATTTGCTGTTCTACCCTTTCAAATTGGTGGGTGGTGATAATGCGCCTAAAGCAGTTTGCAAAGCATCATTCAACTGCAACAAACAAGATGCACACAACAGCTGCGCTGCAAGAAAACATGAGCAGCATGGACAGAAGAAGAACATACTCTGCCCCTGGTTCAGAAAATGAGATTCCATCAAGAACAAGGGATACTGGAAAAGGACATTTGTGTCTTACTTTAACTAGGGAAGTTGCAGTAATTAACAGTTGTTCTGAATTTAGATTAATGTTCCGTGATTGGTGTGCTAGCTAGCATAGCACATTGGCTCGCAAACTTTATTTGAACTGACCGCAGTTTCTATGATCATTGAGACAATGTCTTTAGCAGTGCACAGCACAAACAAACAAACAAAAGAGAGTTAGAGATTTAATTAAAGCTGCAAGCAGCCTCATTCGGCCCTTGCAGCTCTGCGCCACTCCGGCCTGGCCGGCATCCCGGAGCACCAGGGCACGTCCGTGGAACAGAAACGTTGACCACCCCGACACCAGAAACCGCTAACGTCACCTCATCCGCACCTCACCCTGACTCAGCATCCCCTCTGAGCCCACCATTATATTACAAGTCTCACCACTAGGGCATACTGTGATGACAGTGACCAACTTTAATACTATTCTGACCATGTTTTTTAAAGTTATCGAAGGTTAAATTTATCTAGGGGGCACTGTGACCAACTACAGAAAAGTCCCATTAAGGTCAGCTTTGGTTGACAAAGATGGTTTTCTGTTACTTTGGCATCAATCGGACGTTGTGTGTTATCTAAAGCCAGTTAGCTGAAAGGGGCGAGCTATAGGGATTTGAACCAACAACCCCATCAATGTGTTTGGTGCAGTCACGTGATGTCACAAGCCAAGTTTAATGCCATTCTGACCTTGTCTTTAGAAGTTAATAAAGTTTGAACCCATCTAGGGGGTGCTGTGACCATTTACAACTAAATACCATAGAGGTAATCTTTGGTCATCAAAGATGGTTTTCTGTTAATTTGGCATAAATCAAATGTTGCATGGGTCATCTAGAGACAAAAAGCTGTAAGTGGGCAGAGTTAAAGTGAATTGAACAAGTGAGCACATACATGTGTTGTTGCAGTTGTGTGATGACTGCCACCAAGTTTGATATAGTTTGGAGCTTTTTTGCAGAAGTTACAAAGGTTTTTTGTACCTAGGGGGCGCTGTCCCAAATTTAGGAATTATTCCATGAGGAAGTTTGTAGGTTGATAACAGTCATTTGTGTGCAGTTTAGTGTGAATTGCATCATCCATGTGTTATTCAGGGCCTAATATCTGTCAGGGGGCGGAGCTAATGCGATATCAACCAATTACCTCAGGATTGTGTTGGGTGCCCTTGTGTGATGACACATAGCAAGTTTATTTTAGCTACGACCTCGTCTGTAGGAGTTATTACAGTTTTAATGGTGTGTAGGGGGCGCTGTGGTGATATTATACAAAGTTCACCAACTGTTTGAGTCTCATTGGCTAAAGGGCATAACTGTTGATTGCCATGTACAGTCTCGTACAGATCGGAGGCTGTTTGTGGAAGTTACAATCAAACGTAAGGTCACGGCGTCATGCCAGAATTCGCCATGGCATCAAAGCCCCTCCCTTTCTGGAAAGCTATCAGAACTGAATGGTCATTACATCATCATGAAGACAGTGCATGACCTTAGTGTCATGTTGACTAAATTAGAGGGGACATATATGGGCATTTCACCATAAAACAATAGACTTCCTTTTGTCAGGGAGCGAGGCTTAGGTGATGTCAGCTGTCAACATTGTCATTGTCTTCAGATGTGGTCAGTGATCACACAGACAAAGTTTGATATAGATCTGATCATGCACATGGGAGTCATTACGTCAAGTAATGTAATGGCGAAAGGTCAAAGTTTGAGGCTTAGCCACACCCACACCTTTCAACCTTTGAAAAATCCGACGGTTGAGTTTTTTCCCCTATGTCTTAAGAGTATATAGCAGAAGTTTTAAGGCAATTGGTGAAAAGGACGACGGGGCATCATTCTCCAAACAACGTGTGCGAAATCCACTAAATCAAGAACTTGGACCAAAATGGCCAACCTCCTGTGCAACTTCGCACTTGGCTTCAGGAGACTTTTTTGTAGGTCCTGAGACACTACATTAGTGTACCAAATTTTGTAATCCTCAGTCAAAACATGGCTTGGGGCTGACAGTTTTAATGGTCCTAGGGGGCGCTATTTAACAAAATAGGCCACGCCCACCGGATATTCACATCAGATTTTTAGGGGGGCCAGACTAGGATTACTCACAAGAAGTTTTGTGGCGATATCTTTAAAAATGATGAAATGGGAGGCAAATGTAAGGCCACAGCGGTACGCCTGACTTCGCCGCGCCGCCACAGCCCCGCCCTCTGCAGAAAACTCCCATAAAGTGACGCCAAGCAACCCCCACTTGACTTGAGTTACCAGCTACAAATTTGTGGTGATTAAGTGAAATGGGGCGATTTGGGACCAATCACAGTAAAACTTGACCTTTTTGGTCCTGAGGGGGCGGGGCTTGTGTGATGTCATCGTCCGACATTTCAGTTTTCTTTGTGGGTGGACGACGAATGACCACAGAAATTTTTGTAACTCTTTTCCATTCAGTTATGAAGTTATAGCAATTAAAAACATTTTGGCGAGTAGTCAAACTTCAAGGCCTGGCCCCGCCCCTTCATCATATACAAAAATTCAGAATACTACTCTCATTTTGTTCGCCCATCCCTTCTGAGCAATTTTACACAATTTTTGAGATGATCCTGCAAAAAATGATCGAGCAATCCAATCAGAAACGGACCCTAAAAACGGCCAAAACGGATAAAATCGCCATTTCAACCCAAAATGGCCGACTTCCTGTTTGATATTGACCATGGATGCAAGAGACTTTTCTGTGAGGACTGTTGAGTACTACAAGTGAGGGGTATTTTTCACTTTTTAGGAGGCGCTGTTCAGCCATTTTCTTTGCGATTATTTTCGGACATTTATAATATCAAATTTTTCACCAGGCCTGACAAGTTTGCAAAATATTGTGAGTTTTGGGGTATTCAAAGCCATTCAAAGGGGCACCGGAATGATGAATAATAAACGGAGGAAAAACAAGAGGCCTTCGCAGCGCTTTCGCTGCTCGGGCCTAATTATTCTTTTTCATCTCCAGGCCACTCACCACATAACCCTTTCCTTCAATAACTTTCTATGGACATCTGAAGTTGTTCATTAAAAATACACATACCTGTTAATTCTTATCACAGGAAACTTGCTGAGGCCATATTCATGCATCAGTCAAAACCAGAAAAGGTAAGTTATGAACTGGACCTTTTGTGCGTTTTTTTTTTTTTTTTTTTTTTACATTGGCCACTTTGCTCACGTGATGTGTACATATCTCAATTTTCTGTGTTCTGTAAATAACTAATACTGTTACTACTAATCTACTGGCAACTATGGGGTGTATCTCAGTGTCTGAAATGTCAGCCAACAATGAGCTGCTGACTAGAAAATAATCCACATGTGAATGTGAGTGATGAACGTGTGAAAAAAAGTATATTCTCTACGGTTAGGATGAAGAGATCGCAATGCATCACAAAGCCCATAATCACTGCGTACCGTGCGCCGTTAGTGGCAGCGAACAGAGTAGGGTCGGAGAGGGCGGGGCGGGGCATGACGCTTAGCCTGGCGGGTGACCAAGCAATGCCAGGCGGGCCACCAGGCTTATAAAGCACTGGGGGAAACCCTGATATATTACACTGTTAACTGTACTGAATGTTAGACTGTTAACTGTGTTGTATGTTATACTGTTAACTGTATTATATATTATACTGTTAACTGTATTATATATTATACTGGTAACTGTATTGAATGTTAGACTGGTAACTGTATTGTATGTTATGTTAACTGTATAATATATTTTACTGGTAACTGTTGTAAACTGTGCTAACAGTTTTATATATTATACTGTTAACTGTATTATATATTATACTGTTAACTGTATTATATATTATACTGGTAACTGTATTGTATGTTATACTATGTTAACTGTATAATATATTATACTGGTAACTGTATTGTATGTTATGTTAACTGTATAATATATTTTACTGGTAACTGTTGTATACTGTGCTAACTGTATTATATATTATACTGTTAACTGTATTATATATTATACTGTTAACTGTATTATATATTATACTGGTAACTGTATTGTATGTTATACTATGTTAACTGTATTATATATTATACTGTTAACTGTATTATATAGTATACTGGTAACTGTATTGTATGTTATCTATGTTAACTGTATAATGTATTTTACTGGTAACTGTATTGTATGTTTACTGTTAACTGTATTGTATCCCAAAATTGTGGGGGAAAATAAATCCACACTTCACAGAAGTCAAAAAAGTCTGTATAGGTGAAGTGTATCACCCACAATCCATTTTGTTGGAGAAAAGGCTTTTTAGAAAATATATATTTTCTAATGAAAGTTTTTATTCTTAAGATGATTAGTTGACGCTCTGAAACTTTTATAAAAAGCAAAAATTAATGAATATTTATTTCAAATAATAGCTTGGTTGTTTGTTTGAAAGTTGTTAATAAAGGTTTTTCAAAAGTATCACAGCGACCAGCATCCCGGCATGCGTTGCGGTTGATGACGCAACGCTCCTGCAAACTTGTGCACACTGTCGGAGCTTCGCAGCGCACTTTCTCCAAGTGTACTTTGTTGAGGGCGAGCGTCGGGCTTGGGCCTGTGTCTATGGTGCTAGTAATGTGCGTGAACTAGCTTGTATGGAGCACAGGAGTTTTTTCTGCCGCCTCGGCGGAGCGGAGCTATAAGTGACACACCTAGCCTTAGCTACCGAGCATTGTTATTATTAGCGTCAGCATTGATGCTACCGATCGTTACTTCAGTGTGTCTGGGCCGGTAAACTATCGGTAAACATGACTGACGCAATTTTACAAGTAGGGCCGGGAGTTTTTATCATTGCTGTCGTTTGGATCGCGGCTCTTGGGTTCGGGATAATTCTGCTGAGAGCAGCTGGGTCTGCTAAGTAAGTGACACACACACACACACACACACACACACACACACACACACACACACACACACACACACACACACACACACACACACACACACACACACACACACCTGTATAAAGTTGACCTTAGCACAACACTCAACGTGACTGCTTATGTAACCTGCTCTTCATTTTTCTTGTTAACTCAAATATTGAAATAAAAACAAATTTTGTTTGTTGCCGCTTGCTTTTCCTATTTACCACTCATGGTCGTGTTATTTTATGTGCTATTTGATGCAGTATTTTTCAACTTTGGTCCTCAGGGCACAGTACCTCGCATGTTTTGGGACTTTCCCCGCTGTAACACACCCCATTCAGATGATCTGAATGGTGATGACCTCAGTGATCAGACACACCTGGACAACCAGGTTGTCCAATGATGTAAGGCTGGGAGTAAAAGCGCTGTACTTAGTTCAGGAAATAGTGGAGTTGTGCACAAAGCTCAGAAAGTACAAGTTTGTTTTAAAAAAAAATAGCACAGCTCCACCAAGAATATTTTTCACCAGCCGCCACTGGAACCAAGCTGGAGAATAAGACAATGAAATGTGAGGGGAAAGACGTGCGGACAAGATGGTGTTTGTTTACATTATTTTCCTGGGAAAGACAACTCTGCGCCTGCTCAACCTGTTTAGTCTGAATGTTGGTGCATGTATACTCATGGCATGACCGGATCATTTCTGTTAGTGTTCATGTAAACACAGATTTGGGATTTCTGATCAACCAAGACTTGAATTGGATAGGGGAAATTTGGCATATGTAAACCTAGCTAGTGACATGATCCTACCCAGACCCAGGACTTGCACACAGACCAGGAAATAAAGAGTGAAATCCTGATCTTTAACCTGTTTTTGTGTTTTAGGTTAGGGGTCATCCCTGTTTTCAGCCTGGCTCTCACCATCACTTTGGCTCTGGTGTTCTTCCCTCGCCACCCAGAGAACCCGCCCTCCTTCAGAGTGATTGAGGTGATCTTCGTCAATTCATCACATCCTTTTAGTACACTTCTAATACTACTGTGTTTGGACCAGGGTTTTCTTGCTGTCCATCACTGATTCTGATCGCATGGACATGTTATGAGGAGTGCTACTGGCTGCCTGATCTAGAAAAAATGAAACCATAAAATCGCCCTAATTTAGACAAAAATGTGTTTTTACTTACCTTTTCAAGAGAAAAAGACTTGTATGAACAAGCAATGTTTGTTCTATATGACAACTCGTAAGCCTCCTACTCCCGACTCACGTTTTAATGAGAGGTGAGATAGTTGAAGAAAACCAGAAAAGGTCTGTTATTTTATTAAAACTACGAGCATCATCATGTTCTGGGTGGTTAAGAAGTTATACCAACGTACTGCAGCACAACTATTCAGTCAAAAGGAAAACAGACCACTAACTAAGCTCTAATAGTTCTATGGACTATACAAAACACGTTCACAACTTTATTTGCACAAAACCGTTTTATTCTTGGTATTTTATCCATTTTATTCAAAAGTGGACCAAATATACAAATAATGTATTAAGTGTTATTTTGATATTTAAAGGAAAAATAGACTTGGATATAGACCAAAACTTATATCTCTATCTTTTTGCTGAATTCCGATGTACAATATATATTTCCATATTTTTCCTCCTGTAACATATTTACAAGTTAACTCTCTTCAAGCTGTCTTGAGAAATTATAAAGATAAATCAGTAGATTAAATGCATAAAAATGTATTCATTCTTGTCAAACTTTAACAATAGTGCCTATTTTCTGGTACAGCTGTCTGAACACACACACACACACACACACACACACACACACACACACACACACACACACACACACACACACACACACACACACACACACACACACACACACACACACACACACACACACACACACACAGTTGAGAGCTAGATGTGTATCAAATGTCCCACAGGTACTTTTTAATTATATATTAATGTAAAATTATTTAAATTTCATCTAGAGGTGGCCATATCGTATATTTCTTGTCCAGAGAAAATAAATCTGTCATGTTAAGCTAAATGTATGATGATGTAATTGCATCTACTGAGGATCACATGGGTCATGCACCGTGGAGTTATTAGTTGTCAGGGCAAACATGGCAGGAGTCTAACAGTGTTGGCTCATATCAGCGATTATACTGTAAAGACTTGTCTCTGGTTGGTCTTTTATGAGTATTATTTTCAGGCTACTGTCGCCGTAACCCACGCCTTACAAACTTAACTTTTTCAACAGAATCACTCGTAACGGAGTATTTACTAGCATAGCAAACCAGAGAAGGAAAAAATGGAACCGGAACATTTCTCACCTGTTGAGCTCGCCTTCAAAATAAAACAGTAACCCTATAGTTTACTATTCAAACCCTTACAATATGTTTGAGGTCATTGGGCCCCTCCGGTGTCGGTACAGGATCTGCTCGGGTACAGGATCTGCTCGGAGTCCTTCGACTGCAGATGACGTCACATTACTGCAATTCTACTCGGCTTTCACACACACGTTTTGGAAAGACATCAGCAGTTTTGTTAATACATTCTTGTTTGTTAACACCTAAATGTTTTCTTTATAATTGTAATTTGTTAATAAAACACCATATTATCTTTGTTTTGTAAAAAATGTGAAACTGCATAAAACCAACACCGGACTGACAAAAAATAGAACAGTACTTATATGTGAAGCCATATCTGTTTGTATTAATGTGGAGTTCGTCTGTATATTTCCTTAGTTGTTATCTAAATACATTATTTGACTCAAAATATTGTTTGGTGTCTTTCAATAAAGTTATATTTTATTTTGCCCCATTTCATCAACATCAAGAGCTGTTGAGGGTCACCATTTATCATTTGCTTATATTTTACATTTCCTTTAGAAATTCAAACATATTTTCTCCAAAAAGTGTTGATATTTGGACTATGGGACTACAACCGCTAACACTACGACTGCAAATTTGTTCTGACCAATCAAAATCATAACGTGATAACGTCACTTCCGTAAGCTTCATGTTCAGCCAATCAACTACTTTGACGTCATCGGCAGTCGAATGACCCCGAGCCGATCCTGCACCCGAGCAGATCCTGTACAGACACCGGCTATCCTTAGATGTTTCCTGATTACACAGGGGTGGGAGGGGTTTGGCTCATCTCTCTGCACAAGCAGGATGGAAAACAGAACTCCGTTGGCGTTGAACGTCTCCAAATAATTAAAGCCAGAACGCCAAATGCAAAGTTTAGAGCACCACATTTACCCAGAGGCTCTCAGATTGTGCAAACTTGTGAGAACACGTGTAATAACGGCTTAGAGCCGGAGCAACATGTCGCTAGCATAGCGGCTAATCACTAGCAGAGTAGTTTGACCAGTTATATCGATACAAAGATATTAGGTAGAAAGCTCTGTAGCAACTAGTGACTCCACCCCCTAGCCAGCAAGTGACCAACAGTCGCTGATGATGTTTTAAAGCTTCTTTTTTTCATTTTAGAGGCACAGAGGTAACCATAGTGACAGTCCATCATCCTAATGAACTAAAGTAGCTCAGTTTTACCCAAGTTGTCCCTAAACTGTTCTGGAGATGGGGTTGGTGAGATAACCCCCGATCCCACACCGCCAATATGTAAACATGGAGCACATCCTTTTCTTAGATTCCGCTTTCGACTATGAAATTCAAAATGACTTGTTAAGTGATGGCTTACAGATGAGTACACATCCACTCACAAGCACACCCACACCCTCAGAGAGGCTGCTCCTCTTCTGTTAGAACAACTTTTGGGGCATTTTCATTCTGAGTTTTCATCATCAAGAATAAATATGAACAGAGTGAGAATCTGGTGGTTCCACAATAAATACAGTGCAGAACCTCCTCATCCGTCTGCTGGCAGCCCTCTGCTGACCTCAAGTGGATATGGTTAGAGTTGCAGACACAAAGACTAGCTTTGGTTTCCATGCACGTGCTATAGTTTAATGTTCTTCATCTTCTCTTTCTGCAGATTGTGGACACTTTTTTTATTGGTCGCTACATTCTTCTGGCTGTAGCAGGTCTGGTTTTTTTGGTGGCGTTCTTCATGATGCTTCCCTTCTACCTTTTGGAGCCTGTGTCAGTCAAGGCCATGAGGACCTTTTAGACCGCCAGCATCTGGATGTTTTGAAGAGAAAACCTAACAAGAGACTTTGTGTTTGATGCTTTTTATTTAATTTTAGATTGTTTAGAAACTGCAGTAACATATCTTAAGCTTAGTTTATTCGTTCAGTGTAAATTGAAAAGGATACCGTGGTTATCCAGTAATAAAACACAATACATAAAGACCTTGTTATTGTGTGTTTTTAATAGAGGTTTGAATCTTGAACAACAACTCACGAGTTAATTCAATTTTGATTCCCGGGGTGACAATTTGATTCAGAATTGATTCACAATCAGTACTCTAAATAAAGAGTGTGTGTGTGTGTGTGTGTGTGTCTGTGTGTGTGTGTGTGTGTGTGTGTGTGTGTGTGTGTGTGTGTGTGTGTGTGTGTGTGTGTGTGTGTGTGTGTTCTGTCTTCTCAATCCCCCGTGAGTCGTTGCCAGGACCCCACAATCCTGGGAATTTTAAGAAGCCAAGAAGATTGCAATTCCACCCTCATCCACTAGGCACTGGCACCAGAAGTGAGCAAATCCTCATCAGCATCGTTTATAAAACACCTTCTCACACTTATAATGCCCAAAGTGCTTTCCATGATACACTTAAAAACACATCAACTGTAACATCTATACAATTATAAAGCTGTCTCATACCCAGACAATAGCAGTAGAGACAATAAAATACAGAGAATAAAACAAAACTCACCTCAACTCTTATAGGAAAGCCAAAGAATAAAAATGGGCCTTTAATCTACTCTTAAAAACATCCAGTGATGGAGCTTGCCTGACCACTAGTGGGAGACCATTCCATAATTTAGGTCCAAGAAATGAAAAAGCCCGCTCTCTGGTGACCCGATTTACCATTGGAACTTCCAACAGGTCCATTGTTGACGATGGAACGTATCGGTCTAGAAGGTTAGACAGAAATGGTGGGGCAGTTCCCAGCAGCGATTTAAAAACAAAAATCTTCATTCACCTGTAGAAAGTTCCCAGCCATCCAGGTTTTAATAGAGTCTAAGCAGGAGTGTAACAGCTGCAGCTTAGACATCTCATGGGGCTTAAAGGAGATGTGCAATTGGATGTCATCTGCGTAAAGACGGTAGGAGACTCCTTTGAAGGAGTTAAGGATGTGCTGAAGAGGAAGCAGATAGAGGAGGAAGAGCAGAGGCCCCAGCACAGAACCTTGTGGGACACCATGGGTGAGAGAGTTGGTGGAGGACCTAAACTTGGAGACGGCCACAGAAAAGGAGCGCTCAAAGATAAGAGGAGAACCACTCCAAAGCATTGTCCTGTCCTGAACCGCTCCTGTCCGCACATTGTCTGAACACCTACCTAAAATGGCTGGTTTAAATGCAGGATTATGGCAAATAGGAACATAAACAGATATGTCAGGGAGATTTAATATTTTCTTTATTGTTTCAAGATTCGAATGGAGTTACGCAACATGAAGTTGTGTGACTAAATTGGAAGGAATGTCTTGATTACTAAATGCCAATGCCATTAGTGACGCGCCGGCAAGAGACCTGCAGGTATGCTGTTCAATTGCAGGCCATCGCAGAACTGGTTCATTAGCACCACTGTGGTGGCACCAACAAACCCAAGCAAGCCCAGTACCATACAATACCACACCACTAAGGTGCATTTTCCCACAGCGTGTCAGCTGCCCGAAGCGCCGTACAACAAGATTACAAAATTGTGTGGCATTGCATCCTCCAGCGCTTTGAAAAGGCAAGTGTAGTGTTGCAGGCTGTGGAGCTAGACCTGTGCAAGGCTGTGGATTTGGTAAGATCCTTCAGGGACTACATTGGAGGTTTGAGAGGTCAGTTTGACAGGTTTGAGTCGCAAGCAAAGGAGTTGTCTCCAACAGTTTCACATGTTTACAAAGGAAGCACTCAGAGACAAAAGAAAACAAATAAAAAAGGAGAAAGTGCCACCACTTCAGAGGTGGAGCAGTCAGCGAGACACAAATTCTCCACAAGTGTATTTTTGGTGGTGGCTGATAGACTACTTGCTGAAATGGATCACGGGTATGCTGCATATGATAACGTCAACAACACTTTTGGCTTCCCGAACCACCTTTCTAATGTCACCGCCCAAGAACTACGAAGCAAAGCCTCTAATCTCCAAAGAAAATATTGAGCCGGTCTGGAGATGGACTTTGTAGAGGAGATTGTCCAGTTCAAAGATTTTATTCAGAGTAGGAGCTTCACTTCTGCTCCATTACTTTAACAGTTAATCAGAGAAAAAAAACCTACAGAGCATCTTTCCGAATGTGGATATTGCATTTAGGCCTTACCTGACATTCCCTGTCACAAATGCAAGTGGTGAGAGATCATTCTCTAAGCTTAAAATTGTGAAGAACAGACTCAGATCAACAATGGGGCAAGAAAGACTGAATAGTTTGACTCTCATGTCCATTGAGAGTGATATTGTGAGAAGGCTGGACTTCAGTGATCTTGTCAATGACTTTGCTGCAAAAAAATCCAGAAAAGTAAGCATGTTTTCAAAATGCTGATGGGTTTTAAAAACTTTGACAAATGAGTGAAAGAGCTTGGTTGCCTGATCCATCTTTTGCTTTGAGCACAGTCTTCTGTCTTAGTGGCAGATAAGTATGCTTTTGCCTTTTGTTAATTTTTGTTTAAGTAATTTGACAGAAAAAGCAGAATTTGAATTGTATTAAAATGTTCAATGTGTAAATGACTACCTAATGTTAGGTTATTGACTCACACAGCTTTTAGAAGCCAAAGTTGAAATAACGTTTTCTTTCTATAAAATGCAAATCTGTTCATTCAAGGATTATTGTAGTGTGTGTGAATTGGTTCATTAAAGATGTGTGATCTAAAAAAAGTTTCTATTTTTAGTCCTTAAAATAATAAAGTAAAATTGTGTGTGTGTGCGTGCGTGCGTGTGTGTGTGTGTGTGTGTGTGTTCTGGAACAGTCCTCCTTCCTGCCTCCAAACGAAAGCCCTAACTAGAGGAATGAGCTCTGGTGTGGTCCAGTTTGGGTTCAACCGTCGTCTTACCTGATCCTGAAAGAACAACTAACAGATGTGTTTCTGCAGGAAGTTCAGTTCTGAGCTTCAGTTTCAGAACTTGGGTTTTATTGTAAAAGAACTCTGAGATTGTTCATCATGAGCTCATCGTGTTTTGGAGTTACCGGATTTTGCCTGCTGCTTGGACTTCTATCCGGTAAGAACACCAGTAGGTCTGGCCCCAGTCTGCTGGCCAGCAGCTACAAGAAACTTGTTCACATCATTAGGGAGGTTCTAGTTTATTGTTTGAGATGAAACCTGAATATGACAATATTAAGTAGCATTATAACTGGTAGTTTGTACCTGAAGCTGCTTAGTAACCACTACTCTTCTTACCTGTCGTCTACACACAGCTGGAATGGTGGGTTTAGATCGTGTTGGTCTGAATCACCTAGTTGTTACTGAGTAACAGGACAACATGACACCTGATCTGAAAACAGACTGAAGCTGCTCTTTAACCCCGGCACAAAGAGGACCAACAGTCTGGTCCACGTATTCTCACTCTGAGGGCTGATACTGATCTCATTCCTGATTCTTATTCAGTGTTGATCTGTCAAAACGTGTTTTCTGATTAACTTATGTTCCATAAATAAAATGTCCAGTGTGGTATGATGTCCATATGAACGAAGGTCAGACAAAGGTCAGACTTTTACATTCAGGTTGGTGAACACCGATTAGACCCTTCATGGCCGATAGTGATCAGCAGTTGATGTTTAGGTTCATCTCTAGTGACCGGTAGTCAGGTTAAAGAGAAGTGTCTTTGTCTGCGGTCAACTTCAGGACTCCTGAATTTGACCTGCTTTTGTGTCCAACTGAGTTCTGAGAAGACCTCCGGGAGAAGACGGAAAACCGATCCAGTCTTAGTCCATGCAGCCTGGGCTTTGTGCTTTTCAGTAAGAGAGAAAAACAGGTGTCTGGATGGTTGGCATAGCTCATTACGGTTTCTCTGATGCAACATTTGAAACAGTGTAGATTGAATTGGTTGAGGGATTTTTGGAAGGTAAATGTGAGTATTGTTTCATAATTAATGGTGCATAAGAGGTGAGTTTTACATAGTTTCATGTAAGATTTGGTGGATTTGTCATTCTGATTTTAGCCTTGAACACATCTGAGTGAAGTTTGATCTTTGAAACTATACTGATTTTATGTCAAAAGTGAGAAACATCTGTGTGCCTCTGGGTTCCAGTCTTTGGTCTGAGTCGATGTTCCTTTGACCTTCTGTTTCCTCTTCGTCAGGAAGTTGGTCCGTCTTCCCATTTCTTTTAATGTGGTCATCCAGCTTCATGGGAAGTTCAAACAATGGCATTCCTTTGGAGCAGGCCACAAATAGTCACAGGGCTTGGGCCTTTGTGCTGTGGTGTACTGGAGCAGCAGAATATGAATGAATTTGTAATTTAGGTTAGGGTTAGGAATAGAACCCCATTGGTTAGAGTTAGGGTTAGGCATTAGGCACTAAAAAGAATTATTTTTTATTTAATTACCTTCAGTGGTGGCTCCAGAATTTTTTTTCTGCAGGTGCTATGAAGGAGCTAGTCTTTTTATTGAGGGTGCTATGAAGGAAGTGGTCATGCGTACCTATTGTTCTCTAAAACACCTTCAACACTAGCAGATACACATGCGTGCACAAAACCTCAACAACACCTGAAACAATCATTAATATATATCATAAACATATGAACAATCGCTGACTTGTCCATGAAATCATAAACACATACAGCCAGACAGAAAACCGTCTATAGTGTTGCAAGGTTAGCTAACTTTAGTGTTAGCATTTCCAGTGGCAAAACCCTGGACTGCTGCGGCGGTTGAGGGTTGACTCTCTTCATCCAGATCCATAGGTTTTTGTGGGTCTGAGATCACTTCCAAAGATTCATTCGTTTCTGACTGAACCTGTGGAAATTTGGTTAACAAAAACCGATCCATTTTATCACTAGCTCTACCTTTCACTCGTTCGCAGGTGGAAAATGAGGTCAAAGGTTAACATCAATTTCCTGTTTTGGTTTACGCTTTCACTATCTATATGATAATTTACTGATTATTTTTGTTTTCTATGTTAAATTTTATCACATCCACACATTAAATTAAAATTAAATTGTAAAAAAAAAAAATCTAACATTTACTTGGGGGTGCTATGACTAATCCAGGGGTAGCTATAGCGCCCCCTAGCGCCCCCCTGGCGCCGCCAGTGATTACCTTTATTTTAATATTTAACAAATCGTTAACAAGCAGGTCACTTCTGTGAGATAGCCTGAAGAATCAAGTAATAAATAACACTCATTAGTCACCTTTGGACTTTATTGCAAATATAAAAAAGTCTAATATAAAATAAACTTTTCTGGCCGTGACAGGGATTTTTGGAAGGTAAATGTGAGTATTGCATCATGATTAATGGCGCATAAGAGGTTGAGTTTTACATAGTTTCATGTAAGATTTTGTGGATTTGTCTTTCTGATTTTAAGCCTTGAACACATCTGAGTGACATTTGGCCATTCCAACATTCGCCCGTGACATAAACAGACATTATTTTATGATCAAACAGATATTTTTTCTAACGTTCTTGGCATTTTTTCCCACACAAAGTTAAACAAAACAAGGTGTGTGTGTGTGTGTGTGTGTGTGTGTGTGTGTGTGTGTGTGTGTGTGTGTGTGTGTGTGTGTGTGTGTGTGTGTGTGTGTGTGTGTGTGTCAGGGGCACAACTACCTAATATCAGAGGAGTCTGCAGACACATCCAGCTGCTGTTATTTATTTGTTGTTGGTGTTTATATAGAAACTAAATCTAGCTGCAGGGCTTTAGGCCCAGGACAGTTTTACACCTCAGACCTACTTTAGATCCAGACATGTTATTAATATTATCACGTATTCTTTACACTAATTAGAATATTATGTAATGTTCACAGACATCCAAACCTTAGAAATGAAATTAAATCAATATTAAAATGATTAATATTCTTTATTAATTAAAGATCAGTTATCGTTGAACACGTTTTTATATATGACATCATCCAACTGAAGCAGACGTCTGCTTATTTCTAACACAGCTGAGCTGTGGGAGAAAATATTCAGGCTTATTTAATCTTGTTTTCCATCACCTGTGGGTTTAGTGCATTCACTTAATGATGTTGGGCCTTTTTTCACTCAAAGTTTCTACTAGTTCTTGATAAACACACCCCTTGGGCTAGTATAAAAGTTAGGGGTAGTCATTTACCTTGGATTAATACAGACCTAATAGCTCTCTTTAAGAGATATGACAAAGCCTGGAAGTTAGCAAAGCTTACTAATCTTCCTGACCACTTGTCAGAAGTTGGAAAATTAAGAAATTTGTGCACTACTCAAACAAGGAATGCAAAGACTGATTTCCACAAGAACAGTTAGCACAATGATTTTAAGAGTCCCAAGCAATTTTGAAATAAATTTAATGACCTATGGGGGAAAACTGCAACTAAAACCAGAATTAACAACTTTAACATTATTGGTGAGCTTTCCAATGATCCGGGTATAATTGCCGAAAGCTTTAGTAAGTATTTTTCTTCCTTTCCCCAGACTGACTTGAACATTCCTTTGGGTCCCCACGCCAGGTCTCAATGCTGCTCTAGTCTTTTAACTTTCTCTGAAATGGACCAACTTGTATGTATGTAAAATCTATCTCATCACTCAATATGGTCAATCCTAATGGTATAGAGGGTAGATTTGGGACCATTGCTGCTGATGTTCTTGCCTTCCCCCTGTCAATACTTTTTAACCTCTCCATTGATTCATGCACTGTTCCAAAAGCATGGAACGTAACTAAGATAATCACATTGCATAAGGGGAGCGATAACCAGGTACTTAACAATTACCAGTAGCCAATACCAATAGCAATAGCTAATACTATTGTGAAAATATTTGAGAAATTGATCTTTACCCAGTTATCTGATTATCTGGATACTAATAATTTACTTTCCCATTGTCAATCTGGTTTTTGTCACAACTGTACTGGCGGACCCATAAAAATACCCAACACAGAATGCACATATAAAGTTTATTTAAAGGGAAAGGGAATGGAGGCGGGAGCAGGCAAAAGGCTTAGCCAGGAGGCAGTCAGGAACGTTAACAGGAGATCAGAGAGTCGTAATGTTCAGACTGGGAAATCCGAAATCAAGGTCAGCGGACAAGGCAGGGTCAGGGTCCGTGGATCCAAAGAACTGGAAATCCAAAAGGGGCGAGATGAGGCGGAAGGTCAGAGGATGAGGCGAGGTCGAGATCCATGGAGGCAAGGTAGATAAAGATGGTTTGAGAATCTACTGACAGGAGTGTTCGATCATCTGGCAGTGAGTAGATAGCAGGATGGTTCTTATAGAGCAGGAGGAACAGGAGAATGGAATGGGCTGATTACGCAGGAACAGGTGTGGTGAATGAAGCCGTCGAGGAGCAGGCTGAGGTTGCTGAGGAAACGGGGCAAGGCCGGAACTGGAGCATGACAGTTTTAGAAAACATTTCTCCACTACATCTGCTCTTCTTAAATTCACTAATGACATTTTAATGGGCTTTGACAATAATTCGTGGGTGGTGCAGTTTTCGCTTTCAGTTTGGTTGACCATTATTTACTTCTTGACAAACTGTATGCCATTGGCCTTTCAAGGTTGTCATTATTACGGTTAAATTCACTTATTCACCATCAATCGCAATATGTCTCATTTAATATGCATGAATCTTATATGCGTGCGGTTGTCAGAGGAGTTCCTCAGGGTTCCCCTCTGGGGCCTTTGCTATTTTCTAATGTTATTAATGATTAGCCTTTAAGCTGCACCTCCTGTTCTGTTCATTTGCATGCCGATGATGCAGTTTCATATTCCACCAAGCCAAATAATTAAGAATTGTGTGAGATCCTGCAATCAAATTTTAACAATGTGCAGTATTGGTTAACTCAAAATAAACTCATCCTGAATGAATCTAAAATATATTCAATGTCGTTTAGAGTTGGTTTTACTTTGGAGTTCCGTATTATTTTGGAGAGGTTTACCTTCTGAAAAACCTCCTGTTTTTAGCCACAGCCAGATTAGAAGGCGAGACAAGCATTTTCCTATTAAGTCATCAGTGATAATATTAATAATCCCCATGTTCTGTGGCTAACTAATCTCCCAGCACAGTTAGCCCCGGACTTCATATCTCATACCAGATGTGATGAGTTTGCATCGTTCTTCAATAAAATAATCACAAACATTAGATCAGCCATTCATTCCTCTACATCAACTAACACAAGCAGACCACAGACACAGCCGCACAACAACAACCTGGCCAGAATGCCAACTTTAACCCTGATTAGTACTAAAACACTGAATGACACAGTAAAGACCCTAAATTCCTCAACCTGCTGTCTGGACAGCCTGCCTACAAACTTCTTTAAAAAGTTTTAGTTGTTTAAAAGCTGATGTAGTGGAAATTGGTTTTGGCTCGTTGCCTTCATTTGAACCCTTTGAACTGATTCAGACCTGAGCTTCACTCGTTACATTGCGGCTATAACTAGATCAGTTTTTTATCTTCTGCATCAAACAGCACGACTCAGAGGTCTCATGTCCAGACAAAACCTAGAGAAACTAATTCATGTGTTCATCTACAGCAGGCTGGACTACTGCAATGGTCTTTTGACTGGCCTTCCCTAAAAAGCTGTGAAGCAACTGCAGCTTATTCACAATGCTGCAGCTAGAGTCTTAAGAACCAGGAGAATCGAGAACATCACTCCTGTTCTTAAATCTCTGCACTGGTTACCAGTAAACAGAATCGACTTCAAAGTACTTCTACTAGTTTTTAAACCACTCAGTGGCATGGGACCAAAGTACATGTTGGATCTCCTTCCTGTATCTGCACCCAGCAGGGCTCTGAAATCCTTATGGAAACAGTCAGCTGGTAGAAACGGGTCAGAACCAAACAGGGTGAAGCTGCTTTTAGCTACTATGCTGCTCACAGATGGAACCAGCTTCCTCATGACCTCAGATGTGCCTTTGTATGAATGTCTCTAATGCTGCACCTTCTGCACTGTAACTGCTCAGCCTTTAACTTTGTTTCTTTTAATTTCTAAACTGTATTTTTTGTCACTGTGATTTTAATGTTCTTTTTAATGGAGAGCACATTGAATTGCCTGGGTGTGACATGTGCTTTATAAGCAAAGCTGCCTTGCCTTTTCCTTGGCGGTATACTGTATCAGAGGCCCTAAATTGTCACTTTTTAACTTTGAGCAACATGTCTTTACAGGAGGTTCCAGAGTTTGGGCAGAGGAAATACCGCCTCGCATAGTCCACCAACCATCTGATGTGGTGGTGAAAGTCGGCCAAACTGCCACCCTATTCTGTCGGGCAGAAGGCAGCCCGAAGCCAACTGTTGAATGGTTACGTAACGGACAGCCTCTGGAGACAGCAAAGGCAGAAGGCCAGCTTCAGCCCATGGTTCTGTCAGAGGGGAGTCTCTTCTTTTGGAATGCAGGAGGCGGCCGGCATGGTCCGTCACATGAGGGTGTCTACACTTGTGTTGCCAGGAACTCTGTTGGTGTGGTCATCAGCCAGAATGCATCGATTCATTTAGCAGGTAAGATCACTGTTAAAGTTCTACTTTCAGTACTATAAAAACTGCTCAGAGAAAAGGTTTTCCACTTTCTACCTAAGCCTAATTTATACGTCTCCTTCCGTGTGGGGACGGACGCATGCAACACCGTTATTCGTCCTCGTGAGCCTGTTGGAGAGTCCTCGCAAGGACGGAGTCGAACTCTCTTTTCGAAACATCCGTCTGTCTTGACAGAACGCAAGCTTGTGATTGGTTAGGACACCACTGTCGTCTACAGCGCCGCCATTGTGCCCTCAAAAACATAAAGAGGAGGAGGATAACTAGCAGCAGAAATTGAGAAGCTTGAAGAATACCCCGCGGAAAAACTCTAAAATAATAATGTTTTATTCCCCTGTGAATGATGGAGTGAGAAGATACACAGCAAGTGTTTTATTTATGGGTGGAAATGATGGGAAATGTGAGTTTAGAGGTGGGGAGCACATGCAGAAGTGGAGGAAAATGAGAGACATATGTGTCCGTGTCAAAAAATCTCCTATACAAAAAACACAATATAAACACACCACTTTGGACCAGATGCATGACAGGATACCACAGAGCAGCACTACCCCCTCTGCCGTCCCAGTGGGGAATTGCTTTGCAACACTCCCCAAGAGACTGAGAAGTCTAAGGACAAAATGTCTCCATCCATGCGTGTCTCTACCTCATGGAGCTGATGGAGACGTATAAATTAGGCATTAGCTCTCTCTCTCTCTCTCTCTCTCTCTCTCTCTCTCACTCACTCTCTGAATGAATGAATGTGTGTGTGTGTGTGTGTGTGTGTGTGTGTGAGAGAGAGAGAGAGAGAGAGAGAGAGAGAGAGAGAGAAAGAGAGAGAGAGAGAGAGAGAGAGAGAGAGAGAGAGTGATACTGATGTGTCTAGGGTGTCTCTTTCTCTCTCTCTCTCACTCTCTCTCTCTGAATATGAAAATGTGGTTTGGATGCATAAAAAATAAATAGATACTGAGTCTGGCTCCCAAGACTGATACTTATTTCATTAGAGGCCTGAGGCCTGAGGCCTCTAATGAAAGATGGCCTTCATTTTCAGTGAACGTTTCTAAGTCAGAGTACTCCAAAGCCCTTTACACTGGTCAGTCACAACCATTTCATAGTCATCCACATAGCGCTTCACATGCTGATGGGGATGACTGTAGCGACAGCTGACCTGGGGTACTCTGACAAAGGCGAGGCTCCACCAGGCCCTTGTTAAGGTATTTGGTGTAGGAGACAGTTAACATGTACCAAAAAAGTATATAAATGTAAACGCATTCTGAACATATAGTGTGTGTATGATATGAAAGTGTTCGAACGATTGAATGAGTGCATTCATCCTGAATGGAACTACTTCCATCTATTTGCTGTTATTTTAAGAGAGTGGAATGACCTACCAATTTCTACCAGAACAGCCATAGATCTGCAGACTATTTCTTACCCTAGAACCTTTCCTTTCTAGCACTTGACAGCAGTCTTTGTGCATATCCCTTTGTGCTCTGTACACTCTATTCTGTTCTTCCGTCTCTGTAGCTTGTTGTTAGCTTTGATAAAAACTGTATGGACTGTTGGGGTTTTATGTGTTTAGGCCATGACAAGATTTCTTTAGAGTTGTCTTTTGCAGATCGAGTGTTTGTGGTTCCTGCGCCTTTATTCGTGGTCCAGCTCAGGTTTCCTTGTATTTGCAGTGCTGCGGGATGAGTTTGATGTGCAACCCAGTGATGTGGTGGTGGCTGAGGGGGAGGTTGCAGTTTTCAACTGTGTTCCCCCAAAGGGACACCCAGAACCTGATGTTATCTGGAAGAAGGATGGTGTGCCCATCAACAACACTGATCATCACTTCACAGTAGGTTCTCTGTTCCTCTGGGAATCTATCCTCTTTTATTAAGACTTGTTGCTGTACTTGATGTGCAACCAAATTAAAGTCTTGGTCACATCATACTTTGTTCTTTTGTTCTATAACACAGGCAGAAGCTATGTTTCCATTATCAGAACTTCAGAGTAACGTCTGTGAGGGGGAAACTAACCGGGGATATGATGGCCCGGTCCACTCAGAATCAGAAGGGGTTTATTGCCTTATGTGTGAGAAATCGCAACATTAGGAAATTGCTGTCGTACTTGGTGCAAAAAGAAAGAAAAAATAAGAGATAAGTAAATATAGGAAGTAAGAATATAATCATGCAACTGCAGCTCAGACTACCCACCCTTTTTGGAGTCCTTGGAGGGGGTGAGGAGTTTATTCTACTTTGCACAGTTGGTTGTAGGAATAGTTTACTTAGACTACCGTAAATCCTCTAATATTGGCCTGTATTCAATTAACGGCCGGGTATCACATTTTGGCCGGTGTCGGAGTCGGCGGAGGTGAATAATGGCCGGTATTTTATTGTGGCCGGGTGGAATGTGGTGACAAGCAAGTACCACAGGGGGGGGGGGGGGGGGGGGGGTTGTGTCATCCATCTCACTTTTGATTTGCCATTGATAGACCACGATTTGGCAGGTGCGGAGACAAAGAGGAGGCGAAAATTTGATATCAAGTTCAACGAGAACGTGCTGATTATGCTGCAGAACACTGGGGAGCAGTAGGGGTTGTATGAACTAGTCGACTTCACTATAGTGACTTTTTATGCCTGCCATCGACTAGTCGCTGTCACGCGATAATGACCGGCAAGATACAGCCCTCGGAAAAGACAGCAGCCTGCTGCCAGCAGGTGACAAGCTGCTGCACGTGGGGGGGGGGGAACGCTGTACCAGAGCGTCGGTACTGACACCTGCCGTAAAACGGACATTTAACCAAATTGTGACCTTTTCCCTCTTAGAATTTAACCTTCCCCTCACCCCATCCTAACCTTAACCAGCTTGCGTCCTGAGCATGGCCACAGTAACATTATCAAATCAGGTGTCGCCACCTCAAAAACTAATTTAACACACGATTGTTCATGTCGGCTCATTTCCTTTAATGTTTTCTGTCTTTTATTTGCGCCTTATGCGTTTAGCTGCTGTGGAGTGGGGCGCATCACCTTGTCCTCCGGTGACGCACCTCACTGATGAGGCCGCCAAGCAGCGAGCACTCTGCTGTTTTTGCAGTCGGTAGATCTTTTAGATCTGCAGTTCAAAGGTAACTCATAAGGTGAATATATATGAACCCAGGTAGCAGTTTTTCTTTAGGACTGAGAGGAGATGCAGGAAGATAATAAACAGATACAGGATAGAAAAATAGTCAAATAAAAACAAGATAGTTTTTGTACCTGGTGGTTGCAACAAACAGACACCATTGAAGGTAATCAGAAGTGAGGAACAGAAAATGAAATAATTTTAATGTTTAGAGCAGCAGGAACTCTGAGAGAATGCAGGCGCATCAGTAAGTTTGCAGCCGCTGCGCAGGGGGAGGGGGGAGAGGGCTGAAGCAGAAACTACCGTTGTTAAAAGAAATGTGTTTAACTTTGAAAATGTGGGCGCAATTTGAATTGTCAAAAACTCCAGCGAACCATTAGTTCATTTTGCTCAAATAAAAATAGAGGCCTGCCTCTAATTCTGGTCCTCCTTCCAATAAAGGCCTGGAGCTTGATGAGCTTGAGTCAAATACAGGCCTGGGCCTGTATTAGAGGATTTACAGTCATTTTAACTGCTTTGATGGCTGGAGTAAATCCAGGTTTCCATTAGGGAGATAATGTTTGTTCCGTCTGTCACAGGAGCTGAGTGGGAAGCTCGTTATCGCACCTACAGAGAAGAACCAGTCTGGTTCGTACATCTGTGTGGCCAGGAACGTTGTGGGGGTGAGAGAGAGCAGAGCAGCTCGGCTCTCAGTGTTGGGTGAGACAACGTTAAAACCTCCAAACTCCCATCATCAACCAGACATGATACCTGTCTACATACCAGAGAGCTCCCAGACAGGGTGTATTAATGTCCACTTCTCTTGTCTCAATGCAGCCAAGCCAGTGTTGGTGCTAAAGCCAGAAAATGTGTCAGTGAGGAAAGGAGATTCTGCTCACTTCCACTGCAAAGCTACAGGTGACCCTCCACCAGTTGTCTTCTGGAGCAGAGAGAGGGGAACGCTTCCCTATGGCAGGTATGGAACGCCCTGGACCTCAACAACACCAGTCAATCAGTTGTGTTGTTGGACTAAAGAAAAATCAACAATTTCTACTGTGTATGACAACAACATATGCTGGTGAAGGTTCTCAGTCATCTAGGTCACAGTAATCCAAAAGGGTTCAGCCGAGGTCACACCCTTATGCACCTAATTAACGCATCCACTCCCTCACAATAGAGGCTAACGACTCATAAGGAGGTAGGAAGAAGGGGCTTTCAGAGTGAGTTTCTGCTCATTAAGCAACAACAGACAGCTACAGCTTATAAGATAGACCGTCCCAGAATTGACAAAAATTCTTGGATGAGAAGCAAAACATCTTCAAGAAACAAAAGAAGTCTTCATCTGAACCCTTTTGGACAACAACATATGTTTCCGTATGGAAATACAATTCCATCTAATATTGCTGTTCATATTTGGATGAGACAACTGCTTTTTACTTTGGTATATTTTGGTTTAAGTGCAGAACAGGAATATTTTAATCCATATAAATAAAAGAAACATGGTCATCTCTGAACCTGAAGAAGTTGCCATGGTGACGTTCCATGCAGCTGGTCCAGTAGCTGTAGAGTTCCCGGGACTTTGCTGCCTTTTAGCCCTGACGCCACAGATCTTGGATAGCTTTGTCTGGTCTGTTACGACCACGTAAGTAACGTTGCTTACATGGTCGTCTGTGAAGCCGGGAACAGGTGGTGGTTTCATCGCGTTCAAACGAGGACAACTGTCATCAGCGTCAGTGTGTGTTTGTGTGTGTGTGTGTGTGTGTGTGTGTGTGTGTATGTGTGTGTGTGTGTGTGTGTGTGTGTGTGTGTGTGTGTGTGTGTGTGTGTGTGTGTGTGTGTGTGTGTCTGTGTGTGTAAAACAAGAAAAATCAAAGGCAGCACAGCCCTGATGAAAAGGGGCTTGGGCAACCAATCA
Source organism: Nothobranchius furzeri (assembly GCF_043380555.1). Taxonomy (NCBI): domain Eukaryota; kingdom Metazoa; phylum Chordata; class Actinopteri; order Cyprinodontiformes; family Nothobranchiidae; genus Nothobranchius; species Nothobranchius furzeri. The sequence continues at coordinate 40,826,606 of NC_091750.1, read as the reverse complement.
CACTTTTTACAATACCACGCACCTTCGTCTAATCTGGGCTAACTAGTATTTATTAGATAATAAAGAAACATGGAGAGAAAGCACTCACCCTTACGGCTTCGCTTAATAACTAGTTAAAGTTTCAGAGATTTGAGCCTATTCTCTTTGCTCTTCCATCTCCAGGTATGTGGTAAACTCAGACCAGAGTCTGCAGCTCCATTATGTGATGGTCGAGGATACTGGAAGGTACATTTGCAATGCTGTCAGTGAGGCTGGCGTTGCCATGGCCAGTGCACAGCTTCAAGTAGAAGGTAAAGCCATCCATCTGTGTATACACATATCATCACTGATTGGCAAAAACCCAACAACTATATTTCATGGATTCATGGATATTTTGCGGATTTCTCATGAAAATGATCAAAAAGAGACCGTGACTTGTGACCTCACATGTTTTCTGACACAAACACTCTCTCCCTTTCAAATCCGCCGCTGCTTACCATCAACTTTGTTAGACACATCAGCAACAGCAATCTTTAGCAACAGAAGGCAGAACATGCAAGCAAGTGGGGACTTTTCTCCAGAGAACCAACTCGAGACAATTCAGTAGAAGAACGAGGTGTGGAACAGCAGACTTGTAAGAAGTCTGTGACAGTCATTCACCACGGCGTTTTTTTCAATTATGGCAGACTGGATCCAACTCTTGAGCATTCAGGGAAACATTTCAACAGCACCAGCAGAGTGGAAAACAGAAGCTTGATTGTGTTGCATGTGTCTGGAAGAGAGAAATGCATCAAGCTTAGCAGAAGTAAGCTGACTTCCATTATCAGACACAATTGCTCGAGGGCTTCCAAACCTGCTGTAAGCTGAAGTGAGGAAGCAGATTACTTACTCAGCAGGAACAGAAGCTGTAGAAACTCCATGTCACATTAATAGCATGTCACTGAACCAAGCTGTTGTTCCCTCATGTTTCAAGTTTGCCACTATCATCCCAGCACCCAAGAAACCAATCATTACAAGTCTTAATGACTTCTGCCCAGTTGCACTAACACCAATCATTATGAAGTGCTTTCAGCGGGTAGTTACGGACCAGTTTGCATTCCTTTCCAGCCGGTCCACTGAGGATGCCATCTCTACTGCTCTCCACCTAAGTTTGGAACATCTTGAGGACAAGAACACCTAAGTACAGATGCTGTTTCTGGATTTCACCTCAGCAGTGAATACAATCATTCCCCAGGACCTTGTATGCAAACTAGGCCTCCTGGGCTTCAACGTCCTCTTGTGTAACTGGCCGCTAGATTTTCTCACCCATAGAACACTGTCGCGTGCACGTCCCATTTGCCGGTTCCGTTAGAACCCAGTTCCGTTAGAACTTATGAGACTGTGCATCTTTCAGGGTTCAGTGGGGATTTCGGTGAGTATTATCGTATTAGACCCTGGTTTGGGCGTTCTAGGTTAGAATCATATCTTTTATTTTAAAGGTGAATTAATATGCAAGACTTTTCCTTCTGTAGTAGCTCACTTCCTTTTAAGCAATCCCGTTATTTTTTGGTTAAAATACTAGGGCGAAGCCTGGAGAAAGGCCAATTCTTCCAGCAATTCTTTGGGTTATTTGAAATAATTGCGCCTCTAACAGCTTATGTGGGTGGTTGGTAACTATAAAATGATTTTTGTTAGTTGATCAGGCTAACATAAATTTATCAATTTATTTAATTAATCCAACCCTCCAGCTGATAGAGACTTTTTCAACTTGCGAATCAGAGCCAAAATTAACCACTAATGTTCTGGTTTTATCATCCTTAAGACAACCCGTCACTCGCGGGTGAGGGAGGAGTCAAGCTCCCCTTATCTTAAGGTTTCTTTATATTAATTCGTCACAAACCGTAAAGTAAGTTCTGATAATTCAAGAACCCATAATTAATATGCTTACCTCTGTGCAATTAATGGTCAGGGCTCCCACTCGTGAAGCTTTAGAGAAAACCTGAAATAATCAGGATTATGTTTCTTTTTCAAAAAAGTTTATTACAAAATCAAAAAATACAAAAATGAGTAAAGATAAAAACAAATGCTTTCCCCCAAGGAGGGATCAGTTCTAATGACCACGACTTGATTTACACCAACTCGGTCTTCTGAGAATCGCCCCAAAACTTCTCCAAAACTCTTGTGTAAACTCCTCTCAGCTCTGCTTCTCTCCAAAAAACTGACCTATCATCCCCCATCCAGAGGATGGGGGATGACCTCACCAAATCTGCTCTGTCTCTCTCTGTCGTCTGCCCCAGCTGCTTGTCGAGTCCCTCAATCTTTCTCTGCTGTTCAGAGCTGTTCTTATATACCCTTCCTGGGCCAGCTTAGACAATGTAAAAGTCACATATGTCATTATCTCATGACGGTGAGGTCATGAGGTCATTTACCAGATACACTTTTTAGCTCAACATAAAACATCTGGTGTCATTATTACTTCATGCAGCATTCACATGAGGGCACAACACGTTATATGCAGCACTCTTTCATTGGAGCACAGGTCATAAATCTTCATGTTTGTAGCAAATTGTAGGTCTTCCTTCAGCATTCCTGAGAACTTCTGGATCTGATGGGTTTGTCTTCACTCTGTTCTCCTCCAATCCCATCTTTCCAAGCCAGGGGTGGATCCAGGGGTGGGGCCAGCCTCCTGACCTTTTGCCTAGTTCTGTCCATGACAGCAAGTTCTGAACTCTTGTCCTCTTGACCCTCCTGTGACCCTTGTTTCTGACCACAGTTTTTTGACCTGCAGCCCAGCTCCTGTCGGCTGGCTGATTTTGCTCGCACAAGCCAGTTCAGTGTGTTTCAGCTTGCCACCGTCTTTGGCATGTGGGGACTGGCAACAACACAATCTGTCTGGGTGGGTAACAGCATCTCCAGCGTCATCTCCCTGAACACAGAACCAAAGCCCTTTTCAGATAGACATTCTGGACCATTTGGGGACAATTCAATCCGCTTTTTAACCTGAACTGTGTTTTCAGACACACCACTTTTGTACCGGAACTTGTCCTTTCGGCTGCGTTCACACAGCAGGGAAAAGTTCCAGATGTCTGACGGCGGCGGGGGTGGTGGGGTGGGGGTGGGGGGGTAGGGGGAGAATCGGACTTATGTTAAGAAGAAGAAGAAGAAGAAAATATCATTTCTATAGCGCCTCTCAAGATGAAAATCATGAGGTGCTTAAGCATAATTCTGTGCACACGAAGACGCATAAGAGACCTGGATGATGAAGCTCAATGGTTAAAGGAATCACTGAAGCGGTGTGAAGCGCTCCGTCGCGCGTCTAGACGGTACCGTAGGAGGCGAGCTGCCGTGGTTCGCCGCATGCTATAGCAGCAGGCTATCTAGGTGCGCACAGCATCCCCCGGTCCCCTCCTCCTCCCCCTCCTCCCTGTCCGGAACTTTACCTCACCAGTCTGAAGCAGCCACCCTGTCCGTAACAAGTCCGGACCTGTTACTAGGGGCTTCGTCCGGTAAAATTCCGGAACACGTTATCCGGATGTTTGTATTCAGACACATAGGTCTTACGGACAGAGTCCGGAACATTTCCGTTTTTCATGGCCTGTCTGAAGGGGGCTTTAGAGCTGCGGAACGGAAATGGCACAAAACGAAAGATCCTGCTGATCTATTGAAATTCCAGGCATTACTGCCCTCATTCTCCACCAGCATCACTGATGCAAAGAAAACTTTCTACACTGACAACATTCTCAGCTCTACTGACACTCAGAAACTATTTTCAACATTTAAAACTCTACTTAACCCTCCACCTTCACCACCTAACAGCAATCTATCGGCAGACAGCTTTGCCTCATTCTTCACTTTGGGCTAAGATGGCCGAGTGAGTGGTTGACTGATCTCAGCTCTCAGCCTCTCCCTGTTCAAAACCTACCAACAACTACTAAAGTCGTGGTTTGATGATCTTTTTGTCTTTCTGATTTCTTTTTCTTTTTAGTGGACTCAAATACATTCTGCATCCATTTTTGTAAGTCCGTGTTCTCTTTTACCAGCATTATAAAGCCTCCCAAACGCTTGCCAAAGGACGCTGTTGAAGATACCGACAAGTCAGCCAAAGAGCTGGAGGTTACCCTCCAAAAGTTTTTTTCTGAGGCTGAAAAGAGCTCTAAAGAATACTTTGATCATCTCGAATCACAGCTCAGCTCAATTAAATTAACTATTGACAAGCATGCTAAGGAGCTTGAATCTCGGAAGCAAATAACTTCTTCCCTTGAAGTTCGTGTGAGACGTGTGGAAGATGTGATCTCGACCCATAATGAGGATTTGCTGAGAATGCAAAAGAAGCTGGTTGCTGTTGAAGATCAAAGCAGGAGGAACAACCTCTGGATCATTAACCTGAAAGAAGGAATCAAGCTCGACCAGGCTCTTTCCTACCTTAAGTCCAATCTCACGGCCCGGATCCCTGATTCTGCCGGCGTCTCCTCCCGAGATGATGCGGACGCATCTGGTTGGCTCCCCTCACAGCTTGACCTCTCCTCGGACCATGTTGGTCTGCTTTCTCCGTGCGGCTGACAGAGATCGGATCCTGAACTTGGCGAGGAAGTCACAGGTATCATGGCTGGCAAATCCATCCGCTTTGCTGTAGATTACAGTGATGGCACCACCCGTCGCAGACGCCGCTTCTTCCCGGTAGTGAACTGGGATTGCGCATTGGGGCTACAAGCTTTTTTGCTTTATCCAGCCACCATAAAGCTGATCAAATGATTGGATCAGCTCCTGTTTCCAGACCTAGTAGAGGCCGAGAAACACTTGGACCTATTCTGGTGCCTCTGGCGGACCGTTAAGCTAGCCTTGGACGGATCTGAGGATTCTTCATCTCCTAGACAGGATATTACTAACTTTGTTCTCTCGTCTCGTCTTCCTCCGCTTATCCGGGTCCGGGTCGCGGGGGCAGCATCCCAACTAGGGAGCTCCAGGCCGTCCTCTCCCCGGCCTTGTCCACCAGCTCCTCCGGCAGGACCCCAAGGCGTTCCCGGACCAGATTGGAGATGTAACCTCTCCAACGTGTCCTGGGTCGACCCGGGGGCCTTCTGCCGGCAGGACATGCCCGAAACACCTCCCCGGGGAGGCGTCCAGGAGGCATCCTGACCAGATGCCCAAACCACCTCAACTGGCTCCTTTCGATCCGAACTTTGTTCTGTTAATGCAATCCCACGGACTGCAGATTTAAGGTCTGTTTACTTTATACTGTTCTTAATTTCTAGCTTCAGCCTCCTTTGTAAATCTTATTTCTGATTAGGTTATTCATTTTGGTGGCCTTAAGTTAAAATGAGCAGGGAGTGAGCTGTGAACTGAGAACATGAAATCGTAGTGATGAGGCTGAATAATAATTAGCGATGTGATTTTAGTTAGTGTGTGAGCGTGTTTTTGTGTGTGTGCCTGCTCTGGGAAACATTTAATAATGCTCATCATTCTGACTGCTACAGCAGTCTTGTCTTATACTTACTTTGTTGTTGATTATGGGTAAAGGTCTACATTTTATTCATCTGAACATCAGAAGCCTATTACCTAAGATCGACCTGTTAAAAGCTTTTCTTGAGTATAATAAACCAAAAATGATCACACTTTCAGATACTTGGTTGAATGATAACATTTCTGACATTCACCTAAATGACTATAAACTGTTTCGTGTGGATAGAGGTTCCGATTTATCCCAATTGGTTTCTGAGCCAATACGAGTTAGTGCTACCAGCTCCTCTTTTAATGATTGGATTTTACTTACTCACCTGATTGTGGTGTTCTACCTGACTGCTTCAGTGACCATTCAATCATTTACTGTTTCAGGAAAATATCTGTTCCACACTCTCCTACGATCGTTAAAGCCCGTGATTCACATGTTTTTACTATAGATAACTAGTTGCAGGACCATGAGTCCATTAATTGGGAAAGACTGATGCTCATAACAGATGTGGAATGTGCCTGAGATTTCTTCCACTTTGAATTTTTACGTGTTCTGGATAAACAGAACAGATTAAAATTATTCCCCTTAATCACTAAACCAACCAGGATCACATAATGCTACCATAATTGATAATACATTCACAAATAAAAATAATGTAATGAGTTGTGGGATACTGATGACCGATATTAGTGATCATTTACCTGTCTTTGCAGTATTTAAATACAAACAATTGATAATACAAGATATCACTATAAATTACAAAAGAGATAAATCAGTTAAAGGAGCATTATGGAAGTTTGACAGTCATAACATGTATAGAAATAATAAATGTCTTCTTCATACATTCTCCTGCAATGCCCTGGTCCTGTAGAATGAGCCCTGGCATTTTTACTGTGATTGCCCATTTTTCTGTAAAATCACAGAAAAAGAGAGCTGCTCGGGACAAGCAGGCTGCTTCATGCGCATTCACGCTCAGGCATAGCCCGTAGCATTTGCTATCCGTAGCTTTAGCAGCAGAGAGTGAGGCAGTGCCACTTTGTTGCTGTTCCTAACGCCTAGTGACAAAGCCAGCTACATTTCGGAGGACCCTTAGCCACTTTCTGTAGAATTTTCTTCTAGATATTTCCTGCAAATAAGCAACAAAATAGCCATCTTTGCTCCGAACCGTTCTTTGAACGTTGTTTCAGATGTCATCAAGGATATAAATGTTACGGATACAAAAGATGTCACTGGTGCTTTAGCTGACCTAGTAAGATGTTGGACTCCCATGCAGAAGACCTGGGTTTGATTCTGGATGTGAATATAGATGTTTTAGAGATTTTTCTTTTACATTAATGGTATATATTTTTTTACAGTAAGATGCCCACATTTTTATTTGAGACTCGCCGAACGGCATTGAATTCACAGATAAAAAAGATGTGGGTTCAACTTTCATTTTGGAACAATTTTTCAAGCAAGGGAAGGGAATGATCTGAGCATGCAGGAGGACTGACCCATCATAAACCTTTGTCGGCTGTGCTGAAGAGAAAGGTACAGAACCAAATTATTTAATTAATTAGCTGCACGTTCTCCTGTTCTCTGTCCTCCGGGCCACACACACACACACACACACACACACACACACACACACACACACACACACACACACACACACACACACACACACGCATGCACGCACGCACGCACGCACGCACGCACACACACACACACACACACACAAGGGACTGTCTCAGCTGTTATTTTTGTTAACGAGTGTGCACGTAGAGCATGCGCGCCTCGTGCATGAGCCTACTATTGAAGCTGCCTGTTACAGCTGTTGCTGTTTACCTCAGAAAACAGACACTGCAGAGGACAATCAGTGCATTGCCTCCTCCTCCTACCTGAACAGCTGCACTCACTTGGGCTGATCACCTCCTGAGCTGCATAAAAGGGAGAGCTGCCAGGAGGAAGGGAGAGACTGGATCTGTGCCAGTTCTCTCATGTGCTCCATTTTTTTGGTGTTTTAATTGCTTTTAAATGGGTTTTAGTTCTTTAAGCTTAGAGAACCTTAAGAGCTTTTAGAGGTTTTTAACAGACGAGGGACCAGAGTGCTGGTTACTTCTTGGCTCCCAAACTTGTGTTTAAGTCAGTGGACTTTGTTTTGTGAATGTTTGGGAGCATTCGGATGTCTGTTTTAAACGTAAACCCTTGGTCATTTTAACAATGTGTTTAAGTACTTTTAGCAAGGATGGCATGTACAAAGAGGAATCTGCCATCAGAGCCGTGGAGGGACAGTATGCACTCCATTAGCTCCAGGGTGGTCCCGTTGCCCAGACAGGTGGGAGAAAGAACCACATTGCCCATTGGAAAGTGTGTAGCGCTGTACTAACAGATGTTTGAAGGATTTCTACTTCTCCTGGGCCAGATCATTTTAGAGTAGGATCATCCCTTGATGGATCATCCCTTGATGGGTAAACAGTGGATCCAATGCAGCAACTACTTGGTAGTGATCTCATTTCATAAGCATAATTCACACAGGGCAAATTGAGCTGTGCAGCTAAAAATCCTGAATGGCAGACAAAAACAGTGGGGTCAGCTGAGGTCAAGCAGCATTTAGTGGTGCTTCAGCTGACTGGGTTGCATCAAGGTTCAAGGTTGTCTTTATTAATCCCCAAGGGGGAAATTGAATTGCTTTGGACAAGTAAAAAACAACAACATGCACATACACACAACAAAACATTCACTGGACACTGCTATAATCCACAACCATGAAAAAAAAATCAAATATACAATCATACATAATGCTCGTTATAAAAACGCACTGCAGCAGGAATAAAAGAGTTCCTAAAATGCTCAGTTTTACATTGGTTGCTGACAATTTAGCACTGGGTCAACAAATGGTAGGAGTCATGGGCAACACAGAGCAAGGCTAACTTCCATGGCTTACTCAACTCCAAATGAGACCAGAACCAAGAGCTGGTAAAACATGCCAGGCAAGGCTAGCCTAGGCCCAGGAAAAGCTATCAGCTTCGTAGCATTCAACTATGAAACTGAGGATAGTTAAAGCCAGTCTTTTATCCTAAACATAGTATTTGTAGATTGTTGCAGGTCAGAGCATAAAATACATACACAGACATAAAATATGGCAAAAAGATTCATGGTCCATTAAACAGAAACATAAAAGAAAAGGTCAGGCAAGGTTCAGAACATGTGGAAGAACGTTGGTTACGTATTGTAACCCCAGATTCTATGAGTCTAGTCGCAGCCCTTAAGCTAGCTGCTATTGGAATAAAGCGCAGCTGCTATTGGAAGGATGATCTCCGCATCAGCCAATCATGAAGAGCTTAAATGTACGCCCACCAATAGTGGGCCCCCTCATGGTATATAACCGCAGTGACCCCACTGCTCACCTCCAATGGCTCTTATTCCCATCATAACCAGTGGGGCCAGTGGCTTAAGGGCTGCGACTAGACTCATAGAATCTGGGGTTACAATACGTAACCAACGTTCTATTTCGTCTAGTCTTAGCCCTTAAGCTAGCTGCTACTGGAATAAAGCGCAGCTGGATGGGTTTACGCCACACTGGTTAGCTCAACCAATGGACACACCCAATCAAATCTCCTCTAGTGGGGGACGTTCAGCCTCAGACCAGGCTTAAAGACTGAGGCAGGCACGATAAGAGAGGGGCCCCCACTAAAAAACATCATCCACAAGAGGATGAAATCCATCTCAGCAAGGCCAATGAGGTGCCATAAGCATTCATTTAGCCTGCTGGGGTCCAAGCACTGAACGAGTGATGGATCCTGAAGACACATCTCGTAAATAATAACGAGTAAAGGAACAGGGTGAAGCCCATGAAGCAGCCTGACAAATGTCTTCCATTGACACACCACTGAGGAGCGCCATTGAAGAGGAAATCCCTCTGGCTGAGTGAGCCCTGAGTGCCTCAGGGGGATCCTGCCCTGATGATGTGTAAGCGAGGGAAATGGCGTCACACAGCCAGCGTGAAAGGCGCTGGGCCGACAGCGCCTGACCAAGGGAAGACTCCCTGTAGTGCACAAACAGGTTTTGTGAGCGACGAATCCCTGAAGTGCGTGACACATATCGTGCAAGCGCGCGCACCGGGCAGAGAAGGTGAGAAGCGGCCTCCTCCTCAGAATTATGGGGAGGAGTAAAAAGTCCAGCCAATGAAATTGACCTGGATTTGAAGGAAGCATTAATGCTTTTGGGCACAAAGGCTGGGTTGGGGCATAAAACAGCAGACCCACCATCCTCCCGGATCCTGAGGCATGCGGGAGCCACTGAGAGGGCGGTTAGGTCACTCACTCTCTTAACTGATGCTAGCGCCAGCAGCAATGCAGTTTTAAGTGACAGGAACTTGAGTGAGACCTGGTCCAAGGGTTCAAATGGAGCTTCAGATAAGCCACGCAGAACCACCGTTAGATCCCATTGGGGAAAAAGCGGGCGGGACACAGGTCTGTTCCTCCTGACACCTTTTAGAAAACGTTTTGTGAGGGGATGATTGAAAACAGATCTATCTCCAAAACCCTGATGACATGATGAGATAGCTGCAGCATATGTCTTAACAGTGCTGAATGCGAGGCCCCTGTCCATCAGTATCTGCAGAAACGATAGGACATCCGCCAGCTGGCAGGAGAGCGCTTGAACATTCCGTTCTGCGCACCAGTTCTGGAAAGCTGCCCATTTAGCAGCGTAAGACGCAATGGTAGAGGGCGCCCGCGCACTCTGAATCGTGGCGACCACATCATGCGGCAGCCCAGAAGCCTCTAAGCGTGACCGCTCAGCGGCCAGACCCACAGCCGTTGGCCTATTTCCGGAGGATGTTTGATTATCCCATCCGCCTGGAGAAGGGTGTCCGCCCTCCACGGGAGCCTCCACGGGGAGCCGGACACTAGCGCTTGCAGGTCCGGAAACCATGACGCGGACACGCGTCTGGGAGCCACCAGAATCACCGAGAGCTGTTCCGACCGAATTCGGTCCAGGAGACGGGGAATCAGAGGGACTGGTGGAAACGCATAAAGGAGCGTTCGAGGCCAGGGCTGGTGTGAGAAGGTGTCCGCCCCGAGCGGGGGTCCGTCCCGGGGACTCAGGGAAAACCACAGGCGACACTGAGCGTTTTCGCGAGCCACGAACAGATCCACAGACGGTTCCCCGAACCTGATCCAGATCTGTGATATCAGTGCAGGATGCAGACGCCAGTCAGAGTCGCGGGGTCCCCCTCTCGACAGGATGTCTGCCGCTACATTCAGTACCCCCGGAATGTAGATGGCTCTGATGGACAGCAGGTGGACATGTGTCCAACACAGTAAATCTGTGGCAACACGCAACAGTGGGAGGGATCGAACTCCCCCTTGGCAATTTATGTAGGCTGCCGCTACCCGGTTGTCTGTGTGAACTTCGACATGACGGCCCTCTAGAAGGGCAGCGAAGTGTCTGATCACATTCCTCACTGTCATAAGCTCCAACACATTTATGTGCTCGTGCGTGTGGGAGGGCCAGCGATCTGCCACCGTATGGGACAAGCACGTGCCCCCCCACCCCGACAGTGACGCATCCGTAAACACAGATACGTGTGACGCAGGACGTCCAATGGGAACCCCGCGTGAGAGGATGCAGGGGTTCCCCCAGTGAGCGAGGTCCCCGCCCACTGAAGGGGGAATCCTCAACATACGTCTCTTCTGACGTATCGGGTGTACCCGGAGGCGGACGAACCAGCGTTGCAAGCGCCTCGTGCGCAGCAAACCTAGCGGCACCACTGAATGGGCTGCGGACATCATGCCCAGGAGTTTCATGACTAACCGGGCTCTCACGATCTTGCGGGGTTGAACACGGGAGATCACCGTGGAGACATCTGCCGCTCTTGCAGGCGACAAACGTGCTCTCATTAGGGAGGCGTCCAACTCCAACCCGAGATACACAATCGACTGGGATGGAAGGATGGAGCTCTTTTCCCAGTTTATAGAAAACCCTAGGGTTGACAGATGCCCTGTCAACCTCCTGGTTTGCTGTGACGCCTCGTCCTTGGACCGAGCGCACAGGAGAAGATCATCCAGGTAAAATAAGACCCTTATTCCCTCCGTGCGCAGTGGCTGCAGCGCGGTCTCCAGACATTTGGAGAAGGTGCGCGGGGCTAGCGAGTAGCCGAAAGGGAGGCGATTGAACTGATATTGAACTCCCTTGAACGAAAAACGTAGAAACTTCCGGTGGTTTGGAACTACTGGTATGTGGAAGTATGAGTCTTTCAGGTCGATTGACGTGAACCAATCCCCGGGGCGCACATATTCCAGGACTTGTCTCATCGTTAGCATGCAGAAATGCATTACTGCTATGGAGCAGTTGAACAGGGACAGGTCGAGAATCGGCCTCATTCCTCCCGACTTCTTCGGTACTACGAAGTAGCGGGAGTAGAAACCCGAGAGTTCTTGTCCGCGAGGGACTCGGGAAATAGCGTCTTTGGACAGAAGTTCCCGCAACTCCAGCTCTAGCGCCTGAGACTGTACTTGAGATGTGAACATCGTCTCCACGATCCCGTTGAAGGGATGTGGAGTGGCCTGAAAATGAAGTGTGTGACCGCAATGAATGGTGTCCAAAATCCATTTGCTCATGATGCAAAGGCTGCGCCACTCGTGCGCGCGTTCCGACAGTGGACGCGTGTGCGCGGTCACGTGAACAACGTCTGAGGGTTGTGCATGTGCCCATACCGCCGTCGCCCGTACCAGAGAACTGGGGGCGACCCATGGAGGGCTGCGCTCGAAAGGGCGAGTGCGAAACAGCTGGAACAGGCTGGTCCACACCGCGGAGCGTGGAGTCTGAGAGTGAAGGACGAGTGGGAGCCGGGCCTGTGCACTGGGGCGACAGAGTGCTAGCGGATGGAGCCGCGCACTGTGCCGCCGCGCGTGGTCGAGACAGCGACATGACATCCCGCCCCACCCAACGGCGTGGGGAGAGCGGGAAGAGTTGGGCCTGGCCGGATGCTGGGGCCAGAGCGCAAATGGAGCGCACCCTTACGGCTGGCCGTGTATTATGACTACCTGCAGGAACGTGTGTGCGTGCAGCAGTGCTTGGTGTGGGGAACATGTGTGAAAACTCGGCAGAGGATTCTGCGGAGGACTGTAGGATTGTGCTCTTTGAGTGACGTTTTTTGGGTTTTATTTCAAAACCAACAACATCAGAACAATCAGTAACACACACATTCCCCCCAAAGAGTCACTTCCGTGGCTGCTTTCGGCGAGGCTCCTGCACCTGGGACTGCCAAGACGGCGTCTGCTGGCCCCGCCGGAACCGTTGTCCGCCATCTCGCTGGTCCTGCTGATGTGGAGCCGAAGCGGGAGGCCGGCTCCGTGGAGCGGGCGGTGCAGCTGGACGTCTGAAGCTTCCGCGCCGTTCGTCCCATCCTCTGGCTGAATGGCCGGAGTGCGAGGCTGACCGAGGGTGGACCAGGTCTCGCACCGTAGCCGATAGTTCGGCCGTCTTCTGAGCCCTCTCAATGACGCCCCTAAGATGGGGACCAAACAGAACATCGGTGGTGATGGGGCCATCCAGCATCTCCCTTTGCAGATGTTCCGGAATGGAGGGCAGGGCCTTCAGCCAGATCGCTCGCTGGATGAGGGTCTGCCAGGCAGCGATGCGAGCAGAACCGGTGAGCACAGCAGCACACAGATTGAGGATAGCATCATCAGTCTTCGTTATGATGGCTTTCGACTCCTCGGGAGCTTCCAGCTCCTCCATCATCTTGGAGACGCCGAAGGCAAGAAGGGCGATGTTATTTCCTGCAGCGCCGGTCTGAAAGGCACACTGATGTGCGCGGTCGGTGAGCCGCGTCAGCAGCTGGTCATGTTTTGAAGCGGGAACAGCTCGCGGGCCAGCGAGGTGGTTCTTTGCGCCGAACAGCGAGGCCAAATCCGGCTCTAGTGGAGGAACGGACGGCCAGCCTTGGTCGGAAAACCCCTCAACCTTGGTGATGGGCGCATACGTGGAGACTGGCGCCTTGAGCTTGGCAGGCTCGGAGAAGGCGGCAGACCAGCAGCTCATAGCAGCGGGGAAGCGCGGCCAGATAGGGTCTGGACAGCGTGTCTGAGTTGCCCCGAAAATTCCCACCAAATCATCCGCTTCAGGCAGGGCCGGTTCTGGCACAGCTAGCCCCTTGCGGGCTGCTGCCGCAGAAATGATGGCGGGCAGCTCCTGGAGCAGTGCTCTTACTGCTGGCAGGGAGGAGCGAGAAGCCACTGGGGCAGAAGGACCCGCTGAGCGAAGCTCGTCGACCTCCGTTATGTCTAGGAGGGATGCCGCCTCATCGTAGTTTTCGCTGTCGGTGACGTCATCCAGCCGGTTGAAGCCAGCCGGCTCCTGACCGGCGTCGAAGAAAACCAAAGCCTTGTCCAGCGGGTAGGAGTCAGCCACCGGAAATTCTTCGTCGGCGGCGGGAGTGAAGTACTCGACCCAGCGACTCTTCTCCGCCACGGGCAGAGCGGCACAGAGCGGGCACGAGGCCTGCGGGGTCAAGGCCAGGCCAGCGTGGTGAGCCCCGAGACAGACCTCACACTTAGCGTGCAGGTCGCCGCTGGAAATGGAGCTCGTCTGGCAGGTCGTGCAGGGTCAAGCGTCGCTGGACATGGCTGGTAAGTCGTCTTCGGATAAATTTGCTCTTTTGGGATGATATTTGCTCTTTAATAAAGCTCTCAAGCTTGGCATGAAGAGAAAAAGGAGGTGAGCAGTGGGGTCACTGCGGTTATATACCACGAGGGGGCCCACTATTGGTGGGCGTACATTTAAGCTCTTCATGATTGGCTGATGCGGAGATCATCCTTCCAATAGCAGCTGCGCTTTATTCCAATAGCAGCTAGCTTAAGGGCTGCGACTAGACGAAATAGAACATGTCCTATGTACGTGGAGCAGGCAAAATCTGTGGTTGGTACACAATGGCTAAGGCATGGGCATAGGATGGGGTAAGCTGTGAACTGTTAACTTTTTTGTTAGTGATGACAAATATAAGATCTGACAAAATATTGATTCTTAAATAAATTATAATGAATAAGAGTTCTCTTTTCAGAGGCTGGCGTCAATAAACATAAAGACTTCCACAAAGAGCTGTCAGCACTGCGAGTGTCTCTAGAGAATGTGTCTATCGTGGCTGTTGGATCCAACATGTCTCTGGTACAGTGGAAGGTATGGCAGCAAGGTTCTGATCATCTCAGAAAGGTTAGGATTAAATCTGGCTCCTGGTTTTCTTATTTTCTTTGTCTCTAGCTTCAGACGCTCCAAACCCAACCACATCACCTCGATGGCTTTGAGGTTTTGTATCGCTCTTTGCTGCCTATCAACTCAGACTGGGCCGCAAAGAAAGTGGCACTTCCCAGCTTCCAGGCAGAGATCGGTCCACTGAAAAGGGGTTACAAGTACGCGTTCAAAGTTCGACCGTATGGCAGCAGCTTGTATGGAAGGGAGAGCAACACTCTGCAACAACTAGTTCCTGAGAAAGGTGATAAAGAATTGCATAACATCAGTGTGTTTTGTTTTATCATACAGATGAGATGTGGAAAAAATAGTTATTTCCCTTCTGTTATAGATGAAAAAACCCAAATGGTCCATAAAATACTTTGACAATAACAATATATTAATAGGTTAAAAAGACAGATCCCAACAGAAGGTGTCATTACCAAAGTCAAGAAACATCAGTGTAGGATAACACCATCCCGTACCTGATGGAAAACGACCAAGGTGGACAACACTGTTGGAAACCAATCCTAATAAACACCTAATTGGAATTCACCAAAATGCATGCACAGGGTCCATAAAGCTTCTGTGAGAACAACCTTTTGACTGAGGAGAGGTTGGAGCCTAATGGCAAGTCCTATCAGCTCTCAGAACTCTGGACCTATGTTTAGAAACTAATGATGTTTTAATTTCATTCTCTATATGCTTCTGGAGCAACATCTACTATTGAACTGTGTCAGCCTCTGATAAAACCTCAAGACCATAAAAATGTTTTGGAGCCAAGTGTTCTGTCCGTAGTCAGAAAGCTTGGTCATGGTCACAGGTCTTATGTCCTTCAGGATAATGACCCAACAGACAAACAGATTTAAATGTTAGACTATTCTGCAGTGGCCTTCTATGAGCCATAATTTAGATCTTGTGGCACATTTTAAAAAGGAGGTGAAACATCTGGAAAAGGGACCTATAAGATCCAAGACAGTTGGAGCAATTTTCTTATGAGGGGTGGGCCAGAATGGTGTGATGTCTCGCTGGAGTTGGCAGGTTTTTATTAATAGATCGGTACCAACTGTTCTGTAACTGTATTTGATCAGTTTTAATGAAATGTTCCCTCTTAATGCAGTTCCAAGTGCCCCTCCACTGGCTGTCTCCATCAGAGTGAACCACGAGAAGAATGACAGCATGCATTTGAGCTGGGAGCCTCCTCCTCATGATGCCCATAATGGGATCCTACAGGGTTACCAGGTAATTGTTTTCCCTTACCAGGTAATTAAAGAAAATTAATGATAACCTTAGAGGCTGGGGCTTCCATGTGATTGGAAGCATACCTGCTGCAGTGTCACCCCACTGATTCTGTATGTTTTGCAACCTGCAGTTTGTGAATTTAAAATGTGTCGGGGTTCTGCTTTGCAGCTCAAGATAGATTAGAAGCATCAATAGATGTTTACATTTTCTTTAACAAATTTTATTGATAAAATGGGTCTGTTGTCCCGGGCCCAGGGTTGAGGGAGGTCAGAAGAGCAAGAGAAACGAAGAAATCCTCTTTAAACTGTGGTTTAACAAACTATTACTTAATAAAACCATCCATATGCATAATCTAAGAACCCTTGTGGTGAAGGCTCTGTGATCCAGGGGTCTGGAGAAGTCAATACGGAAAGACTGCTAATGGATTTGATTTCTGTGGTATTTGGAGCATGTAGATCTACCCCAAATACCCAACCATCTGGTTTGAGATACTGAAGTAACTGGACAATAGAGAGCTCGTCCCCTCAGGACCACCAATAACACTTAAATGCCTTTACTTGTGATCCAGCAGCCTGGTACAACTCCTGACTGTTTGAGTGGACGGACCTGACTTGTGCTCGCAGAGGCCTTACTTGCATGGGGAGCCAGACTGGACTATTCAGAGTATGTCTGGTTCCTGGCTTACCTCTTGCTGGATTGGACCCAGTGGATTGTGCTGGCCAGGAGAAGCGTCTCCACACGATTCTGTCTCGGGGCCCCGCCGAACTGGCGGCAAGGGTATCGTAGAATTCTGATGCACTTGCAGTCCGATGTTCTCGGCAAACCACCATAATCTCTTCGGCCTGCAAGAAAATATTGATACATGGCAGTGGCAAAGATGGCTAGAACATCCAAAAGGGCCCCAATGAAACACGTGTAACAACCTGAAGTTGTATATTTATACACTGTAATTAGATCTAAGTAATTAATCAGAAGTGGTTGTTTTTATCATCAGGGAGTTTACTTAAACACTCTGTATTGACTGAGAGACAAGAAAAGAGAGAGTTGGGATCGTTTAAGAATCTTTAATTTCTATAATTATAAACTCTTACAATCTACCAGGGCTATCTCAATGATGAATGCATATGGATTTGGATGTTTCGTGTTGGTGTGTGTGTGTGTGTGTGTTGTTCAGAATCTCTAGGCTGACGTAGCGAATCTGGTTGTTATGACTAGGCTACCACGAGGCTTCAGAAGCTGATGACATGAGCTGCCATTTTGTGCCGTGACTACGTACCTATGGAGTCTCCCGCGGTCAGATCAGGAGTGTCAGGTCCTAGAACCCCCCTTGGTGCTGGGCTGATGAAACAGTGGTGCAGCACGACAAACCAGTCTACGGATAGCTCCGGTAGTAGTAGCAGATCTCGGCGGGTTCAGCTCTTATTGTGAAGGAACCGTCGTCTTGTTGTTTAAACGACAGAAATTTCCAGCTTGACAGTTCTCAGCTTAAAGTAGAAAGTACAGCTGGCCAGCCTGTAACTTTCTTAATGATGACGATGGAAATCCTTAGGACCTCCAAGTGAACGGAACTGAGGTTAACATGGAACTGAATATAAAATGGCGTTGCCTTGTTTTATACCCCTCATTGTTTACAAATCTTAGTAAACCGGATTGGACGACTTTCATTAAACAACCCAGATTCTGCCCTACCACAGACGAAAGTTCTGATTGGTTGAGAATAATGTGTCATGCGTTTCCATGGTAATGTAGATCAGTCTGTCTGGTGCAGCCCTGTTTATTCATTAAACACATAACTCATGACATCTTTATTTCACAGATCATTCACCTGATTATTAATGATCAACATATGCTTTGATTAGCTTATCACAAATAAAGTACTTTGATTAATTAATGAAAAGCGTTCTTCTTCTCTTCTTCTGTCTCTCCTCCTGGAATGTAAATATACTGAACCAAGCGTCCGACCTTGGTGATGTTACTGTGTGAAGGGGCAGCTGTTAAGGGCAGACCATTATAAGCTTCATAACGCTACACACGAAACCCCATAAAACTACCATAACAACAACACTGGTCTAAGTTTGGGCCGCAGCATAGGCCTCTCATTAGCAGTTTTAAGACATCAGTATGTAACCACGGCTAAAGAGAACCCAACTGACCCCCCATCGATCAGTACCAGCCACATCCATCTTAAAGGAAAAAACTACAAAGCAGTGGCCACAAAACCCGCGACAACGATGTTGTGGTTCATCACTTTCAAAATTCCTCCTTCGTTAAGCAAATAGAGGAAGAGCAGACACCCGGATGGGAAAATGTGCCCTTTAAACCGGCATCTGCACACATTAGCTGTAATATACGCGAAGCATTTAAGAGTTCCGATATAATAATGCTGCATAAAATGGCAAGAGCACAAAACAATGGACAAATATATCAGACCACCCCATTGTCTCACCATGTCGTATCGATTGTGAGGCCCCCTATCCGGGAGGCTACTGTTGCTGATATTGGACAGACCGCCCAACGACGAGCCACGGCTCCCATCGCTAGAATTGTGGTCACTCATTGTTCAGAAACAGATTCACACGAGACCCTCTGTGCGCTGCAAGGAGTAGCTCGGCTGTTCGGAACCCAAAATGATTTTTCATGCTCCTGCACGCCAGTTAATTCATATTCTTCATGTATTGGCTCCTCCCCTTGCCCACAACAAGGCGAGGCTTCGAGCCCACAGCATCTTAGACTCACAGCCCACAACAGTGCAACTACTCTGTTCGGACAAATCAGGTTGAGAAAAATACCAACAGCAATCAGGGGCCATTTAAATTAGCCCTCAGCTACACGCCAAGTCCAGTTCACAACGTCTGAAGCTGTCTCAGAAATAATATCACCAACTTCCTGAAAGACACCTTTCGTCACCTCATTAGAGACCACCAAATCAGGAAGCAGCTCTTTAGCCCTCTGTGGAGCTTTGTCGGTTTTTAGAAATGAGCATCCTTCACTCATATTGTACAAATCCCTCCACGACAGCAGCTCGCGGAAAGGATTCAAATCATCCGCTAACTTCCCCTCTGGGTAAATCTCGAGCCATTTTCTCTGCCACCAGTTTACTGGCTTTACATACTCAGGGCATAGGCTCGCCCTGACTCTCAAAAACATCCAGTTCCATGTTGCATAATTCAGCGTGGGGTGGTCTAATGAACTCTCTGGTTCTTTACCATAGTGCTGCGCCTCTACGTCAACGGAGTGTAACCCATATCCATTTTTCACCACATGACCGGCAACGAGCTACCTGGGCTGATGAATATTAGCCACCTGTTTCCCTAAACACTCGGGATAGGCTTTAACTTGTGTATGTTGTGCAGTGCGATTAAAAACACCGTTATCTGTGAGAAATAACCTTTCCACAAAATCCTTTTCCCAAACCCTTTCCTGGCTCAGGGAACTGTGAGGATAATAGACGTAATTAAACAACTTCTGGAACCACCTGCTGTCTGATGCGTGTGCAGGAGCTTCATAATAACCCCCAAAACACCCCCATTGGTTGACATTGTAATAAGTGTCATTGGGATAGTCAGAGATGCCACAGGCTCTCAGAGCCCCATATTGTATTCCTTCTCTAGTCAGACTTAAGGTCACATAAGGATGGTCTAAAGTCCTCACTGCGTTTCTCTAGAGCCCACATCATAGAGCCCCACTGAGCTAAGAAAAATTCCCGCATGTATTTATCTATGTAGTTAGTCCCTTTGTCGACCAGTCTCCTACTCTCCCTGTACCAGCCTTCTTCCATACACTCTTGTGCAGATGGGAAGTACCATGAATATTTGCTACATCCAAACAGTAGTGCACTGTAAACAACTGCGTTTCATCAGGGCTCTAAGGGTCGTCTGGTTAACTAGTGCACCTGAACCCATCATTTTCTTTAAATTATGAACCCAAAACAATGAGTTGTTCCTAAATATCCTGATTAGCCTATTATCTGCATTTCTAGAACTTTTATTTCTCCAGGGCCCAAAACATTCTTGATAGGTTTCGTTCCATACTTTGCTGAATGAAACATTAACCTCTTGGTCTTGTAAAGGGTTACATTTAAATTTATTTAATGAGCCATAAGACATGAGATTCCATAGTAAATATGAAATAAATCTTACGGATCTTTGGGTACATTTAACCAGAAGATTAGAACTTTTTATTGCAGGGATTATGTAACACTTCTTATTAACTGAGACAAGAGAAGAGAGAGACACCTTTAAAACGTTTAAGAAGATTTATTTCTAAACAATTTTAAACAAGACTAACTAAATTCTAAGTGAATGGATGGATCTTGGTGTGAATGAGACGTGAGATGAATGGTGTATGTGTGAGTGATGTTGTCCTCAGAACTCTTGTATCCGGAGAAGCAAGTCTGAATGATGTTGTGATGTTTTGCTCTTAAGCTATGATCGGAGTTTCATAAACGCATGAGACACCATTTTGTCGCTCCACACAAACCCTTCAGGATGAGACCTCCGTACAGATCCAGAATGCCAGGTCCTTGGACCTCCCCTTTCAGTACCGGAGCCGATGAAACAGCGTCAGCAGTATGACAGACTAGTCTTTGGATTGTCTCCAGGTAAAAAGCGACAGTTGGTTGACAGCATCAGATGGACCCGGAGGGTCAGTGAGTTCAGCTTTTATTCTGAAAGGAACCGTTGCTTGGTTGGTAAAATGCAACAGATTTTATCCAGCTTGTTGGTTCTTTGCTTAAAAAGGGAGTCCGGGTGGCCGGTCCAATACTTCTCTTAGAATGCGGTGAACTGACTTAAGATGTAAGATGATTTGTATCTAGATTTCTGCGTGCGTGTCTAGATTTGTGTGTGTGTATTTAGATTTTTGCGTGTGTATCAAGACTTGTGTGTGTGTATTTAGATTTGTGTGTGTGTATCTAGATTTGTGCATATGTATCTAGATTTGTGCATGTGTATCTAGATTTGTGTGTGTATCAAGACTTGTTTGTGTGTATCTAGACTTGTGTGTATGTATCTAGATTCATGCGTGTATATCTAGATGTGCATCTAGATTTGTGTAAGTGCATCTACATTTGTGTTTGTGCCTCTAGATTTGTGTGTGTATCTTGGTTTGTGCATGTGGATCTAGTTTTGTACATGTGTATCTAAATTTGTACGTGTGCATCTAGATTTGTGTATGTGCATCTAGATTTGTGTATGTGCATCTAGATTTGTGTGTTTGTATCTAGATTTCTGCATATGTGTCTAGATTTGTGTGTGTGTGTATATTTAGATTTGTGTGTGTATCTAGATTTGTGTGTATATATCTCGATTTGTGTGTCCGTAACTAAAGATTTGAGTATGTGTATCTAGATTTCTGCATATGTATCTAGATTTGTGTGTGTGTATCAAGACTTCTGTGTGTGTATATCTAGATTGATGTGTGTATCTAGATTTGTGTGTGCGCATACTAAAGATTTGAGTATGTGTAGAGATTTTTGATTTGAGATTTCTTCGTGTGTATCCAGATTTATGTGTGTATCTATATTTGTGTGTGTGTATCTAGGTTTGTGCATGTGTATCTAGGTTTGTGCATGTGTATCTAGATTTGTGCATGTGTATCTAGATTTGTTTATGTGTCTCTAGATTTGTGCTTGTGTATAAAGAATTGTGTGTGTGTGTATCTAGACTTGTGTATGTGTATCTAGATTTGTGCATGTATATCTATATTTGTGTGTGTTTCTAGATGTGTGTGTGTATATATCTAGATGTGTGTGTGCGTAACAAAAGATTTGAATATGTGTATCTAGATTTCTGCATGTGTATCTAGATTTTTGTGTGGAACTAGATTTATGCATGTGTATCTAGATTATTTGCGTGTGTGTCTAGATTTTTAGCATGTCTATCTAGATTTGTGCATGTGTATCTAGATTTGTGTTTGTATCTAGATATGTGTGTGTATCTAGATTTGAGCGTGTCTCTCTAGATCTGTGTGTGTGTGTATCTAGATGTGTGTGTATATATCTAGATTTGTGTGTGCGTAACTAAAGATTTGAGTATGTGTATCTAGATTTTTGCATGTGTATCTAGATTTGTGCATGTGTATCAGATTTGTGTGTGTATCTAGATATTTGTGTGTATCTAGATTTTTTTGCATGTGTATTCAGATTTGTGCATGTGTATCTAGATTTGTGCGTGTGTATCTAGATTTTTTGTGTGTGTTTGTGTCTAGATTTTTTGCATGTGTATCTAGATTTGTGGATGTGTATCAGATTTCTGTGTGTATCTAGATATGTGTGTATCTAGATTTTTTGCATGTGTATTTAGATTTGTGCGTGTGTATCAAGATATTTTGCATGTGTATCTAGATTTGTGCGTGTGTATCTAGATTTGTGTGTGTATCTAGATATGTGTGTGTGTGTGTCTAGATTTGGGCGTGTGTGTCTAGATTTTTTGCATGTGTATCTAGATTTGTGTTTGTGTCATATAATTTTTGGGTTCTAAAGTTCCAAGCATGGAGTCGAAGTTGTTTAATCAGTGAACAGACCTTTAGAGGATCAGAGTCTTTGACTATGGTAACAGGCCCAGTGAACTAAACACATATGGATCTGAAAGACCTTGTATTCTGTTTTAACACAGCATTGTAGTTAATCCAGACCCCAATCCCAATCTAAATCCAGGGTTTCCCACAGAAAGTACCTGGCCTGTTTTTCCTTTGATCTTTAAACCATTTAGGTTGAACATAAAGGAGCTGTTTTTCTTCCTGATTGTCAGTTTTGTTTTCTGTAGGTGTGGTGTGTGGATTCTGATGACCAGCAAAACAATAACTGGACAATTGGCAGTAATCAACACAACCTGGAAATCTCTAATCTGAAACCAATGACCCAATACTGGATCACCATTGCTGCTGTGAATGGAGCTGGCGTGGGTGTTGCGAGCGACCCTCGTGGATTCATCATCAGTAAGCATGACACCATTCTGCCTCAGTTCCTATTCGTTCATGTTTACTAGCATTCTCCTGTTGTTCTTCAGACCCACAGCTAAGGATCCTCCCAGATGCTGACAGCCACGCTCAAAATCTGTCTTCTGCATTGGACCAGCTTCAGAACCCAGCAGTCATTGGCAGCTTTGGCGCCATGTTGTGGTGTGTTCTGGTGGTTGCAGCTATTTTCCTGTTAAAACGCTGTAGCAATATTGGTTCTCTAGTACCTAAACCCAACAGAGCTAAAGGTGGGTCAGAACTGGTCCTGTGTTCAGGTCTGTTAAACAGAATGGAATCCTTTTGAATGTGGCTTTGATGGTGAATTTATTCTGCAGGTCTGAGCAGACTGAAAGGTGAGGACTTCATCATAAAACACAGGTGTGTGTGGTGGTGGTGGTGGTGGGGTAACCTTTTAAGAGTTAGATTTACTCACATTATTGTAATTAGGGAGTCATTTTGTTTACTTACTTTTAAAACCGTTCTTACTTTGAATTTTCACTTTTGTTTAAGTGTGTGTCATACTCAATATCAGTTGCGATTTAAATGAGACAGATTATTAATTTTTTTAACAATAAAAAACTAATTATTAATAGAGGAGGGAAATGACAAACCCCCGGAGTGGTCTGTCCATTACCAGGTTGGAGACAGTCCCATGGATTTAAAATTTTTGATTAATATTTGCAACTGTAGTCATCCACAAAGAGGATATTATCTCCTAAGACAACTCTTATTTCGGTTCCTCTGGTCCATGCTGAGTGTGGTACACACCATGTCACCAAACAGCACAGTGACTACCCGGAGCCCTATGTATAGGCCCACTGACTGTCGACCGTTGTGATGCTAGTTGGTGGACACACCTTGAATTAACATGTCCCTTTGGTCACATGGTCTTTTAGAGGGGTACCATTTTTTGTCCAGGCCTGCTCCATGAGTTTATCTTTTAAATATTTCCATTCAGTCGCTTATCCGGAGTTGGATCGAGGGGGCAGCAGCCTAGGACGAGAGACCAAGACTTCCCTCTCCCCAGCTACTTGGGCCAGCTCCTCCATGGAATCCCATGGTGTTCCCTGTCCAGCCTAGAGACATAGTCCCTCCAGCATGTCCTGGATCTATCCTTGGGTCTCAACTTGGTCTCAAAAAGCAGAGACCTGATCCGTAGGCCACCTTTGCTGTGCCCAGAAATCCTGTTCATATTAGTTATGATAAGAATCAGTGATAAAGGATAACCTTAGTGGAGTACAACTCTCACATGAAACGAACTCGACTTACTGCCGGCAATGCGGACCAAGCTCTGACACCGGTCAGACTGGGACCTAACAGCCCATTTCAGAGGGCCTGGTACCCCATACTCCCAGAGCACCCCCCACAGGCCCCCCAAAGGTCAAACACCTTCTCTAAATCCACAAAACACATGTAGATTGGTCCGGCAAACTCCCACACACCCTCCAGGACCCCCTTAAGGGTATAGAGTTGGCCCAGTGTTCCACGGTCAGGATGAAAACCGCATTGTTCCTCCTGAAGGTTCAACAATCCGACAATTCCCTGATTAGACCTTACAATGAAAGCTAAGAAGTGTGATCCCCCGTAGTTGTAACACACAGGAGACCACGGTCCCCCTTTTTAAATAGAGGGACCACCGCCCCAGTCTGTCAATCCAGTGGAACTACCCCCAATGTCTACATGATATTGCAGAGCCACGTCAACCAACACAACCCCACAACACCCAGAGCCTTAAGGAACTCCAGGTGGATCTCACCCACCCCCAAAGCCTTGCCACCAAGGAGCTTTTTGACCACCTCAGTGACCTCGGCCCCAGAGATTTGAGTCCAATCCAAAGTCCCCAGACTCCGCGTCATCACTGACAGATGTGTTGGTGGGATTGAGGAGGTCTTCAAAGTTTTCTGCTTACCGAACCACAACGTCCTGATTAGAGGTCAGCAGCACACTGTCTCTACTATAAACTGTGTTGGTAGTGCACTGCTTGTCCCTTCTGAGATACTGGATGGTGGACCAAAATCTCCTTGAAGCCATACGAAAGTCTCGCTCCATGGTCTCACTGAACTCCTCCCACCCCCAGGTTTTTGCCTCCGCTACCACCTGAGCTGCATTTCACTTGGGCTGCCAGTACTCATCAGCTGCCTCTGGAGTCTCACAGGCCAAAAAGACTTGATAGGACTCTTTCTTCAGCTTGAAAGCATCCCTAGCCGCCGGTGTCCACTAGCGGGTTTGGGGGTTGCCACCACGATAGGCACTGACAACCCTGCAGCCGCTGATCTGGTCAGCCACTTCGATAATGGAACCACGGAACATAGCCCCCTCGGACTCAGTGTCCCTCGCTTTCCTCTGGACATGTTCGAAATTCTGTTGGAGTTGGGAATTGAAGCTCCTTCTGACAGGAGACTCTATCAGATGTTACCAGCAGACCCTCACAAAACATTTAGGGCTGCCAGATCTGACCGGCTTCCTTCCCCACCATCGAAGCCAACTTACCACCAGGTAGTGGTCATTTGACAGCTTCACCCCTCTCTTTACCTGAGTGTCAAAGACATGCGGCCGCAGATCAGACATACACTGAAGTCAAAACACCGCTCAGATTCAGATCAGGAGGGGCATTCCCAACCACACCTCTCCAGGTCTCACTGCTATTGCCCACATGAGAAAAACAAGGGAGTCACTGGAAGAAGCGCTCTCTACCACTCCAAAAAAAGGTGGGTAATCTTAGCTGCAGTTTGGTGCATAAGCACAAAGCCCAGTCAGGACACGTCCCCCACACCTAGACAGATGGACGCTACCCTCTCGTTCACTGGAGTAAACCCCAATGTATAGGAACCATGATGAGGGGCAACAAGTATGCCCACTCCTTCTCAGTACCTCTCAGTGGGAGCAACAGAGTGGTAGAAAGTTCAACCCTTCTCGAGGAAATTGGTTCTGAAACCAGAGCCATGCGTTGAGGTGAGACAAACCATACCTAGCCAAAACCTCACACATCAATTCCGGCTCCTTCCCCACCAGAGAGGTGACATTCCATGTACCGAGAGCTAGCTTTTGTAGCTGAGGATCAGACTGCCAAGGTCCCTGCCTTCGGCTATCACACGACACATTGCAGACATTGTGGACAGCTACAAATACCTTGGTATCCCAGATGAGAGTATGAGAGGAAGATAAGAAGCCTGTGGAAGTGGCAGACGTGTTTACTTCAGCTCCTATTTTTGTGCTCTAATTCCTCTTAAAACCTGTTTTCCTGTCACCAATCTCTGGATTCTGTAAATTTTGTTGGACCTTTGTTTATTTTTTGGATTATTTGACTTATTGGACCTTTATCTGAACTACAAATATTTCAGATCTGACAGAGGCAGCTCAGCTAAAGTGTAAGCAACCTTGAAGCTATCTTGAAGGCCTGTCCTCCCTTTCCTTCTGCACCACAATGACGGGTTTATCTTTCTAAAGCAAATAAAATAATTGAAAACCTTAAAGAGGATATATGATGACTCTGCTGAACTGCAAAAGAAGGAAATGCTGCTGGATAGTTGCAGATCTCGTATCCCTGTACTGTCTGAGACCGCTGTTAGTCAGTTTGAAAATAAAACATCCATGCAGAACGCTGCTCCAGTCCATGTGACCATGAAAAGAGATGTCCAGACCAATTTTCATCTTGGTCAGAGGTTGTGGTACTTGGCCGTAGGAGAGCCCCCGTTGTTGATCCCATCCCCCCACTTGGCAACAGTCTTTCAAACCGCTTCTCTCCACTTGCTTAGGAACAAGTGTCTGTAGAGTCTTCTGTAGGATGTATATAGATACAATTAAAAACATCCAGCCATCAGTAACTTTATTTTAACACCTGAACTTACATTTAAACTAGAACTATTTTCATTTCAGAACTTCAGTCTCCTGCTGCAAACCCAACACACATGAATGGGAAATGTGTCGTCATTTGTGTAATATCTGAAGTGTTTGTGTGTATAGTAAGAATGTTATCATGGCTGTCTGGAATATGAGAATGTACTTGGAACAACAGACTCATAGATACCTGGAACACATCCAAGCTGCTGATAAATGCTGTTTAGGTTTTTTAGGATGTGAGTTTGTCTCAGATCAGTGCTGTTGTTGGTTATCCTCACATAAAGTTTCTACTACTAACAGAATACCTGCTAATGTCTGTATTTTCAATCTGACTTGTAATAATACCATTAAGACTGGGATAAATGTTATTACTGCTTTGTAAAATTGAGATACAACAAAGAGGTGTGGTTGTTTATTTGATGTTAAAATGGTTCATGGTGTTCTTATGATCAACAAGAATAAACATACAATAAACACACAATCAACATTTCATCAGAAGAGTCTATCTTTTAGTGTTTCTGTATTTTCTGCATTAAACAGCTGGAGGTTTGTGGTGAACAATAGTTACTGAGTTAAGGGTTTACCACTGTAGGTAAAATAGGTGTAACAACCTGTGTAAAGGCACCAGAATGCAGGAAATTGCATCTACACCCTTTTTATCTTTTGTGCCCCCCCATCAGTCGTGTCCCCACATTTGTTATACTCCTGCTGTGCTGTCATGTCATCAGTGCTTATAGTGCTAACAGCTACTGCCCGGGTAAATGTTTCTGTTATGTTAAGGTCCAAACCAATGAATGAGGCAGATCCACGACAACCCAAGCAGAGTAGCAGCTACATGTGAAACATTTTAATTGTGGTGTACAGTAACATGACTTGTCTACTACAGGATGGCTACTCCAGAGTCTCCATGGATTTCTGACAGCTGGAATGTTTCTTTCAACAAGAGGCAACAGGACTTGTGGGCACAGAGTCAAAATCCTCATGTCAGCAGCACTAGTAAGTTTCTCCCATCAGGGAAAACAGACATCACTCGACCTTTTTATTTGACAAAGTCTGACTCAAGTCTTTCCAAAGTGTTGATTTTGTTGAGCACCTTAGTTCTTAATCCAGCAGAACACTATTTTTGCAGTAAGTCAGATTCCATAACTTGTGGAATTGTCCACAGTACCATCTGATCTGATCCTAGGTTCCTTCTAAGTCCAGAAATTTTGGGGGGAAAAATTCATAGTTTGCAATTGTAGCCCAGTCAGTATACACTAGCGATACTTCATTCGAACTTCATTCATTAGCGCTTCCAAAGTGTTAAATCATTTTTTAGCTAAACTAAAACACTTTTTTGTTCTCAACTCTTATTGTTGACGTCCCATAAAACGTCATAACTAATCTTTATGGACATGATTTAGCCCATAATAAGATAACTCTTCTAGCCTATCAGAGGTTAGAAAGGTGGGACCTTCGCATAACATCCTGGGTTTCAAAAATTAGCTTTCCATATCCTAGCAAACAGTTGCTGGAATGAAAATAGACAACACAATGATGCCAGTTTGTTCATGTCCCATCAGGCCTTCCCTTCTCATCTCAGAAGGACAGCAGTGTCCATGGTTTTTCCATCCCAGTTGGGCCTGACAGCTGTAGTGTCTATGGAACTTTTTATGTGGACCCGATGAGCAGTGGGATGAAGACCTTCAGCCGTCCTGGACACTGCTCTGTAATACCTCATGGTTTGCCTCATCAAGAAGGAACTGAGACCATTCGGATCTTCACCCCACCTGTTTCAAAGTCCCCGACCTGCAGAAGCTGTGAGGCTCTACCCTGGAAACAAGCCATACGTCCTCAGCCAAAGATGGGAATACTTAGAGAGTCCTTGGGGAAGAGGGACTGTGGCAAGCGAGGTCAGTATTGGTGTAAAGTTAGAAATGCTGACATTTTGTGGGAGGGGGTTGGATTAGAGTACCTATTATTTGATTGCCATACTTTTGGTCACTAAAGATTTAACCTTCTAATTGCAGAGTTACATGCAGTGAGCAGTGTTCCTGTTCCATTCTCCTTGGCCAAAACCAATTCCCCAGCTGCTTTCAAGCAAAGATTCAGTCACATGCCAGCAGGATGCCATGGTACTTCATCTGTGCATTGTTCAGGCATGCAGGGAGACAGGCGGGCAGAGCCCAAAAGGCTACAGCAATAGATTTAGTGGGAAAATGTGTGTAGTCATTAACAGAGACAGTCTTAGTATTAGGTTTGGTCCATTGATTGAGTCTTTTAACCCTCCCACTGTCCTAATGGGTGTGACCCCATGAGGAACGTTGGCCATTGAGCAGGGTTGATGGTTTATCCCTTGGGTCCATGTGGCAAGGGTGAGGAGTGAGCACCACCTCCCCAGAAAGACAGTGGGGGGGGGGGGGGGGGGGGGGAATTTTTTTCACTGCAGGAGGCAGAGTTGAGCTGTTTAGTGGTATACAGCTGGTTGACAGACAGCTCAGCAGAGTGAAGCAAGGAAAACTGATACAGAAGCAGAAATGCCCAAGCAGGTAGTCAGTACATGACAAGTGCAGAGTCTTGGAAATAGAACTGAATGACTAAAATACCAGTGTGGTTTTAATAAATAAAAGTGTCTGCCTTTTCTGAAGTCCAAATACAAATCTGTTTAATTTTACAGCATGCTTGTAAAAGCATGAGTGAGTAACTTTAGGTTATGTGTCCAGGCGGATGTCCAGATTGTGGTGATGCTGCTGTTAGTTCTCGCTCGCTGCATTACTCTGCATCATTGCACTTAGTGGACAACTCACCTCCACCAACAAATCCTACAGAAGACTCTACAGACAGAAACATGTTCTCCTCAGATGGAAGGTAAGACATGGTGCATGGAGTCGAGGCTGCCACTTACAACCGTTTTCCTTACTGAACATGGCTCAATCTTGACTAAGTTTAGTTCAGTGTGGATTGTTTTTCCATATCAAACTAAGATATTGTAACGTGTTAAAACAGTTACTCTTAATACATTTTCAATAAAATATAAAAGTATTCAAGAAAATGTAATATTCCATGAAAATATGGATAATAAATGTAACTGAACCTTAAATGTTTGATTGATGATATAATTAGGTAGTTTGGGTATGCCAGGGAACCAACACTTTATCATAATTTGACACAGAGGCAACAATATAGTTTATAAAAATCTATGTATTACTATGTTTCTACTACTATGATGATGCAGAACAAATGATTATAAATGATGATTTAAGGTATTATCCACTGAGACAATGAATAAACTCTGGTAAAACATTATCTTGGACATTAAGAGCCTAATCACTTGTCTTAGAAAAATGTGATGTCTGGGTTTCTAAAATTGTTTGGCCAAATGTTTAATTGGTTATCAAATTAATGTAAACCCATGCAATGCCAGTGCAGAGCTACGGTTTACCCATGTTCTGGGGTTCACGGCGATCTGGCTGTATGGCGAAGTCAACTCTACACGGCTGTCGAATGGAATTCGACTTCTGGTATCTAAAATGTCGTAGCCCCTTTTAGAATATGAATCAGCTGGTCACAAGATACCCCTTGGGTCTGCTGGCAGGTCGCCCCATGTCTGATTGGCTGTTTTGCAGGTTAAGCAAATAAGTTGTTTGATTTGGAAAAAGGACGGTCCTTGCACCTAAAAGTATCCCGTTGTAAGATCTGACATCTTGTCCCCCTGAAATGTCAACAAGGACTGCAGAATCTTCTGGGCTTGTTGGAAGATAGAATGTAAAATCCACTTTAGAGAATGGAATTGTGTCTGCAGATGACCAGTGACATGTGGGTCAATATGTAGGTGAAAACTGACCATTTCTGGACGTTACACTGGTAACCAGTGTAGGGATCTAAGAACAGGAGTGATGTGCTCCGTTCTCTTAGTTCTTGTTAAGACTCTAGCAGTAGCATTCTGAACAAGCTGCAGTTGTTCACAGCTTTTTTGGGAAGACCAGCTAGGAGACCATTGCAGTAGTCCAGCTGACTAGAAATAAAAGCATGAATGAGTTTCTCCAAGTCTGGTCTGGACATGAGACCTCTGACTCTTGATGTTTGATGAAGGTGATAAAACACTGATTTAGTTGTGGTAAAGAGTTCCACAGATGAGGTGCTGCAACCGCAAATACCCCATCTCCTCTAGTTTTACATTTTGTGCTGGGAACAAACAAGGTCGATTACCAGAGGACCTTAGCAATCTGGAAGGGCAATAGGGGACAGACAGGTCAGATTTTCCTTCAGTCTTTGTGGGAATGTTCTCGGCACAATGGTGTAAAGTCCTGATCACTGACATTTTGTGCTCCAGTGGGTGATGTGAATCCAAATGCAGATACTGGTCTGTGTGAGTTGGTTTCCTGTAGACTTCAATGCTGAGACATCCATCTTGTTCAATTTGCACAGCACAGTCCAAGAAGGGCAGCTGGTTGCTGTGGGCATCTTCCTGGTGAACTTGATGTTCTTGTCCACAGCATTATTGTGCTTGTCTTCTACTTCCTTCGTGAGACTTTTGACCCATGTTGGGTACACCGAGCCACTGGTTCAGGTATGTGGATGGCACATAGGTCAAAATTCTCAAACTAAAAAATGAGTCTGGTCCGGTTTATTTTGGACCTTCCTGGGGAGCTGGTGACGTCATCACCCCGAAATAAAACTTGTAATATCTCAGAAACCGTGGCAGCACAAACCAGCACTTAAATTGAGACAAGTCTGGACCGTTTTGGTGCAGTCTGGGAGGATGGTGAGCTGTGAATGACCTATAAAATTAGTTGTAACATCTCAGAAACCAAAGCAGCACAAATGATCATTTTACCTGCACTAATCTGCAAAAACGAAGCACTAACCATGCGGCCTATTTGCTTTTAGTTTTCAAGTGGGTTGGGGGTCAACTTCACGGAGGTCAGATGCGCTCGTTGTGGCTTTGCGCCACAAATTCTTTCTAAACGCGCAAAAGGCGCATCACTGCTGTGAAGCGCATCACACACACGGCACCATCAGCTCCCGTCAGCTCAGGCAAGAGGAGAGAATAAAAAGAGACGAGTTTTCGGACACCATGCAGGTTCCTGCCATGACGGCACGCAGCACCTGACCAACCAGTGGTCAGATGTGGAAGAGATGGCATCCAAACAGAAAGAAAGAAAGAAAAAGTCAAAACCAGAGGAAGAGTGTGCTGTTGGAACAAAAGAGAAAAACTTTGTGGGCATAAACATCCCATCTGCTGTACATGAGACAGAAGAGACAATAATTGTGTCTGGATGTGGACTGAAGATCGAATTGTACCACAGCATCATTGTCATTCATTAAATTATATTCAAGTTTATTCATAAAGCACCAAATCGGGACCAGAGTCGTCTCAAGGACCTTCACATAGTAAACATTCCAACACAGGTCAGTTCATTAGTTCATTAAGCCAATCAGTAAAAAGTATCCTATATAAGGAACCCAGCAGGTTGCATCGAGTCACTGACCAGTGTCAGAGTATTTACAGCAATCCTCATACTAAGCAAGCATGCAGGGACAGTGGAGAGGAAAACTTCCTTTTAACAGGAAGAAACCTCCAGAAGATCCTGGCTCATGGATGTTCTAGGTTTTGGTGTGAAAATAAGTCCAGGACTACA
Source organism: Nothobranchius furzeri (assembly GCF_043380555.1). NCBI lineage: Eukaryota > Metazoa > Chordata > Actinopteri > Cyprinodontiformes > Nothobranchiidae > Nothobranchius > Nothobranchius furzeri. The sequence goes on along the minus strand of NC_091750.1, from coordinate 40,794,326 downwards.
AATGTGCTTCACGAAAGTGACGTCATCTAACCAGACACGGAGAAATATTTATGGTTGTTGTTTTTAGCCCAAATAGTATTTTTTATTACCTTGTTTTATTGAACATTTCAGTGCTGTTTTTATGGAAGCTGTGCCTCTACGTATGTTGTTTATGGCACTGTGTCAGATGAGGCTTACGTATGTGATCTCGTCATGCTTTGCATAATGACAATAAAGAATTCAAGTCAATTATCCCAAACACCTAAAAATAACCTTTGATCTTCACAGTCACAGATTACAACTGAGCATCTTTCATACTGCATAAATGTGGAGTTCATTACAAATAAAAGGTAGTAGTAGTAGTAGTAATAGTAGTAGTAGTAGTAGTAGTAGTACATGCAACAACTTCAGACCAAAGTGGGTGATCAAGTACTTTGACCTGTTACCTTCTCAGTGGCGTAGTGGTAGTGTGTCTGCCCTGGGACTGGGGGATCAGGGTTCAAATCTCTGTCGGACTTTAACAGTGAGACCCAACGTCTCCCTGCTTGACACTTTAAGGGTTGGACTGGGGGGTTAAACCACCAAATCCTTCCTGAGCGTGGCCACCGCTGCAGCTCACTGCTCCCCACGGTGATGGGTCACATGATGCTGTTTCACCAGTGTGTGATAATGACTGTGGGACTGTAACTGTAATTGAAGTCTGAAAAGTGTCTGGTTGGTACTTAATGATTTGAGGTTTGAAGCAAAACCCTTCATGCAACTTTATTCTTTACTCAATTCTACGACTCTAATACGAAGATCAATTCCCATATTTGTTCTATATTTGGGAAGATTAAGGTGTCCTGCATAACCTGATTTTATCTGATAGTGCTGATTCAAGAAACGAAGTGATTTACTTTTTATAGACTGATCGAAGTTGCTCAAGAGACATAAAACTATTTGAATGTTCTCATTTCCAGCCAATCCACCAAGCTAACAGAAGACACAAGCTCATTCCATTCAGTACCTCCATCATCAGGACACTATGGGCAGCTTGGATCTTACAGCCTATCCCCAGCATCATGCTTCATGCTGCTGGACAATGAGCAGGATGACACTGACCACACTCTGACCTCCCAGGAGGCCACACATTACCTGGAGCTCAGTTCCACACCTGATAGGAGCAGGTACACAGATGCTTACAGATTATTACAGATGTTGATGCATACATTTCTTGATGTGCCACCACTCGTCTTCTCTGAGCAGCCTCTGTGATCCGATCCGGTCAGCTGAACTGGAGGATGACAGCGCTGAGCCTCGAACAGTCATGCTTCGTCATCCCTGCCTTCAGAGCTCACCCACATCTTGTTGCAGTGACTGGGAGGGCTCTCTGTGGAACACCTGGAGCTCGGTCATGGACAACAGGCTGGACAGTACCCGCACCAGCCTCATCAGCTCTGTGGACAGCTGCTACACCAGTGACAGCGCCACATTTGCTCGTCTGCTGGCTGTGGCGGCTCACACCATTACTGGAGTTTCTCTAAACGGTAGGAAGAGGAGTTACCTTTAAAGCTAAAATGCTGCATAATGGATGCTTGTTGGCTTTGCCTTTGTTAAAGATGTGTTTTGGTTACTTATTTTGGATAAGGTAAATATTCTCTGTGAACATTAATCGTTTGATTGAAAGTTTCCTCAGTTCTTCCTTCTTTGTGCACATTAAATTTCTCCTTGAAAATTTCTAAACCTTTTACTAAGTCTTTAGTAAGTAAGTACATTTTGTTTACACTGAACAAAATTATAAATGCAACACTTTTGTTTTTTCTCCCGTTTTCATGAGATGAACTCAAACATCTGAAAAAGTGTCTGCAAACACAAAACACTCATGACTCACAAATATTGTTCTTAAATGTGTCTACATGTGTGTTAGTGAGTACTTCTCATTTACCAAGATAATCCATCCCACCTCACAGGTGTTGCAAAACAAGGGGCTGATTAGACAGCATGAATAATGTACAGGTCTGCCTTAGACTGCCCACAATTCAAGGACACCCTGGCATGCGCAGTTTGATCAAACAGCACAATGCCACAGATGTCATAACCTTTGCGGGAGTGTGCAATTGGCATGGTGACTGCAGGAATGTCTACCAGAGTCTTACCCCGATTTCACACTGCAAGCATCAGCGGAACAGAACAGCAGCGGAGCAGCTCACTGACAAACTTCAAAGCGGTCCTTTTCACACCGGAAGAGTCTTGGCCACGGCACGGCTTCCTCGCTGCGCATCGCTGTACCCGCGAGATTCTAAAATCCCTCGAGACTTCCGACACCTTCCTCATCGAGAGATCACAACCCCCGCGAGGAATCACACCGTTGCACTTCTCGAAAGAAACTGGTGGTAAACAAAGCCGTTCGGTCACACGTGCTGACATAAGTTATATATAACATTGCAACGTTGCATTTTATTTTGAAAATACCTGGGGATTTTACACTGAAACCGTGTGTGGCTTCCTGTCTCGCACTATGTGAACTGCGTAAATTGACGTGTCCCAGAAGCAGCTCGGGGAAAAAATAGAACTCGATCCTATCTTTAGCGGTGCCGCATGCTGCTTCTGGGACGTGCCTGGAAATTGCTGCATCGCCGCTGGTTTGAAACACTTCATAGATTATAATTGGATTCTATTTGAAGAGGTGCCGCTTTGCTGCCGTTCGTTCCACTGATGCTTGCAGTGGGAAACCGGGGTTAGGTTGTGTGTGTATGTGTGAGCATGAAGGAGGGAGTGTGTGACTGTGTATGACTGTATATGTCAGGTGGAGCCTTTGACTCCTCCCCTCTCTTGGGACTTCTTTTGATGCTATATATCTTCCCCTCCCCTCCCCCTGCCACACTCCGTGTGGAGTACAGTGCCTTGGACTGCCTGAGTGTTCGCGGCTCCCGGGTCAGGGGGTTTAAGATTTTTGGCGTCTGCCTGATTAATTCCGATGGCTGCCTGGTGGGATCTGGCTCCCTGGGCTCTTCTGGGTCCCCGGCGGTGCTGGTCGTTGGCGACTTAGTTCTGGGCTCGGCCGGCTTGGGGGTGGGAGGCTGCAGGCGGGCCTGTGGACTTGCCGCTGATATCTCGCGGGACTCTGCCAGCTGCTGGTTGTGGCCCCCCGGGGCAATCCTCTGTGCCTCTCGAGGGGGGCTGTGGCTTTTCTGGTCGCAGTCTCCCTGGGGTCCCTGTGCTCTGGGGCAGCTCCTGGATCTCTGGGACTTGGAGCTTCCTCCATCTCCTATATATCTTTGGGGGGCAGATCTGTGGCCCCTCACACTCTCTATTGGACGCTCCTATAGAGAAACCTTACACATACAGGTGTGTGTACACACACAGGTGCTCAAGTGGTGATCTCATAAGTACGAAATTGGGCACGTCCAACACATGTCTTAAGGCTGTGGTTGGCACTAAATGCACTGTGATTTATTATCGTGTGATTGTTCAGTAAAACAATGTTGGTTTTATATTTTCTCATCAGGTTGACACAGTGATAGCTTGCTCTTGTTGTATTGTTGTGTGTTGTTTTTCTCTTTCTGCAGGTCTAGATGCAGACTCTTGTTCATCATTGATTGTTTATTTTTGTGATGTGACACTGTTTGCTTTGTGCTCCATGAAAATGTGATTTGTTTATTGTAAGGTAAAATCTTCTTGATTCTGTTAGCCTAAAATATTCAGTCCAACATAGTATTGTTTTGTCTCCAGACTTGTCTCTACCTGCTTCGCCTTTGAGCACCTTGGACCCATCATTTTGTGCAGGCCATGGTGCATTTGGGGACCTGGAGCCCATTCCTGCATGGGACTGGAGCAGACTCTGGATGGAAGAAATGGATGCCCAGTACAAAGTCAGCTATCCTGCCAGAAACACCCAATCCTTGGACACTTAAAGGTTCTGCTGGGACTGGGGCCGAACTGCACAGATTACCTTTCAGACAGATGTGTCAAGGTCCAGGCCCAAGATGAACCACATTAAGCTCTGTATATCTGGAACACAAGAACTCATTATTTGGATTTTAACCAGCCAGCAAGTGCCCAGCACAGAAAACAGAAAAGCTAAATTCCCAGAATGCACTGAAATAGTCACACCTCTCCAACCTTACCCGCTCAGTTAACCAGTGGAGTTGTCCAGAAAGGGAGACATCGGCTTTTTGTGCTTTCGGGCATTCTGATGAATGATTTGTTCTCTAAAACCTGAACATAACTTTCCACAGAGGAGAAGCAGATAATTTCCCTTCAGATAAACCTACAGGTCCTTCTGACTGTCACGCCTGTCCTGTCTCCCTACTCTGTTCAATCCTGTGTCTCCTGATTACTCCCACCTGCCTCTCGTTTTCCAATCACCCAAGCTCCAAGCCCTCATGTATTTAAACCCTCTCAGTTCTGTGTGTCTTGTCGGTTCTTTGTTTTGTTGTCCTGCGTGTTTTATTAAAACCCTTTTGAATGTCCCGGTCTGTTTGCCTGCCTGCTTCCCCTGCATTTGGATCCTCATCTCCGCTCACCACACCTCCACGTCATGACAATGGGTATCCAGAAGATTGTGTGATAGCGTTGGGAAAGTCCGACAAAGCTATTTGTCCAGCAGCTTCCCCCGGCTAGGGATATCGTGTTCTTCCCTGTACCAAAACAATTCCATGTTTAACTTCCCTAGTGACACCATCTGGAAACAAAGTCTAAATAATCTCCCATGTTTACAAGGAGCTGAAACTCCAAGGTCCATGCAGAAGATGAGACTTTTACTCTGAATAAAATTATTCTTATTTTGGTCTCACAAAATTATTTCTTTCAATCAGGTTGTTTACAATCATATTCTATGTTATCTACAATGAGTGTTCTATCTAATGTGATTTAATAATTATTAATTATTTAACATAAATGTTTATTATTTCATGATTTATTTCAGATTTTAAATACACTAAATTAGTCTTCTTGATGATTTAATAATGATTTTTTTATCAGTTACATTCACATAATAATATCAGTATATTAACAAATTAATGTATAACAGATTTACTCCGTATATTAAATGAAATTAGCTTTCTAAGAGTCTCAGAAAGGGGAGTGTTTGAGGTTTATCCAGTTTATTTAAAGCCAAATAAATCTGGCAGTCATCTGCGTAAAGGTGGTAACCTATTCTAAGATTAGCTAAAATCATTCCCAGTGGCAACAGATAAATTGAGAAGAGGAGTAGCCCCAGAATCAAACCCTGAGGCACACCCCAGTGTAGCGTACCAAAGGTAATGTATTTCATGAAAATGAACAGAAATTAAATTTTAATTTGCAGACACAAACTGTGTAACACATCCAGGGATGTATTACATCTGTCTGGCCTCCAAGAAAGAAAAACTGGAATATGCGATGTGCAATTGACCAAGGAAGCTAAAATATCTTTTTTCAATGTCTCAGGCAGAAGATGAGACTCCTGCATTTTCACTCTGAATAAAGTTCATCTTTGAATCATAAATGAATTTACAACTTATAGGTTGAAATAATCAAATGTAATGAATGAATACGATGTTTGAATCCTAAAATGTTTTAATAATCTGTGCATTTAATCAAGGATGTGTTTAAAATGAATATTTTTCCTGCAATGTTTCACTTTAGATCTTAAACTACACCAGAACTGTCTCTTACTGAATGTGTAAAAATATGGGAATGTTTTTCACAAAATCATACAAGACAACAGCAGACCCAGATATCATAGCTTCAGGAGAAAAACTTCATATTGTCCAAAAGTACAAATTCTTAGGCATCCAAGTAGATTCCAAATTAAACTTCAAGTCACGTGTGAAGGAAACTTGTAAAACAATAAAATACAACTTAGCCAACTTCTGATATATCCGCAATTCCATGTCCATTGGGGCTGATAAAACATATGTGCACTCAAAGATCTCCCACATCACCTACTGTTGGACAACCTGGTCCCAGGCAAACTCCACAACTCTGAAACCTCTACAGTCCCTTTACAGACAGACATGTAAAGTGCCTGATAAAAAGCCAGAACACTTCCACCACTGTGCCATCCTAACAAAGTATAGGCTCTTAGTTGGGAAAACCTTATTCAGTTCACAAATGCATGTGAAATATACAACATTTTACATGGAATGGCCCCTCCCCCTTGAATTAGAACATTGACACAGAGGCACTAGAGGAGCGTCCAGTGGTGACTGTATAGTCCCTCTTAGGTCAGTCATCTTTCTGTCTTAGAGCAGCTCAGCAATGGAACAACACCAACCAGAGACATCTCCACAGACACCCTATTTCACCTGAAACACTGGCTCATCACTAATCAGACATGCCTACACTGACCTCCTGCTGCCCTCGTATGTTCTTAGGCTCATGTCCCTTATTACTAATAGTCATTACCACATGTTTTTACTAGCATTAATAGCGTCACTATTTTATCTACTTTTTTCAAATAATGTAAATAAAACCTGTTATAAGTTGCCTTGTAAACAGATTGTTGGTGATGTATGTTGATCCTCTTATTTTACTTTTGTGTTTTTACTGCTTGTGCTTGTTATTCTGTTGTTTTTATTATTATTCCTTCTTAACACTGTTTTCAAGCTGCTTCTTGCATTAATATGCTGCCTTAGTTACATGGCATAGATGTATTTGATAATGTTTTTATGTCCTCTCTAGGAAGTCGGATGTACAACTGGCACAGGACTATGGATGAAACTAGCCCCAGGCTAATTCTGGCATGGTTCAGCATGTTTGATGTTAATATACAGTCTCCTGATTAACAAATAAAAATGAGAAGAAAGAAATCAGTATTTGTTGGTTTAACAAGTTAATCTATCATTTTACTCATACACATTATGATAAGATTATTATTAATGTTTAACATTCACTTCTCACTTCACGCTAAGTGAACCCCTCTGAGTATCTGACCAAAGACGTGATTTTCTGAGGTATTTTTGGTAATGTTTTTAAATGTTTCAAATCCTGATTTGACACAATTATCAACAAGGAGTCGATAAAACAGAATTACTTCCTGATCTAATCAGTTTCCAGCTGCCTTCTGGTCTGGCCAAACCCGTGAGCAAGCATTTGAAACCATCCTCTCTTTTTATCTCAAGGTCCAAGCCTGTCCGCAATGCTTGCAAGTGACTACAGACACAATGGCTCTTTCAAGAGCCACCAAACAGCCGTAGACGCAAAATAGACTCTTCAGCTTCCTTCTGTTATCTGGAGATAACCCCGACTAGACGGGTTGTACTCTGAGCTGTCTACGGGCTTCGATACCAGAGGTCCACGCCATTGGCAGTGTCCATCTTGTCCTCCTGACCCCCTGGATCGCTTGGGGATCTTCACACAAGGGTGTGTAGACCGGTGTCGGTACAGGATCTGCTCGGGTGCAAGATCAGCTTGGGGTCCTTCGACTGCCGATGACGTCAAAGTAGTTGATTGGCTGAACATGAACCTTACGGAAGTTACGTAATCACGTTACGTTGGTCCAGGCAAATTTTTTCTGTTGGAAAGATGGACAACTTTTACAAAGAAATCCATCATTACCTCTTTGAAAATACACTTTTAGCATAGAGCTGCATGTATATTAGGGCTGAACGATTAACTGCATGTGCAATTAAATTGCGATGTGACAAAAGGAGATTTTCTTATCGCAAAGGCTGCAATTTGGCAGCGAGTGGTTAGCGCAATGCTAATATGCATGGAAAAACCCATAGGATTGCTAATGCTAATATCACAGATTACATTCTTACAAATTATGAATTAGAAACGTGCCAAATGATTACATTTGGAGTCTAATAGAAAGTAAAACTACCATCAATCAAATAAGTACAGACAGGTATTTTAGTAAAGCCAGAAAACTTTTTACTCCAGAGTTTTGGCTAGCAGCTATGAGCGTAAGAACTACGCATGGACAAGACATCAGAAACTCTAAACACAAAATACTTCAATAAACAGGACACTTTTTTTTCCTGCAAATACAATTTCACAGGTGTTGCTAATACCTATGATCCCTGTCTGCAATTATTCGGGTTTGCAGTAGAAAGAAAAAGAAAAGTTTACGGTTATAAAAAAAAGGGGGGGGGGGGGGGGGTAAAATATAAATAGTTGATAAAAGGTTTAAAAATCATATGCTTGGGTACCCATGTATTTCATTTACAGTTAGAGTCCAAGAAATAAAAGGTTTTCATGATTTAGAGTTCATTTACTGTGCAGAAACAATATGTTTAAATGTAACCTAAGTTGTCAGTTATCTTAATGTTGTATTGCCATTGGTTGTGCTGATGAGCCAGTCAATGTCACTCTCCTCTGTTATGGGGGCGGGACTAGTAGTGAAGTTTGTGTGAATCAGCAGAGCGGACACAGAAGCTAAGTCCGAAGAGAGAGATGTGGTAATGCGAACGTGGTGTGGATTTTGCATCTAAGTATATCATTGAGGTCGACTACCCGTGGTCCTGATATGACTTATTTGTGATCTGCAAGAGAAGCCGAAGGACGCTCTGAAAGTCGAGGGAGAGAGAGGTTTCTGCCTGGATGGCCCCTGCTGTTTTCTGGCCCCTGATTTGTCATCGCTACTGTTGAACAAGCTCCTAACGGCCCGTTTCTGATTTGCCCAGTAACGGACTCATTGGACTCGTGAGTACTAACAGGAACTAACGTGCACGTATTTTGTTTATTGCTCCGTTTGAGTGAAGCGGCCATCAGTTTTAGGCCTCACCGCACCCGAGCTTCGAATCAGGCCTGCAACAAGCACTGTGCTATAGGTGTAGTGTGTATAGGGTAAAGGGCTGTGTGTGTGTGAGTGTGGGCCCACTGTTACACATTTGATTCAACTGAGTAAGTGTGTATTTGTCATCAAAGGTATTTACAAAGGTTGAAATTCATTTCGTTTAAAGGTGTGAACAGTTGTAACCGAAATAACAGGCACCTAAGAAAGCTATTTTTGTTTTGAAAATCTTTTATTATAACCCATGCCGTCACCTTTACAGTGGTTTTGTTTTTTTATTTGGATTCAATTAATTTCATTTTATGAAAGTAAGTGTTTAATTTATTTGTATCTGTGTTGTTAAAATAAATACCCAGTGAGGGATTTGAATTTGGGTAAAATACAGTGTGGTGGTCCTTATTAACTCATTTGAGAGGGTATTGGATACCATTATTTATAGCACTACGAACCTAGGCCCAGTCTCATTGTACTATATACTGTAGCTTTACCATAGCTATGTGGGACCAGGGTTACATATTGTTTATTTAAGGGATGGGGAAAGGGGGTGAGTGTGCCATGGCAGTGTTTGTGTTCAAAGCTTGTTTGTAGATTTGCTGTAACAGCTTTAAAAGAGAAATATAATTTCTAATATCAAAACAACAAAAAAATGCACAATTTTTAAAGGTTTATTAAAGTGATGCTAAAGAGTTAACACTTTTAGCTATAGCTTTAAAACTGGTTTCAGTGATCTTTCACAAAATCTTTAGCAGCTTCACATTGGACAGCACTCTGTATCCCTCAGCTGACCAGAAACTACGCTTAACGGTTTTCTATGTAAAATTTGAATACATAAAATATATAAATAAGCCCTTGAAAGTGAAAGCTGACCTGTTCTCTAGCACCACCATCAGGCCAAACTGAAATCATCAGACCAAATAAATGTATCTTGAAAAGTTTTCATACAAATCTTCTCATATTTTCTAACAACATTAATGATCACAAGATTATGGACCTTAGTGGGTTTTGGTGATGATATGACCTTTCCTGCAGCGCCACCGTCAGGTCAAACTTTCATTTTTAGAGTTAGTGTATCTTACAAATCTTTCATCCAAATCTTTACTAATTTAGGGTGCACATTCATGATTCTCACAGAATGTTTGAAAGTTCACCCATCTCTGAAACAGACAATCATAATGAGAACATCAGGCAGAACATGGAACAGTCTATCCCCACAGTCAAACTTTTAGTTTGCACTACTGTACACAGGATGTGTAAAGAGTGTGCATGCTCCTTGCAGACACATTTCTTGCATTTCAAACAGGTCATGCTAGTCTTAGAGTCATTGAGGGTGGGGCATACCTGGCACCTACCACGCTTCTTGCCTGCTGTTTGTGCCAGTGGAGGAATTTGGGTGTTTGTTTCTGTCTGTATGTCTCTCACAACAGCTAATGCAGCTGTTGATGCACTTGGAAGGCACGGCCTTCTCTCATGCTCAGGTTTCACCAGTGCATTACCAAGCTGCTCCAGGAAAATCCTCCTTCGGCTCAGTTTCTCCCCATTCCAGTCTTTGTTTATCTCTCTCCACATCACAAATGCATTGTATGCACTCATATCAATGATGTGGAAGAAGATGACAAGGGGCCAACGGGAGGGGGTGGAGGGTGGCTGACCAAGCGTTTGTTTTTGACACGCTGGGAGTGAGAATGTGTTGCGACAACTGTATGTGGCTGTGATCGGGGGGGGGGGGGGGGGGGGGGTCTTGTTTATTTATCTAAACAGGGCCTTTGGGGATGCAGTGGCTGGTTTAACTTCTCAGATTCATCCTGGACAGTGCTACCCACTGCCACCAGGAGATGGGATGTCTTCTAATTAGCCTTTTCTGGTTTGTTAGCAGGGAGTTTAGTTGCTAGGTTGTTTGTCTTTGTGCTGACGGAGACTTCCCGGGGTTACAAATTTCTTGAAATGCCTCCACACAGAAACTTTTTCCTGTTTTTTTGTGTCTGAGTGTGGAGCGTCTCTCTGGGACTCGAGGCTTTCTGCTAAAGAATCGTTTTCAGCAGGAAGACTCTTGTTTCCTTCTGCAGCGTGCACGTTCTGCTCACTGATCATTTCGGTTTGCTGATCTGGGTTTTTTCATGGAGCAGCTGTTTAAACTTCTGCAGATCCTCACACATCTGGTCTGATTTATTTTCTACAGCCTGATCACCTCTCAGCATCTGACTGAGCTCCAAGTTCTGCTGTTTCAGATCGTTGATCTCCTTCTTGAGATTTCCGTTCATTGAACTCATTTGATCTTTAGTTTTTTTTTTTGAGTTCTTCCTCACAGGTCAGGCGGAGCTCGTTTTCTTTGTTCAAACATTTCTCTAAATCTTCACAGATTAGATTCTTCTGTTTGAGCTGATGTTTAAAATCATCTCGCTCTTCCAGAAGTATCCTCTCTCTGTATTTCATATCTGTTTTAATGTTGTCCAGCAACTCAGAGAGGTCACCGGTTCTTTTCTTAAGATCTTTGATTTCCTTCTTATAGTTCTCGTTAACAGTGACTTTATGCTGGGCGTTCTTCTGCTCCTGGACACTAACGAGTCTGAACCGACGTTCTTGATCTAAATCTGTTTGCAGATTTTCGATGAAAATGTTCTTTTCTGAAAGCTGCTCCTTTAAATTCTCCAGCTTGTCAAGAAACTTCTTTTCTGCATTGATTTTCTCATCTTTTTCTCTGCTTAACATCACTTCTAAGCCCAAATGTTGTTCCTCCAGCTTTTCAAAGTTCTTGATCAGATCGTTTCTCGAGACTCCAGAAAAATGAGACTCGTCTGTCTCATCTTTTGCATCTGAGCAGATTTCTTGTAAATCTTTATTCACGTTTTTCTTCTCCTGTAACTTCTTTTCTAACATCACCAGCTTTTGTTGCTGCTGAACCAAACCATTCTCCATCTCTTTAGTTTGCTCCTTGTAAAGCGCACACTGGTTCTCTGCAGCAATCCTCTTCTCCTTCTCCTGATTAAAACAAGTATTTCTGTTCTGCAGTTTTTCTTTCAAATGATCCACTTGTTTCAAAAGGTCACAGATGACAGTTTTATCTTGGAGTTGATGTTTGACTCTCTCCTGCTGTTCAGCCAACTCCTGGTGAGAAGCAGCGTTCTCAGCGGTCAGGTTTTCCTCCACCAGTCTGAGTTCTGAGTTGCTCTGAGTCAGATCTTTGATCTGCTCTTTAAGATCTGAATTCTCACAGACCATTGTCCTGTTAGAGTTGAGCTGAGGCTCATAGCTAACTCCGAGCTGCTTCTCCATGTCCAGACTGCTGCTAAGTTCTTCACAGACGGACATTTTCCCATTCATTGAATTCATTTGATCTTTAGTTTTTTTGAGTTCTTCCTCACAGGCAGTGGTGGCTGGTGAAAAATATTTTTGGTGGGGCTGTGCTATTTTTTTTAAACAAACTTGTGCTTTCTGAGCTTTGTGCACAACTTCACTATTTCGTGAATTAAGCACAGCTCTTTTATTTCCCTTTCTTACATTATTGGACAAAGGGATCAATCGACGTGTGTCTGACTATTGGCACGCTGCCTTGCGGACCAAGGTTGAAAAATACTGCATTAAATTGCACATAAAATAACATGACCATATATGGTCCACATCCACATTACTGTTTGTGAAACTAACATACTGGAGAATTTCATCACAATAATATTAAATCAACAAGTATGTACCTGATCTTTTGCATACTGTTGGTGAAGCTCTGGATGACCCCTGTGATGGAGACAGAGTCAATGTTCCTCTTCTGCAGCTGGTTGAACAGCATGTCCACATGTGGCATGATCTTGTGACACAATGCCAGCAGAAAGCCGAAATCTTCTTCCTCCAGCATTCTCACAAAGCCTCCTGCCTCTCTCTCAGTGACTGGATCAAAGTCATCCGAGTCTCTGATCATCTGGAAAAATCTGAGGAGGTCATCCTTGTGCTCATACACTGTGTTGACATCTCTCTCTTGGACAAAATTTGCCAGTTCTGATCCACTTCTTCATTGTGTTTATTCACTGCAAGCCTGCGTCCCTCGTCTCTAGCTGCATGGCAATGTTAGCTCTGCCTAGCATAGCTAGCTTCACCGTGTTGTCCATGTGCGCCCGGGATATCTCATGTTTCTTCACCTTCTCAGAAAAATGTTTCATGTCCGTAACTCCTGACTCAATCCATGCCTCATCTGTCACAGTCGTTTGGAAAGCAAAATAACGCATTAGCGTGATTGCATCCAGCTAGCCAAGCCTTCCCAGAAGCCTCGTGTGTACAGTTTACCTCTCTCCTCCTCCTGCTGGCTTATCTTTACGTCGGGCTGATCTGGTCCAAGCTCTTTGACATTAAGTTTTTCCACCATAGTTCTCCTCTCGAACGGATACTGGAGAAGAGACCGAACTGAATTCAGTGGCTGCTGAGATCCGTTATCCATGCTGCTGCTGGTTATAGGCGCACTGGCATCCATGTCTATTACGTCTGCGTCACGACCGTCACGAGTCACGACCAAAAACGTGCTGGAGTCGAGAATCTCTGAGTTCTACCGAGCACTAACGAAAGCCTTTGGCGGTAGCTCTATCGCCCATCATGCTTCTGAAACAACGTCGACGCTGATTGGATACATTCCCATTCCTACCCTTTGATTTTCTTGTCAGCAATTGGACGACTGGTCTCGTCCTGTTTGGGCGATTCAAAAACAGCCTACAGCCTCCACCGCTCGGCAGAGCTCGGCAGAGACCGGCAGAGACCAATATAGAAATATATATATATATATGATTTATTTTTGTTACAAAACACACAATTAACTTAGAATATGTGATTATTGTTAATTTTTTTTAAAATAAAAATTAAAAACACTGGAGAAACTGGGAGGGCGGCGCCCTATCGCCCTCTACTGACCAGCCGCCACTGCTCACAGGTCAGGCGGAGCTCGTTTTCTATGTTCAAACATTTCTCTAAATCTCCACAGATTAGATTTTTCTGTTTCAGCTGATGTTTAAAATCATTTCGCTCTTCCAGAAGTATCCTCTCTCTGTATTTCATATCCGTTTTAATGTTGTCCAGCAACTCAGAGAGGTCACCGGTTCTTTTCTTAAGATCTTTCATTTCCTGCTTATAGTTCTCGTTAACAGTGACTTTATGCTGGGCATTATTCTGCTCCTGGACACTAACGAGTCTGAACCGACGTTCTTGATCTAAATCTGTTTGCAGATTTTCGATGAAAACATTATTTTCTGAAAGCTGCTCCTTTAAATTCTCCAGCTTGTCAAGAAACTTCTTTTCTGCATTGATTTTCTCATCTTTTTCTCTGCTTAACATCGCTTCTAAGTCCAAATGTTGTTCCTCCAGTTTTTCACACTGGTTCTCTGCAGCAATCCTCTTCTCCTTCTCCAGATTGAAACAAGTATTTGTATTCTGCAGTTTTTCTTTCAAATGATCCACTTGTTTCAGAAGTTCATCAGTTTGGCTGCTTTTAAAATCAGCTAATTCGTGCTGAACCGTCTGAGGTCTTGGGACAACTGTCTGAGATTCAGAGAACTCCAGTTCAGCAGATAAATGAGTCTCATTAGGAAGAGACTCTTTCTCAGCACCAAAGACGGATGTTTGATCTGACACCTGAGAATCCATCTATTCAGTTTTAGACAGATCTGACTTTTCGTCCTCACTATCGGAACCAAAGTCGATGACTAAATCATAATCCACTTCCACTTGGTTGACCCACATGTCGTACCACGACATATTTTTTCTGTTCATCATTGGAGTGAAAAAAAAGGGGTTTTTTCAATCTCACTTGGGTGTCCAAAGACAGTGGTGCGTTCTCAGCAAGAGCTCTGACAAGACTGAAGTGGAGCTGCTGCTCGTGGGCCTTTTATAGTCTTGGAATGTTCCAAGTTCAAACCCTCCTTTATGATGTCACACACAGATTCAGCTATTGTGATTGTTATAGTTATTAATATTAATGTAATTATTATTATTATTATTATTATTATTATTATTATTATTATTATTAATTATTATGTTAATAATAATAATAGTATTAATGTTAATATTAATAAAACACACATTAATGAATGGAATCTTCCAGCTTAAAACCCTCATTTATGATGTTACACACAGACTCTTCTATTGTGTTTGTTATTGTTATTAGTATTATTGTAGTTATTATTAATATTATTATTAATTGTAATAATAACAAATATATTAATGAAAATATTAGTATTAATATTAAAATGAATAAAACACACATTAATTAATGGAATCGTCTGGGTTCAAACCCTCCTTTATGATGTCACATGCAGAATCAGCTATTGTTTGTTATTGTTATTAATATGGTTATTGTTGTAGTTATTAGGGATGAGCGAGTACACCACTATCTGTATCTGTTCAACCAACTAAATTATCTGTATCTGTACTCTGAATGGGCGTGGCATAACCCGGAAGTGGGCGTGGTTTAACCGGAAGTGGGTGTGGTTTACATCAATATATTATTTTAAGTCTGAAATTGAGAAGGAATGATCAGAAGTTGATATGTGTATTGTTTATTTGAAAACTATTTACAGAGCAGCCTCAGAATTGAGATTAAATATTTTTATCACAATAGTAAAGGAACTATTACAGAACAAGTGTTTCAATAAAATCAGAACATTAATATTTAAGTGCATGGATTAATACATCTGAACTCATGCAGTAGGAACTAGGAAATATGAAATGCTAGAACCAGACACAACTTTATGTATATATATTTTTATTTTTATTTGATTAAACAGATTTTTTTCTTAACGTTCTTGGCATTTTGCCCCACACAAAGTTAAACAAAACAATGTTGATTGAGGTGTGTGTGTCTGAGAGAGATAGAGAGGGTGAGAGGGAGAGAGATGGAGTTAAAACAAAATTTAAAAAACCCAACCGGAGCGGAGGTAGTCCCTTACCAAAAAGAAGTACACTGAAGTATACTTGAAGTATACTAAAAATGAATACAGTATACTTCCAAGTTTACTTTCAATGTACTTATTAGAAGTATAGTTATCCGAGTACATTTTTTAAATACTACTAAGTATACTTTAATACATACTTACATTAAAGTTTACTTACATTTATACTATACTTGTACTTGACTCTATCAGAAGTATATTTCACCAAGTAATGTATAAGTATACTTAATATATATATACTTATATAATATAATATATATCTAAGTATATATATATATAATATATATACTTATATATAATATATAAGTATATATATATATTATATATAAGTATATATATATATATATATATACTTATATAGATATAAGTATATATATATATATATATACCGTATACTTATATATTATATATAAGTATATATATATATATATATATATATATATATATATATATATATATATATATAATATATACCGTATACTTATATATTATATATAAGTATATATATATATTATATACCGTATACTTATATATTATATATATATGTATATGTATATATATATATATATATATATATATATATATATATATATATATATATATATATATATATATATATATGGAACTTTTTATTGTTGAATTAGAACAACAACATTTACATGGAGATGCATTTGAGTTTCTTCTTCCCTTCTCCAGGGCAGTGTTTCCCTGAACAAAGTTCGAATTTCCTTGTGGCCATAAGATCTCTCCAACTTAACCAAATCACCAATCAGTACATATAGTTCTGACAAGCTTTCTCTGTATTCATCTTATCTGCTCTCTACTACATTCTACATTTTACTTTGATCTAGCTAAATAGACAAAAGACAAAATACATAAAAAAATAATTAATAATAATAATTTTCACATGAGAGTACTATCTTTCTAACATTTGTTTTATTGGTTCCCAAATTTTTTCAAATTTCCCTAGTCCCAGTCATAGTCTTGCATTAATTTGTTCCATTTTGTAGACCTGTCTAACTCTGTCTCTCCACTGTGCCACCCTTGGGGGTTCTGTGTCCAGCCATAAAACTGTAATACACTTCTTGGCAGTCATAAGCAGAATTCTGATTACGTATGTCTCCATTATGTATGTAAGATTTTTGGTACAGCATTCCCAGTACAAACCATTTTAACTTAAATTGTAATTTCACCTTCAAGGTTCTTTCAATTTCTCCCTAACACCTTCCCAGAGTGGTATGAATTTAGGGCAGTCCAAAAGTATTTGTGAAAAGTCTCCCACTAGCCCGCATTTTCTCCAACATAAATTTGAAACATTACTATTTAGACATGATAAGTGGAGTTTTAAAGCATGCATCTTCACCTTCCATTCAAATTCCCTCCAAGACGGACTATTAGTTAGTTTATGGCCTGCTTCAAGTGTTTCCTCCCATTCCTCATCTGTTATCATTATGTTCACTTCCAGTTCCCATTTTTCTTTAATATCTATATTCTCAACAATCAAATCCTGTTGTAAAGCTTTATATATTTTGAAATCAGTCCTTTTTGACATGTCCTTTCTGTTTAACATAATCACTTCCTCCATATTAAGTTTATCCTTGCTTGAAACTTTGCCTTATTTTGAAATAACTACTCTGTCTGTCTGTCCTAAATAACATATTAAGCATGAAATTACGAATTATTGTGAAATTACACGCGCAGGAAGTGCTTTTATTTTGTAGCATTTGCTCAGTCAGCTCTCAAAGCTTCTCAGCAGACCGAGAAGAAGAGCGAGGGTCGGAGGTGCATTAACCGTCGGAGGTCGCGCTTCTCTTCTGCATCTGCACTTGACAGTCACTGGTTCTGCACCACTGAGCTAAATGTAAGTAGCCGCCATAAAAGTTGCTTAAATGTTTTAAATGTTTTTAAGACGGACATGGTGAGTAATGTTGGCCACGTAGCAAGCTAATATGCTAAGTCATTGCATGAGTTAGCTGTGTTATTAACTTTGTGTGCGACTAAAGTCCGTTTATTAAATGAAATGAGCAGCACTATCTCATTATTAAAGGTTAGCATTACTTTAGATACTTTTTTATTAGACTTCTAGAGACTTATTCCCTCCATTTTTGTCCCCTCCATCGTATTTTTTTAAACGTGACGTTCTGAGAAAAAAATAAAAGGGGGAGCTCAGCGCCACCAAGTCAAACTTAAACGTCCACTTATTAAAAGTAAATGAGCAGTGGTCTCTTGTACAGCGATGAAAAAATCAGTCTGTGTTGTAAACTATTACCCCGTAGCACCCATGCAATAGCTTTGCAAGCAGCCTGCTTTTTTTTACCGTAGAAGAGGATTGTGACCGCAATAGATGAAGCGGTGCTGTATCTCGATGCTATGTTCCCTCCTTCCCTCCATTTTTGTCCCCTCCATAGTTTTTTTAAATAGTGCTCAGTTGCACATATCTTGAACCGCAGAACGCTGTTTCTATTAATTTCACAGTATTTTAGTGTTGTAATTTTGTCCTTACTGTACACTGTTACTCCAGATTCTTAAATGTTATGTTTTTAGCTTTGTGTGGATGAGTCAAATTACACTTGAATCTCCTCACACACAAACACACACACACACACACACACACACACACACACACACACACAATTTAGATGATTAATGATTTAGCTTCATATATAGTGGAGGACTGCCTAAATTTTGCAGACTAACACAGATCTACCTTGTGATTCACAATGTTTGTTTTCTCTACTGATTATGCTTCCTGGTGTAGATGTGTAAATGTAGAGCATCTGCGTTCCTATGAGCTGTCAGCCACACCGGGAAGCCTGTCTATGAATCTGCAGTCAGACTTCAATGATCCAACCCCACTCTCTGCACACAAGATTGATGGCATGCTGCTGTTGTTGACCTCCTCCTGGAACCGTCACCTTATCGTGGTGGAGGAGTTTGAGTGCCCTAATGATCCTAGGAGCTATGTTGTCTGGGGCACTTAGTGCCCCTGGTAGGGTCTCCCATGACAAATTGGTCTTAGGTGAAGGGTGAGACAAAGAACGGTTCGAAGGATCTTTCATGGCGGTTAAAATGAAGAGTCGGAGTACCCGGCCCGGAGGGTTACCGGGGTCCCACCCTGGAGCCAGGCCTGGGGTTGGGGCCCGTGAGCGAGCGCCTGGTGGCCGGGCTTTCGCCCATGGGGCCCGGCCGGGCCCAGCCCGAACCGGATACATGGGCTCGTCCAACTGTGGACCCACCACCCGCAGGAGGAACATGAAGGGTCCGGTGCAATGCGAATCGGGTGGCAGACCAAGGCGGGAGCCTTGGCGGTCCAATCCCCGGACAAGAAAACTAGTTTTTGGGACATGGAACGTCACCTCGCTGGCGGGGAAGGAGACGGAGCTTGTGGCAGAGGTTGAGCGGTACCGGCTAGATATAGTCGGACTCACCTCGACACATTGCATTGGCTCTGGAACCCGAGACCTGGAGAGGGGTTGGACACTCTACTTTGCTGGAGTTGCTCCGGGTGAGAGGCGGAGGGCTGGGGTTGGCTTTTTGTTAGCTCCGAGACACTCTGCCTGTGTGTTGGGGTTTACCCCGGGGGACAAGAGGGTAGCTTCCTTGCGCCTTCGGGTCGGGGAACGGGTCCTGACTGTTGTTTGTGCTTATGGGCCAAATATCAGTTCAGAGTACCCACCCTTTTTGGAGTCCCTGGGACGAGTGCTAGATAGTGCTCCATCAGGGGACTCCATTGTCCTGCTGGGGGACTTCAATGCTCACGTGGGCAATGACAGCTTGACCTGGAGGGGTGTGATTGGGAGGAACGGCCCACCTAATCTGAACTCGAGCGGTGTTTTGTTATTGGACTTCTGTGCAAGCCGCAGTTTGGCCATAACGAACACCATGTTCGAACATAAGGATGCCCACCGGTACACTTGGTACCAGGGCAGCCTAGGTCACAGGTCGATGATAGATTTTGTAGTCGTATCATCTGACCTGCGGCCGTATGTTTTGGACACCCGAGTGAAGAGAGGGGCGGAGCTGTCAACTGATCACCACCTGGTGGTGAGTTGGATCAGATGGCAAGGGAACATGCCGCGTAGACCTGGCAGACCCAAACGCATAGTGAGGGTCTGCTGGGAACGCCTGGCAGAAGAACCTGTCAAGACGGTCTTCAACTCCCACCTCCGGCAGAGCTTTGACCACGTCCCGAGAGCAGTGGGGGACATTGAGTCCGAGTGGGCCTTGTTCCACTCTGCGATTGTCGAGGCGGCTGTTGCTAGCTGTGGCCGTAAGGTGGCCGGTGCCAGTCGTGGTGGCAACCCCCGTACCCGTTGGTGGACACCAGAGGTTCGGGGAGCCGTCAGGCTGAAGAAGGAGGCCTACAGGGCGTGGCTGGTCTGTGGGTCTCCGGAGGCAGCAGACAGGTACCGGATAGCCAAGCGGGGTGCAGCAGTGGCAGTTGCCAAGGCAAAATCTCGGGCGTGGGAGGAGTTTGGTGAGGCCATGGAGAAAGACTATCGATCGGCTCCAAAGAGGTTCTGGCAAACTGTCCGGCGCCTCAGGAGAGGAAGGCAGCAACTCGCTCACACTGTTTACAGTGGGGATGGGGAGCTGCTGACGTCAACTGAGGCTATAGTCGGACGGTGGAAGGAATACTTTGAGGAGCTCCTCAATCCCACCAATGCGCATTCCGAGGAGGAACCAGAGCTGGGAGGCCTGGGGATGGACTGTCCGATCTCGGGGGCAGAAGTTGCTGAGGTAGTCAAACAACTACACAGCGGCGGAGCCCCGGGGGCGGATGAGGTTCGTCCTGGGTATCTCAAGGCTATGGATGTTGTAGGGCTGTCATGGTTGACACGTCTCTACAACATTGCGTGGTCATCGGGGGCAGTTCCTAGGGAGTGGCAGACCGGGGTGGTGGTCCCCATCTTTAAGAAGGGTGACCTGAGGGTGTGTTCCAACTATAGGGGGATCACACTCCTCAGCCTCCCTGGAAAGGTCTACTCCAAGGTACTGGAGAGGAGGGTCCGATCGATAGTTGAATCTCAGATAGAGGAGGAGCAATGTGGTTTTCGTCCTGGCCGTGGAACTGTGGACCAGCTCTATACCCTTGCAAGGGTGATGGAGGGGGCATGGGAGTTTGCCCAACCAATCCACATGTGTTTTGTGGATTTGGAGAAGGCTTATGACCGTGTCCCCAGGGGCACCCTGTGGGGGACGCTCCAGGAGTATGGGGTGGGTGGCTTTCTGTTAAGGGCCATTCAGTCCCTTTACCAGAGGAGCGTGAGTTTGGTCCGCATAGCCGGTAGTAAGTCGGACCTGTTCCCAGTGAGGGTTGGACTCCGCCAGGGCTGCCCTTTGTCACCGGTTCTGTTCATCACTTTTATGGACAGAATTTCTAGACGCAGCCGTGGTGTGGAGTGTGTCGAGTTTGGTGGCAGGAGAATCTCGTCTCTGCTTTTTGCGGATGATGTGGTCCTCCTAGCTTCATCCAGCTCTGACCTTCAGCTCTTGCTGGGTAGGTTTGCGGCCGAATGTGAAGCGGCTGGGATGAGGATCAGCACCTCCAAATCTGAGACCATGGTTCTCGACCGGAAAAGGGTGGCTTGCCACCTCCGGGTCGGGGGAGAGGTCCTACCTCAAGTGGAGGAGTTTAAGTATCTCGGGGTCTTGTTCACGAGTGAGGGTAGGAGGGATCGGGAGATCGACAGGCGGATTGGTTCGGCGTCTGCAGTGATGCGGACGCTGAGCTGATCTGTCGTGGGGAAGAGGGAGCTGAGCCAGAAAGCCAGGCTCTCGATTTACCGGTCGATCTACGTCCCAATCCTCACCTATGGTCATGAGCTTTGGGTAATGACCGAAAGAACGAGATCGCGGATACAAGCGGCCGAAATGAGTTTCCTCCGTAGGGTGGCCGGGCTCAGCCTTAGAGATAGGGTGAGGAGCTCGGACATTCGGGAGGGACTCGGAGTAGAACCGCTGCTCCTCCGGATCGAAAGGAGCCAGTTGAGGTGGTTTGGGCATCTGGTCAGGATGCCTCCTGGACGCCTCCCCGGGGAGGTGTTTCGGGCATGTCCTGCCGGCAGAAGGCCCCCGGGTCGACCCAGGACACGTTGGAGAGGTTACATCTCCAATCTGGTCCGGGAACGCCTTGGGGTCCTGCCGGAGGAGCTGGTGGACAAGGCCGGGGAGAGGACGGCCTGGAGCTCCCTAGTTGGGATGCTGCCCCCGCGACCCGGACCCGGATAAGCGGAGGAAGACGAGACGAGACGAGACGCTGCTGTTGACCCCCAAGAGGTTCATACAAGTGAGACCACTGGTGAGTAATTCTCACAATCTGCATTTTTGATGGCACATCCTAAATAACATGACTATATATGTATGTATGTATATATGTATACAGATTTGTCTTTTAAAACTGGTGAATATACAATTTACAGGTAATGCCTTTATGCTAGAGTATTAGAGCCACTGATGGAAAAAATATAGAATTCTGAGAAAATAAGTCATAAATCTGAGTTTAATCTCAGAGTTCTGACTGGTACCTAAAACAAAAAAAAAGGGAAATTGGGGAAGATTATGAGGGGGGATCAGAATTCTGACTTAAATCTTAAAATTCAGGCTTTTTTTGTTTGTTTGTTTGTTTTGATTTTTTTTAAAACAAAAAAAATTCCTAAATAGTTTTTTGTTTGTTTGGTTTTAGGTTCATGAAAAAAGTCAGAATTCTGACTTTAATCCCAGAATTTTGAAATTATCTGACTTTTTTTTCTCAATTCTTTTCTTTTTCTTCAGTGACTCTAATACTCTTAGGCAATAAGGCAGTATTAGGACCACTGAAGGAAACAATTGAATACTGAGATAAATGTCAGAATTCTGACTTTATTTATTTTCAGAATTTTTTCTTCTTCAGTGGCCCTAATACCCCTCCGTATTATGTAATGTTAAACAATTCAAATTAACTTTTGAATTCAGCAGTTTATCATTGGATTTAGATGCAGATTTCACTGTCTTGGAAAATTGGTCAGAGCAATTTGGCATTAAGTTTGATTAGTAAACTTGACAGTATTTACACTCTTAATCTTCTTAGGAATTACATGATGTCCACACAAGGCGTACCACTGTTCTCCATACCCTTCCTGTCTATCTACGTGAGGAAACCTCTGGATTTTTGAGGACATGTGTGGTAATCCCAGTATTGCAAATTTGAACGAATCATTCTATTTATTTATGCATAAAGACAACACAAGGACAACACACATGAACATTTTGGAAAATGTGCCATTGTTTCAACTACAAACCTTTGGCAAGATGTTTAAGCCTGCCACACACGAGAGCAATCAGCTGAGCAAATGGCCTCGAATGACTGTGTGCTCAGCAGATTGCTCGCTGTGTGCGCCTGATTTTCACTGAGTTTTCCGCCTCACCAGACGCTGAGGTGAATATCTGACCAGTTAGATATTTTCCGCCTCACAGGGGTAAAAACTCGCTGTGTGTGCACTACTGAGCTGCTGGCTGAGCTGAAATATTCTAGTGGCCAATCAAAGCACTTTCTCCGCTCACATGACCCCAAGATGTATTTAGATGCAGCCCCTTACCCTGTCTGCGTGTCTGAAACATAAACAAAACGGTACCTTGTGGATCGATGGGCCCACTGTTTCCATTACCCTTTCGGAAGGATTCTGGGTCTTCCGGGTGCATCTCTTGGAGTAAATTGGCATAAACTCCTTGCCTGGTCCATCTTTCCAGCTACTGTACCCATATTTTCCTAACCTTCAAATGCCGGTGGTGGTGACATTTCAACAAAAAAGGATAGGCATTTCCTCCGTTTCCAGCTCTGTCTGTTTTGTTTCTTTTCTGACATGCAGACAGGGGGCTGCCATCTTGGGGTCATGTGAGCGGAGAATGTGCTTTGGTTGGCCACTAGAATATTTCAGCTCAACCAGCAGCTCGGTAATGCGCACACGGCGAGTTTTTACCCCTGTGAGGCGGAAAATATCTTAACTGGTCAGATATTCACCTCAGCGTCTCGTGAGGCGGAAAACTCAGTGAAAATCAGGCGCACATGGCAAGGTATCTGCTGAGCAAGCGGTCATTCGAGGCCGTTTGCTCAGCAGATGGCCCTCATGTGTGGCAGGCTTTAAGGCACTGAGAAAAATCAACAATCACTGCAAAGAATTCAAGCAGCTTTCATTAGCATAACACTGGCACACACTGAAGCCTTCTCACTTTATTCGTAAATGAGAGCACAAAGCAACAGAATGAACAGGAGTAGGGCTGGGCGATATGGCCTAAAATCAATATCACCATATATTGAAGATCTCACCTCGATAACGATAAGTAGGCGATAACTACAGGAATGCGTAGCAACAATATTTGTCCACTAGATGGGGCTGTCTCATGTATTACATTGACTAAAATTTTACATGACTCAAGGTGCTCCAGCTTCTTATAGGGACATAAATGTGGCCAACTTACGCATCTTTTCATTTTTTTATTATCAAATTTATTGACATGGGAAAAATTATCTGGATGAGAGACAAGAACTTGGATAACGATGTTGCCCAGCCCTAAACAGGAGTCTATCAGACTGCATTTATTGTTATTTACATGACAATCTACTGAAATAAAAATGGCCACAGTCAGAGTTTCAGTTCAAATGTGATTAGTGTATGATCTCCCTTTCATTTTTGTAAGGATGATACCAATGAGCCGGACCTCAGGGATGCAGCAGTTGTCCTCCTGACAACCATCACAGATGATGCCGAGAGTCCGGTTACGTACGACCCAGTGAGAATCTGTTATCCTAGAGGTTGATGTGATTGTCAACCTCTCCAGGCTTCCTGATGCCTTCCTGGTAATGTTCGGCCTCATCTATGCCTTACATTTAGATTATCCGAAGGGACTGACCAACACATTTGAGTTCACGCAGAAAATCTTACTTGGTCTTGATGAGTCTAAACTATCACCCAAGCTGCAGAGTCAAAAATGACCTGATGTTACATGTGTAACTCAAAATCTGAAAGAGTGGTGGATTCAGATGGCTCACTCTGTTAGAGCATTGTCCACATCCACAATGTAATTTACTATTTGTCTGCTCTTTAATTGTTGATGTTAAAGTAACACACCACCATTTGGGCAAATATGTTCATTTTCCACTTCTCCTTGAGTTAACCCTCCCACTGTCCTAATGGGTAGGACCCCGCGAGGAAAGTTGACCATTGAGCAGGGTTGATGGTTCATCCCTTGGGTCCATGTGGCAGGGGTGAGGAGTGAGCACCACCTCCCCCCTGCCACGTGGACCTCAAGGGATAAACCATCAACTCTGCTCAATGGTCAACTTTCCTCGCGGGATCACCCATAAAGACAGTGGGAGGAACAGTTGAGTTTTACCTTTTCTCTGTTCGTCCAGCTGTTCTGAGTCTGGCAACTCTCATTTGTGTCTTTAGTTTAGCATGAATAATTGAATCGGATTAGCCCATAGGCTAATCCGATTCAATACTCAACTAGTTTTATGCCAAATGGCATAAAGTACTCACTGTCTTACTTGATAGTGGTTAGTGTAATTCATATTTTGTTAATGTTGAATTGATGTGCATCCTGATGTTGCTTTAAACCACCTACTCAAAGAAAGACTACACACTGCTGTTGTCCAGTTTTCAAAAGTGTGCGTTTGCAATTGTTTCTTTCAAATTTTGTTTTATTTTCTGTTTGAGTTGGCTTAATCGGTAACTTTAATTTGATCATAATTTGAAAATATATTTAATATAAACTCCAAATATTTAAGTTTATTTATGTTCTGATATACTCAAATATCTGAGTTTATAAACTCAGAAAATATGAGGCAACTGATTGCCTTACTTTTTTTGAGTTCTGCCTACTTATTCGGGTTTACAGTGTATGAACTGTAAAGATTTTGTGGTGTCAGAGTTCACCTAACAGTTCAAGTGTTCATTTTTTTGCTTTGTGTGTTCACAGGGCATGCTCAGTTGAAGTTTCCATTTCTGCGCATTCAAGATGTAAGAAAAATAACACGAAAGAAATGCAACAATGAAAACTTCAAAAAGGCATCAACAACCAAGCAAGTGGATCCATAAAATGGACTGATTTTTTTAAAGGCATTTTTAAAAAGTCTTTCAAAATGGATAGAATTAGCGCGTCATGTTCAGAACAGTTTGCGTTCTCATCTTTGATTAATCCTGGTAAACAGGTCTGTTTTTGTTCTGTTCTAATCCTCTCTGTTTAATAAATTTAAACAAAATGACTTAGCTATTTTATTTACTTTTTTTTCTCTGCATAAAGACGAAGTATCAGTAAATAGTGGAAAGTAAATGTATTGGTAGTAAGCAAATAGCACATGTTAAATGTTACTTGCAGTATGTGTTTATAGAAAAAATGGAGATACTTAAATGTACTAAAAGAATATTATGTCAAGTTTACTGTAAAGTGTACTTTCAAAACTGTAAGTATACTCAATTATATAAGAAGTACACTACAAGTAAACATATATTATTACTTTAAGTATAATTTTAAGTATACATTCAAAGAGAAAAGTATACTCAATTATTTCAGAAGTACACTACAAGTAAACTTATAATGCTACTTAAAGTTTATTTTTAAGTATACTTTCAAGGGCAAAAGTTTACTCAATTTTATTAGAAGTAAACTTATACTGTTACTTTTAAGTATACTTTCAATGAGAAAAGTATACTCAACTATACCAGGAGTACACTACAAGTAAACTTATATTGTTACTTTTAAGTATACTTCCAAGGAGAAAAGTATACTCAATTATATCAGAAGTACACTACAAGTAAACTTATAAGTATACTTCCAAGGAGAAAAGTATACTCAATTATATCAGAAGTACACTACAAGTAAACTTATACGTATACTTTCAAGGAGAAAAGTAAACTCAACTATATCAGGAGTACACTACAAGTAAACTTATATTGTTACTTTTAAGTATACTTCCAAGGAGAAAAGTATACTCAATTATATCAGAAGTACACTACAAGTAAACTTATAAGTATACTTTCAAGGAGAAAAGTATACTCAATTATATCTGAAGTACACTCCAAGTACACTTGTGAGGTTACTTTAAGTATACTTTCAAAGAGAAAAGTATACTCAATTATATCAGAAGTACACTACAAATAAACTTAAATTATTACTTTGAAGTATACTACATACTTTGAAGTATACTTGTAGTATACTTCAAGTATACTTTTAGTGGCCCAATTTAGTCCCAAGGAGTATACTTCTAAGTAAACTTTAAGAACAAGTATATAAATAAACTTCTGTACACTTAAGTATACTTGAAATTAGATGCTTAAAGTATACTTCTTTTTCGTAAGGGGTGAGTGACTGATGCAGCACGTCAGCTCTGTCTTGTCAAATGCACCATGTAAGTTACGAAAAAAGTAACTTTAAACATTCAACCAAAAGAGAGGCAGCTGAAGAAAACAGGGAAAACTGAAAAAACGTGAGCAACAGTGAAGCAATCACAGCGAGATCCGTTACTGTCCGTGTGTGTGCGTGGATGAGCCGGACGAACTGAGCTCCCGGCCGGCTAGAGAGTTTTGTGTGTAGGGAGGGGCGGGCGCTCTATGTGACTGGCCAATCACAGAGCGTGAAGACAGTCAGTTACCCAATGAGGATTTTCCTTCAGCACGATTACAGATATTTACGAGGTTTACTCGTTTCATGCTCGTTTTCGTCAAAAATGCTTTATCCGTACCGGATACTCGTCTGAAACAAGTATCCGGCTCATCCCTAAAATGAACAATACACATATCAACTTCTGATCATTCCATATCAATTTCAGACTTAAAATAATATTGTTGAATAAAGATTTTCGATTCCTCCAGACCTGTCTTATTATATAATAGCAGTTCTGGATTATATCTCAAATCTGTATGTTAGTGAAACCAGGCTTCAGGGTTCAGCAAGAGGTCTGTGGGTGGTGATTTGACTCCTGATCTCATGCTGCCATAAATGATGTGTGTGTTTCAACTAATCTGCTATCCATGACAAATTTATGTTGTAGTTTTAACCTTGTAACGACTTTTTATGGTGTAGCCCAGGATGTGATAAGAACTTCAGGGACACATGTATGGAGATTGTTTATGTTTGACTTCCTTTGATCTGAGCGGAAGAAGGAAGAGGGAAGACCTCCGCCCATCTGGCTGATACTGGAGGGAGCTGGGAGGAGACTGAAGGCCGAAGAATGCTTCCGAGGCAGGGGTTGCCATGGAGACGGAAGGGGGGCCAGAAGGAGAGAGTTGGGGAGAATAAAAGTGTGAGGGCTGAGTGGGCACGAGGCTTTTTGGGTGTTTGGGAAGAGTTCGGAGGACAACTGTAACGGTTGAGTGATCAGACCCGCTGCGTCGGGAAATCTGGAATATTTTTACTTCATTATATAAAATAAAATATTTGCTCCTTCATATAAGGGGCTTTAAACGGAATTTCCAGCCTGGGGTCTCCAATCGTGTCGTGTAACAGCTGAAGGTGAGGTGCTGGTTACTTTTATTCCCACTCCAAGAGGTTAACACTTAAACTTAAAGTCTTTAACCTGGGCATAGCATAAGCTGCAGGTGACTGAGTTGTGGTGAAGTTATAACAAGAGTCTTCCTTTGTGCTGCTAAAATGTGTTTGCCGGAGTCTAAATCTAGGTAAAGATGATCGCTGATTAGCTCACAGTAGTGTAAAGCTCAGACTGGATTCACGCTCATGCACAAATAGAATTACAAGTCAACCCTGAGACGTAGTGTTTATTAAAGAGTCAGCTAGTTTGGGAGGATGACTTGTAACAAATATATTGATGTAAACCACACCCACTTCCAGTTAAACTACGCCCACTTCCGGGTTATACCATGCCCATTCCGAGTACAGATACAAATACAGATTATTTAGTTGGTTGAACAGATACAGATACAGATAGTGGTGTACTCGCTCATCCCTATTTCAAACCCTCCCAGCGGGCACAGGAGCTCATTGCTGGGCCGGAGCCGGCCGGCAGCAGTGGGGTATTCATAATTTGGCATATAAGTCACTTTGGTATATCAGTCGCAGGACCAGCCAGACTATGAAAAAAAGTGCAATTTATAGTCCGGAAAATATGGTACTTAATGATAAATGATAAATGACCCGCACTTGTATAGCGCCTCTCAGAGTAAGGACTCCAAAGCACTTTACACTACAGTGTATCATTCATCCATTCACACACTGATGGTGATGAGCTACGATGTAGCCACAGCTGCCGTGGGGCACACTGACAGAGGCGAGGCTGCCGTGCACAGGCACCACCGGTCCCTCCGACCACCACCAGCAGGCAAGGTGGGTTAAGTGTCTTGCCCAAGGACACAACAGCAGAATTCTCTGTCCGGAGACGGGATCGAACCTGCAACCTTCCGATTACTAGACAACCCACTCAACCTGTTGCGCTACTGCTGCCCCTTGTTGTTATTCCTAATTTGTTTGTGTTTTTCTTAATTTGTGTTGTTCTTAATTTGTTTGTGTTATTCTTAATTCATATGTGTTGTTCTTAATTTGTTTGTGTTTTTCTTAATTTCTTTGTGTTATTCTTAATTTCTTTGTGTTACTCTTAATTTGGATGTGTTATTGTTAATTTGTTTGTGTTTTTCTTAATTTCTTTGTGTTTTTCCTAACTTTTTTGTGTTTTTCTTAATTTCTTTGTTTTCTTAATTTCTTTGTGCTTTGCTTACTTTGTGTTTTTCTTAATTCCTTTGTTTTTCTTCATTTGTTTGTGTTATTCTTAATTTGTATGTGTTGTTCTTAATTTGTTTGTGTTTTTCTTAATTTCTTTGTGTTTTTCTTAATTTGCGTGTGTTTTTCTTAATTTGTTTATGTTATTCTTAATATTTTTGTGTTTTTCAATTTTTTTTCATGTTATCCTTAATTTGTTTGTGTTATTCTTAATATTATTGTGTTTTTCAAATTTTTTTTCATGTTATTCTTAATTTGTTTGTTTGATCCTTATTTGTTTGTGTGCTTCTCAGTTTGTAGTTGTGTTTAGTGATTTGCTGCTGTGATTTGCACTTCAGGGACCCTGTAAGTATCAGGATATTGCAAAAAATTTTTGGGATATTAGATTTTTCTCATATCGCCCAGCCCTAATCTGTATCTGTTCAACCATCTAAATTATCTGTATCTGTACGCGGAGTGGGCATGGCCTAACCCAGAAGTGGCTTTTAAAACCTCACAGCCTGGTCATTACTCAAAACCGCAAACATGGGTAAGACTGCTGACCTGACTGCTGTCCAGAAGGCCATCATTGACACCCTCAAGCAAGAGGTTAAGACACAGAAAGAAATTTCTGAACAAATAGGCTGTTCCCAGAGTGCTGTATCAAGGCACCTCAGTGGGAAGTCTGTGGGAAGGAAAAAGTGTGGCAGAAAACACTGCACAACGAGAAGAGGAGACTGGACCCTGAGGAAGATTGTGGAGAAGGACTGATTCCTGACCTTGGGGGACCTGCGGAAGCAGTACTGAGTCTAGAGTAGAAACATCCAGAGCCACCGTGTACAGGCGTGTGCAGGAAATGGGCTACAGGTGCCACATTCCCCAGGTCAAGCCACTTTTGAACCAGAAACAACGGCAGAAGCGCCTGACCTGGGCTACAGAGGCAGCACTGGACTGTTGCTCAGTGGTCCAACGTTTTTTTTTTCCCGGATGAAAGCAAATTTTGCATGTCATTCGAAAATCAAGGTCCCAGAGTCTGGAGGAAGACTGGGCAGAGGGAAATGCCAAAATGCCTGAAGTCCAGTGTCAAGTACCCACAGTCAGTGATGGTCTGGGGTGCCACGTCAGCTGCTGGTGTTGGTCCACTGTGTTTTATCAAGGGCAGGGTCAATGCTGCTAGCTATCAGGAGATTTTGGAGCACTTCATGCTTCCATCTGCTGAAAAGCTTTATGGAGATGAGGATTTCATTTTTCAGCACGACCTGGCACCTGCTCACAGTGCCAAAACCAATGGTAAATGGTTTACTGACCATGGTATTAATGTGCTCAATTGGCCTGCCAACTCTCCTGACCTGAACCCCGTAGAGAATCTGTGGGACATTGTGAAGAGAAAGACCCAACACTCTGGATGAGCTTAAGGCCGCTATCGAAGCATCCTGGGCCTCCATAACACCTCAGCAGTGTCACAGGCTGATTGCCTCCATGCCACACCGCATTGAAGCAGTCATTTCTGCAAAAGGATTCCCGACCAAGTATTGAGTGCATAACTGAACATAATTATCTGAAGGTTGACTTTTTTTTTGTATTAAAAACACTTTTCTTTTATTGGTCGGATGAAATATGCTAATTTTTTGAGATAGGAATTTGGTGTTTTCATGAGCTGTATGCCACAATCATCAATATTAGAAACAATAAAAGGCTTGACCTACTTCAGGTTTGTGTAATGAATCTAATATATATGAAAGTCTAATGTTTATCAGTACATTACAGACAATAATGAACTTTATCACAATAAGCTAATTTTTTGAGAAGGACCTTTAAATTAAACGTATTTGTTTGTATTCACATTTATTACATTTATCTTTTGATGTAAAAACTGCATTTAAATTTATGGAAATGCTGTGTTTCTCTGCTGGTGTGTGTGTGTGTGTGTGTGTGTGTGTGTGTGTGTGTGTGTGTGTGTGTGTGTGTGAGTTTTCATTCTGTTTAGACACACAAAAATCACTTTTATCAATCCCGGTGTTTAATTTAAAAATTTTCTTTATTTTGTTAAATTTACCTGCCTGCCTCTCCTGCTTTGGTTTAAATTCCTGCCAGAATTGATGCGGCTCATGAAAAAATTAGAGCCCATGCCGAAACGATGGCTGCACGGCGCAAACCTTCGTTGTGCTATGCGGCCCTTGGCAGCTGATGGGACCGGGAGCGTAGGGTAACAAGGGCGCCCATTAGAAGCTCCCTTCACTCCACGGTGCTACTACGTCTCATGTGATCCAGGTGTCACCATGGTACAGAGAACAGCAGGGCAGGATGTAGGGCTTCACATGCTCTCACACCACACCTCCAACATCTCATGCTTAAGAATCCCCCCCAAAGCACGATGCTAAACGGGCCAGAAAGAAAACCAAGACAGATCAGCGAGTGGGTTTTAATGTCCATTTACAAAACAAGAGTACAAATCAGCTCACAGACATTTAGCTCATTTGAGGAGCGTACAAAAGTTGTGTCTCAATACTGCAGTAAAACGTCTCCAGGTGGACAAAAGCAGGAGACCAAGAAAAGGGCACCATCAAATGAAGCCAGTTGGAGACACCGGAGGACGTGTAGAAAAGTCTGACATTCACTACAAGGAGGCCAGGAAAGCTTCCAGCCTATTTGGTTTTCCATCCATCCCTTCCAAAGAGCAACCACACATTGGGCTTCATAGTTCATGTTGCTTCACAGCCAGAGTTAATGCTGGCTTAAGAAGGAAACTTTCCCAAAACATTCAACACGATGACATAAACCCTCATTAATAACTGTCTCTGTGCCTTTATCCTGAAGAACGGCAGGCATCTTTACAAAACTAAAATAATCAGTCAACTTTAACACAAACAGCTCTAGCAACAATCAGGACACATGTCCTGTTGCTAGGTGAATTCTGAAAACCATCAGCTTTATCTCCAATCTCCAGTTTTCAGGGCGATGAAGAGCAACGGTCATGGCACCCGCGGAGATGGATGGAGGATGAGCCAGGGTCTTGGTGCCTATGGTGGAATGATGGGCTGTGGGAGATCATCGCTTGTGTCTTCATCTCTTTTCCTGCAAACAGAGTACAGAAAAGCTCCTTCAGCTCACTCTTTCTTACATTTCAGGTTCAGCCCGGAGAGCAGCGGGGACACC
Organism: Nothobranchius furzeri; assembly: GCF_043380555.1. Lineage (NCBI taxonomy): Eukaryota > Metazoa > Chordata > Actinopteri > Cyprinodontiformes > Nothobranchiidae > Nothobranchius > Nothobranchius furzeri. The sequence continues at coordinate 40,761,884 of NC_091750.1, read as the reverse complement.
CAGGACAGGCAGTCAGTCCCCCACACAGGGACAAACAACTAGTCACACTATCTGGAGTCCCTAATCTCTGATGAAACAAGACTCCAACCACATAACTTTTATCTTTCATTTGTACTGAGACTCTGACACCTGATGTAGAAAGTCACTTAGCAGTTAGTCTGTGAACCACAAGCAACTGTGTGTTTTATTCTACTACTCACGATGTAGTAACAGCATATCTGCATAGACAAACCCTTGACACTAGAACAGACACCGATCTGATCGAGGACTTCAGATAGCAGACTTAGGTCAGACCCAAACGGGGAAGGCTGGGTGTAAGGATGCACAGGTGGGCCCTGCGTTCACAGCATGACCCTTTCTACACACTACTGCTGAATCATGTTAATGAACCAAAGTTGTTTTGCGCTTTTCAGAGTCAGAGCACTCCAAAGCTCTTTACGCTATCATTCACACAATGGTGGTGATGAGCTACAATGTAGCCACAGCTGCCCTGGGCGCACTGACAGAGTCCCTCCGCCACCGGTCCCTCAGACCACCACTAGCAGGCAAGGGCGGTTAAGTGTCTTGCCCGAGGACACAAAAGCAGCAACCTCTGTCCGGAGTCGGGATCAAACCTGCAACCTTTCGATTACTGAGTACCACCTGTTCGACGATTTTTCGCGGACTTTTGCAACTCCATTGCTTTTCATGCTGTAATCTCCCCATTCACTGGATGGAACATTTCACACACACACACACACACACACACACACACACACACACACACACACACACACACACACACACACACACACACACACACACACACACACACACACACACACACACACACACACACACACACACACACACACACACACACATTTCTACTTTCTTAGAAATCTGTTTTTGCAGTGGCAAGTTTCACATTTAGTGTGTGGTCTACCTCATGTGTCCTCGCGGAGCTGAGCCCTTGTGAGCTGGTGGACCCTAGGAGCGCCAGCTGGCCTTAGCGCCGAACACCATCATGTCTTCATCTGGGGAGAAAAGCATGCAGGGGAAGAACTGGGCAGACCCCGGTGCCAGTCTCAGGCTAAACCCTATCCTTTATCAGAACTACGTTTGTTCCAATCCTCACACGTGGTCATGATTCTAGGTGAGATTAAGGGTTTTTGCTGTAATCTGTATTCATTGTTTACTGTTTTTTTGCCGACATCATGTTCCATGATCAGACAGGCTGGATTAGGATTAAACTGGCCATGCCATGAGTAGGCATCACCTCTAGGTAATCCACAGGGTTGTAGCAGCAAACAGCTGATCCACTCTGTAGTGAACCGCCTGAGTGAAACTGGACCAAAGTGAGATTACTGATTACCATCAGGGTGGATTTGTTCTGAGCCTTTTCTCTGGTGGCTTGGACTGCTGAACTCACTGCAGTCGAGGGATGACAAGGCACTTCTGGGCTCCGTGCAGGCCTGGGGGCCCCGAAGCCTGTCTTCCTCAGGTGGAGGTTCGGGGGGAGGAGGCAGGTCTGGAGCCCCAATGGGAAGAGAAGATGAAAATTTCATAAAGAGTCTTTCAAAACCCATAAATTTTTTGTGGACCCAGTTTAACTTTTTTCCGTCACTGAAAAATGAAAAGATGAGCATGATGTGTGGTTTACTTCACCTCCTTGATGGTCTCTTCTGTACACTGGATGCCTGGATAGTTTTTTTTTTGTTCTGGATTTCTGGTTGGGAGGAGTTCCTGGTTCTGCTGGACTGGACCAGCTGTATGCTGAGAAGCAGAAAGGAACCTTTCAGACAGGAAGTGACATTTCCACCCGCTCCCCATCTTCTAGTCCAGCCCTAACCAGGAGCCTCGTTTCTAAAGCTGCTTATGCACAAAACGGCTTCTGAAAACAGCGAAAGCATCTTTGTGTATCAGAAACAACTCGATGGAAAAATGTGACAACTTCAAAGTCACTTTGGACCTGGTGTGAGAACATTCTGGAGATGGGAAAGCATTCCCCCCCCCCCCCCTTCAAAACTATTGTCATGACGACACATGGTAAATAACGTGTCGTCAGGGGGGGAGGAAGAGTACACATGTAACAGTAGCATTTTAGAAGAATTTTACAACATACGATTTATAAAATTGCCTTAAAAATCAGGGCAATATGTGCCTAGACGAGGAAAAATTCCCACAATCTGCTGGTCTTGTTGAAAGAAACAATGGCACAATAAAAAGCAGGCAGAGAAAATGTATAAAAGAAACAAAAGGCCTGGTTGAATGTTTAGATTTGGTCAAACTCTATATGTGCATAACAACAAATAATGGGTTAACAACAAATAATGGGGGGTCGCGCGCTCTGTCCCACAGCACTCCTCTGTGAGAGTGGGGGTGTGGGGGTTGCTCACGTTCCGCTGCTGTTTCTCACCAGTATCAGCTGATAGAGGGCTCTAGTTTCGTTGCGCTGTTCGTGTCAGCGGACACGGTAGGGTCAGGGAAGGGGCATGACGCTTAGCCTGGCCGCCAGGCTTATAAAGCGCTGGGGGAAACCCTGCACTGTCAACAGTCTGGTCTGGTTCCCTATGAAAGTAAGGCCTCTGCGAGCACGAGCCGTGCTTGTCCACTCAAAAGGTCAGGGGCTGTACCGCTCTGCTGGATCACAAGGAAGGCATTTAAGGGTTAAATGCGTCGATAGGGCCTTGATGTCGAGATAAATTTCAAAAGAGGAACTGATGAAGCAAATATAACAGGACAGGTAGAGGTCTCACTAGGGGACACTATTCAGGCTTAAACTTAAGCAGTCATTAGTGGTCCTAAGTGAGGTCCACCCTAATGTCCAGTACATTCCTTTGTTCATCCCAGTATGTGTAGACTGACAGGAGGGAATGGATCTGGTGCTGTACCAAGTGTAGCTGCAGGACCACGGTCTTCAGGTGGACCTGGTTCTGGGTTGTGGACGGAGCAATGGGCTGGACTTTTCCCCTGCAGGGTATTGACGTCATGATCCTGATTGCCAGAGAGGTTGGAGGTCGACTGGGTGAGAGTGCTCAGCACCTGGGGTACTGATACTGGACCGCAGGGCAGTCTTCTGCTGTGGAAAGGGAAGTCAGCATTTTACCGGCAGAATCTTGTGTTTCAGGTCAGAATACGATGAGTTAATTAACTGAAACTATGTCAACACACCGTGACAGCTGCTGGCCTTGGACCTGGCTGAAGTCGGGGAGGTTCTGCGTGGCTCTGGGTTCTTCATGGGGCAAGGGGGGGATCACTGTGGTTGACTGGTGGCTGTAGGTTGTGGTTGTAGACAAGGTGTTGTTTCTTTGAGGGGAAGAGGCGTTGTCCTCGCAGCCATCCATGAGGTAGGTCCTCTCAGGCAGGGGGGGGCACCACTCTTCGTCTGAGCTGCAGAGTCAAAGAAGACCTGATGTTAAGAATGTTCTGTCAAGCTGGATTCTAGTCAGCAAATATCAAAATGTGGTTGGTCTTAAAAGAGACCAGAACAATCGTTCTGCTTTGAGACTGCTGACATCAGGTGAAAGCTGGAGGGATCTACAGACTTGGGTCTTGGTGATGACCCAGGGTGTATTTTACAGAGTCTGAAGGTCTGTCTCACCCAGGGTCACTGTCGTGTTCTGGCAGCTGGAAGTCTTGCTCACATGGTCCCATTTTTACAACAAGTGGAGGGGACAAAGCCTCCATCCAGTTCAGAGAGGGGGTCTTCACGGCCTTGCCTAAGGCCTTCTGCCTGGGTTTACCTTCAAAACAAAACCAAACCATCAGATCATCATCAGACAGACGAGACCTGGATCCAAACCCGGGCCCAGACAAAGAACCAAATCCAAAAATCAGATTCCAACCTCCAAACCAAACCCGAGCCCAAACCCCAGATCATGGCCTTGATCCTAATCCAGACCTAGAATAAAAACTGAACCCTGAACCAAAGTCAGACCGAAAACCAGAACTGAAACCAGACCAGATTTAGACTCTGAATCATATCCAGGCCCAAATCTGGTCCCAAAAAACATCAGTGGATCAACAGGGTCAGAACCCAGTGACATGGTTTTATCCAAAAGACTAACAAAAATGTGGAAACAGATTTGTTTTGCAGAATCCGTCCTGTTGTGAGAGACTCACCACTGCACCGATCTGGCTGCGCATACTGAGCACCACAGGGACCCGGATGGGCGGTCCAGAGCTTGTCCTGCAGCTCATTAGCCTGGGTGGTGAAGGGCCTAGTGGAGGCGGTGGCATATGGAGCGATAGATGTGAAACTCTGCAAGTCTTCACTGGTGCCATCAATGGTGCTGTAGATGGGACCTTCAGTGGATCCTCCAGTGCTGCATCTCTCTGTCTGACCCAGATAGTCTGACAGACCAGCCTCTGAAGGGGGGAGAGAGTTTGGTTTAATACAGTCGATTTGTTTGGCTCCAGCTCGTGCACGCAGATGAGTCCTTCCTACCGTCGTAGTATCTCTCAGCTGTTTCCAGATTGGAGGAGCAGCCACTGGTGATGTCTTTACCACTATGGACCAGACTGGCACTGGGCCAGGAGTCTGCCAGCCACGGGTAGGTGCCAACGCTGCCACCGGGAACACCAGGCCTACAAAAATATCGTGGTATTACCTAAACACACTATAAAGATTTTATTAAAGACCAAGACTAGAAAGAAGTCTGATCCGAAAGGACACACACCACCCACCTTCCACAAAGACCAGATCCGTCTGCATGTGAGAATCCAACTGCAAGGAGACACATACTGTAAATGTCACATGAGGGAGTCTAACCACTACACGGTGCATTTTACTAGGAGAGGTCAGATCAAAGCCTAGTCCGGATCTGAGTCTGGTCTGCTGAGCTGCCTCTAGGTCAGACTCAGTGAGGGTTAGACTCCACAATGGTAACCACTTCTATTTACATTATATAGACAGAGTATGAAGGCAGGGCCATGGGATGGATGGTGTCCCTGTGATGGTGTTGAGTTTAGTGGCAGCAGGAGCCCATCCCTGCAGTTTGCAGCTGATGAGGAGGCGACGGTGGCAGAAAGGTAAGTGCTCAATATCTATGTGCAGTGACGTTAACTTTAACCTGCGTCATGGAGATATGGTGAGTGTGTCTTGTCCAGTCAGTGCGCTGATTAAATATATGGGTCATATATTTCATCTCATCCTTATTAATCTTTCAGTGTAATAATAATATTCATTTCAACTTCAGTAATTTAAGCACAGATTCATCAAAACATTTCATTTAACCATATTGTCCATTTCATTATGTGATTAGTTAACTCATATTGTTTATTTCATTGTATGATTTAATTATGAAAGTTCATCCTTCTTTTTCTGTGAAGCAAAGCAGTCTTTGATAAGTGAAAGCTGGAGAGAAACCTTGGTCAAGCAACAGTATCTTTCTTGCAGATTAAAGGCACCAGTTAAGACTCATGTTTCCATATGACCGGATACTGAAGAGGGCACACTGTAGGTGGAAAACCGACCATTTCTGGAGGCTACACAGACGTGACCCACAACCAGCTAGCTATGTCCAAGAGCACCTGTTTCACATCCAGTTTTTTCAGACATGAACATAGTGATGCTTTTTCACCAGTTAGGCTCTAATAACTACAAAAAACTTTTTAAAGGGGTATTATGGAAGTTTGATGGCCAAAACATGTATAGAAATAATAAATGTCTTCTTCATACATTCTCCTGCAATGCCCTGGTCCTGTAGAATGAGCCCTGGCATTTTTACTGTGATTGCCTGTTTTTCTGTAAAATCACAGAAAAAGAGAGCTGCTCGGGTCGAGCAGGCTGCTTCATGCACGTTCACGCTCAGGCATAGCCCTCCGAACCGTTCTTTGAACGTTATTTCAGCTGTTATCAAGCATATAAATGTTACAGATACAAAGGACAACACTGGTGCTTTAGCTTGCCTAGTAAGACTTTGGGCTTTTGTGCAGGAGACCCGGGTTTGATTCTGGATGTGAACATAGTTGTTTTAGCGTTTCTTTTTTACATTAATGATATATTTATTTACAGTAAGATGCCCAAATTTTTATTTGAGACTCGCCGAACGGCATTGAATTCACAGAAAAAAAAGATGTGGGTTCAACTTTCATTTTGGAACAATTTTTCAAGCAAGGGAAGGGAATGATCTGAGCATGCAGGAGGACTGACCCATCATAAACCTTTGTCGGCTGTGCTGAAGAGAAAGGTACAGAACCAAATTATTTAATGAATTAGCTGCGCGTTTTCCTGTCCTCTGTCCTCCGGACCACACACACACACACACACACACACACACACACACACACACACACACACACACACACACACACACACACACACACACACACACACACAAGGGACTGTCTCAGCTGTTATTTTCGTTAAGGAGTGTGCACGTACAGCATGCGCGCCTCGAGCACGAGCCTCCTATTGAAGCTGCCATTACGCTTTTGGCCTGAGGGGGCAATCGCGAGCATAAAAATTCAAAACTCCGTAAAGCCCCTTTAAATGTGGTCAACAATCTGGATTGCTCCTGCAAAGAAAGTTTCTCCTGTAAGACAGCTGAGAGCCTCAGTAGCCTCCAAAAACATTCAACACTATTCTTGCACAATCACAGCTGTGACACGTCCTTCCTGACCTGCTGGTGTGTAGGCAAAGGAGGTGGTGTAGTGGCTAATCTCTTTTCTCTTCTTGTGGCGACAGTAGATCCACACACTGAAGCTCATGAGGATGACCCAGCAGGCCCCACCGATGCCTGCGATGAAGGCCGGCTGCTTGACCACGTCAGTGATTTGCTCAGCCAAACTCACGCTGCTCTCTTCGGTGTGATCACTGGTCCCTTCATCTCCAGGAGAAGGTGGCTGTTCTGATGGCACCTCTACGAAACACAACCCAACATGAGATGTTTTTTATGCAATGTGTGTTGACGCACATTTCTTCAAGACTAAAATTGTAATGTTTGCTTCTAAAAATAAGACATAAAATGGACATCTGGATGCTTTGGACTGAGCTCAGTGTTAGTACTGTGGCCATAAGCTGTTTCTTTCAGGTGCAGATTGCTCCAGCTGATGAGTTGATACAGGTTTGGTGAAGATGATGCCACTGGCATGGAGAAAACACCCATCCTCTGCTTAAGGACGGGTGTCACACAGGCTTTAAGCTGGGTGGACACTGTGCGACTTTTTCACTCGTAGCGTTCAGCTTCAGCTCAAACTGTACGACTTCCTCGCAGGGCAGATCTCACGAGTCATGTGCTCACACTGTACGACCCAGTTCTCGGATGCGATCTGACTGCTCACACTGTACGTCTGGTAGCAACACATCGGACCTAAAAATATGCTAAAAATAGCAGTTTTTACACAACACGTCCGACTTTTTTATGCTGTTTTGCCTGTTGTCCTTCGGGAGTGCTGCAGGAAGACACACAGGGATTTATGGGGGTTGGATGAGGAAAACAAAATAAAGAAAGTAAATCTGTGTTTTGTGATCAGTTTAATTTGACATGAACACGACAAACATGCTTTCTTGACAATCTTTGTGAGTAAAAAATGTGTAGAAATAAAAACGAACAACGTGTGTTTTTAGGGAAATAGCGGGCGCGCGGTGTTGATGCATGATTGCGCATGCGCCGTGAGCGGTTCTGGTACCTTTTGGGTCGCAGCCGCTCGCAGCGCCGATTCAACAGTGAGATATCCTCACGAGGGATGAGCAAAATATCAAACACGCCAGAAGACCGTGAAAGCTCACGATTTCTGATCGGTAGCTGGTCACGTGATGTTAATCGCCTCTCGTAACCCCCTGTACACTACACGACGCTCAGCGCAAAACTCGCCCTGGTCTTGTGGATTCTCGCACGAGTGGAAAATCGGCTCAAAAAAGTGAAAAAGTCGCACAGTGTCCACCCGGCTTAAGCCCTTCTGGCCACACCCAGTAGCACTCATTCATTCAGTTAACTGAAGAGTTAGACTGATGTGTCAGGGGTGTACTCACTTTTGGTGTAAGCACACAGACATTGTGTGTGGAGGTATTTTGAAGGGACAAGTATATAAGCTGTACACTGATTCCATCAGAGTTTGATGTCTGCAGTGTTGTCCCTTCAAAAGATCTAATAAAACATTAGCAAAACTGTGAGGGGTGTACTCGCTAAGTGGACTAATATTTAGTTGGGGAAATTGTTTTGGTTCTACTCCACCCTGAAAACCTCCTCAAAGCCTGACCGCTCCTATTCAATATCCCCCGCCCTCTGAGAACTCTAACTCAGCCAATCAGCGCTGAGCAGCGTACATCACACACCACGACGCTGAGCTTCTCATAAACATGGCGTCTGAAGCAGAGTTCACTGCGGCTCTTTCCTCAGTTCTAAATGACTTGGACACGTCTTTAAAACCACAACAAGTAGAAGCACTAAAAGCCTTTCCTCTAAAAGAAAAAGGCGTTTACGCTGTCGCCAGACACTGATTTTTACTACAGCTAAAAAACTACAGCGTTGTGATGTACAGTCAGCATTTCCTCCTTTTTTCTGATTGGTTATTTTTGAGCTGCCAAGTCCCGCCCCTCATGTGCCTCTGCCTGTGAGTTACTAGATTCTTTCTCTGATAAGACAGAGTATGAGCCTGCCAGGCCAGGCTAGTAATGTTGTATATATACTTTCTTCTTAATTTCTCATGTAGACAAAGATTATAAAACAAAAATCTAAACAAAGCCGTGTGCAGACACAAATCAGAAACCCTGTCTCTGTGGCTGTATCGGTGTTTGTGGAAGATGGAATCAGCTCCTCTAAATCTGAGACCATGGTCTTGATTCAGAAAAGGGTAGAATGCCTTCTCCGGGTCAGGGATGAGGTCCTGCCCCAAGTGGAGGAGTTTAAGTATCTCGGGGTCTTGTTCACGAGTGAGGGAAAACTGGAGCGTGAGATCGATAGGCGGATTGGTGCTGCGTCTGCAGTGATGCGGTCATTGTACCGGTCTGTCGTGGTGAAGAGAGAGCTGAGTCAGAAGGCAAAGCTCTTGATTTACCGGTCGATCTACGTTCCTACCCTCACCTATGGTCATGAGCTTTGGGTAGTGACCGAAAGAACGAGAGAGAGAGTTTTCTCTGCAGAGTGGCTGGGCTCTCCCTTAGAGATAGGGTGAGAAGCTTGGTCATTCGGGAGGGGCTTGGAGTAGACCCGCGGCTCCTCCACATCGAGAGGAGCCAGTTGAGGTGGCTTGGGCATCTAGTCAGGATGCCTCCTGGACGCCTCCCTGGTGAGGTTTTCCGGGCACATCCAACCAGGAGGAGACCTAAAGGTAGACCCCGCAACCCGACTCCAGATAAGCGGATGAAAATGGATGGATGGATGAATGGAAGATAGAGCACCTTCATGTGGTGCTTTGACTGCTCCCAGACATGCCGTAACCCCTTCTTTCCACCAGAAGTGCAAGGGATGCTTAACACAATAGAGGTGTCTTACCCACAAGATCCCGTCCAACTGAGAGCGTCTCAGATACGAAACAGGAGCGAAAGCGTTTCACGTTGCTGGTCCCACAAAATCCCGGGAGAGTTGCAACACCACGCATAATTTCACAAGTCCACACAACAACAAGCAAGGAGAAAGGCTGTGGTTTGTTTACATCGTCTACAGGGGTTTCACAGGAAATGACAAAAGCGTATTTTTACTATCACGTGCCTATTATTTTGAAAGTTTTCAGATGTTGTGACACTACTTTTGTGTTTGAGTTCCTGTCTGGCCAAACTTCCAGACTTTAAATGTAATGATGGTGTCGCTTAGCTTCTGGGACACGTCCAAAATGTTACACTTCACCACCAGGGAAAGGCACGTGTCCAGTGTGATGGTGGCTAACTGTTGTGTTGTTTCACCACACCGGTGGAAAGAAGAGGTAACGCTCAGTTTTTGCACCAGGACAAGATTTCACTCAGTTACAGGTTGCAGTTATCTACCAACCCACTCCACACGTCTCAGTCTATTGGCCCATATGTCCTGTCTTTCTGGACTCACCGATGAGGACAGATACTGGTGGACTCCGGGTGCCAACACCAGCGATCGTCACGGCTGCCACTTCCACTTGGTAGAGTATGTTGGGCATCAGACCAGTAAGCACGGTGGACAGGGTGGTACTGCCCACTGTTCTGTTTATGTAATAGTGCATGTGGTTGTCACTGCCACTGCTAAAACACCAGACCTGTTGAGGTGGAGACCAAGACATTCATGTAGTTAAGAATCTGCCTGGTGTTGCTGCAGCTGTGCCTGAAGCGTTAACAGATCACTAACACTAGAAATAAACTACCTCTGTTACTAGAACCTGCTGTTGCTGTGTGTGAATGTGTGACTTTACCCTGTACTCCGTAATAGTGCCATTCTGCATTTGGGTGGGCGGGGCTTCCCAGGACACATTTATGCTGGAGTTGTTGCTTTGCTTCAGTGTTGTCACAGTAACTCTCTTTGGTGGGTCACAAATAACTGAAAAGATGTAGAATGGTTAGTGTGCACCCAAAAACGACTAAAAGAACAAAAAAGAGAAAAGGAGCTGCTTGGACCAGCGGTAGTTTCATATGCAGCTTCAGATCTGGGCAAGCACGGACCGGGTAGTGTTCATATCTACGTAGCCTTGTGTTTGTCCACGCTCGGAGGTCTGCTTCAGGCTGAACAGGTCCACCACACCCACTACCAACTGATGGGCTGGCTCACGTACACGCCTACCTTTAGAGGGAGCCTCTAATTGGTTGATATAATCAAGCAGCGGGAGATTCCTGCACACTCCATTCATTATCATTCTGGATAAGAAGTCAACATCGCCTCTGACTGAAGCTGCATCTCTCCTCACACACACACACACACACACACACACACACACACACACACACACACACACACACACACACACACACACACACACACACACACACACACACACACACACACAAACACACACACACACACACACACACACACACACACTACCTTCTTCTGGGATTCGAACCAATAGGGTGTGGCTGTCCCTGCCTTGGAACTCATCAAAATATGGACATATCTTTAGCTCATACTCGGTTCCTCTACGGAGGCTAGTGAGGATGCTGCTGCGTTCGCTTGGAGAATTGATGTCCTGAAGGAGCCAGGTACCTCCGCTGGGCCGGTAAAACAGGCGGTAGCCCTGGACATATGGAGACTGGCGGTCCACCTAAAGGACAGGAGATTGGACGTCAGATAAAGCAGGAAATAAATCAGGATGTGGTATTTTGAATAAGATGTGGGGCTAAACCACTCACAGTCCAGGACACCTGGATAAAGGCTGATGTTAGCACAACTGGATCCTGGAGCAGAACCACCACATCCCTGAGCTCCCTCTGGACCTGTCTGTGATCCACTCCTTGGCCTGGAGGACTCACATCTGACAGACACACCGTCACTGTCAGCTGGTTTTGCTGCAGATGGTATGTGTGTGTGTGTGTGTGTGTGTGTGTGTGTGTGTGTGTGTGTGTGTGTGTGTGTGTGTGTGTGTGTGTGTGCGTGTGCGTGCGCAGACTAACCCTGTGTTCTGACTGGCTCAGAGATGGGACTAGGGTCACTGAGTCCATAGGTGTTCACAGCTCTAACAATGAACAGGTAGACCGTGTTGGGGAGGAGACCCGTGATGGTGTATGTTTCCATCTTCACCTTTTCAGCAACCGTCTGCCATGTACTGCCCGCTGATTGGCTGTGAGAAGATCAAGGTTTCTGATATTATGGTGAACATTAAATCAGCTCCAACCTCAGTGGAGAAACCCCAACCTTAATTATTATGAACACCAGGGTGCCTCTTGTCAAGGTCTCCTTTGAAAAAGAAATGTTGTCTCACGGGACTTCCCGGTAAAACAAATACAGTGTGTAATATTTCTACTTGTCTCTTTTCGTTAATGCTTCTCACCTAATTCTATTCTCAGTATTCCTTTTAGCTTGACATTTTAGACCAAACACTTTAAAATAAGATGGACAAACCCCACCCATAGCTTTCTGTGGGGGCCAATCTTGGAACCGCCCATTTGGCTGTGTCACACGTTCAGACCTGCCAACCTTGTACCACATGCTCGGCATTTTTTCAGACTTTGGCAACTCTGTTGATCTCCACACTGTGATGTCCCCATTTCCTGGCTGGAAACATCTTGAAGTATCCTAAGTCTCGTGTATTTTAATATTACACAGTAAAACTCAAAGGTTGCAGTAGCTTACCTTATGTGTGCTTAAACAGGCTGATAGCCACAAGTTACTTGCATTGAATTATTTCAACACCTAATTAATCAAAACTAATAAAATATATTTTAATAAGTATTTATTGATTATGATTTATTTTGTATATGGCAACAGGTGGTTCTGTTTTCAAGAATGTGATTTTAAACTGGCCTAGAGCACATGTGGCTAACTTCTACATTACCTGCAGCTCCCTGGTGACTCATGTCCACACCATAACTGATGAAGCTAAATGCATGGTGAGGTAGTTTAGAGGATGACAAGCATGGTCGCCATTTTTAAATTAGATTTTTTTCTCATTAATTTGGCTAACTCTTTTATTCATTCTTTCTTCCTGTTTTCTTTTATTCGTTTATTGTTGTTTGTTTTGTACAAAGCTGAATTGGTTCCCTTTCCAGTTGTAACGTCCAGAAAGGGTCAATTTCCATCTATATTTTGCCCTACGTGGTGACCCTTTAATCCACAGGAATACATCTATTTATGTGTGTTTTCCAATCTTCTGAACCAAGAAGGATTCTACAGTGCTCGTTGACATTCCAGGACACGAAATTGTCAACAAAGTGTTTTATCCCCAAGATCTTCGGACAATAGCTTTCCTCATATCTCAGACTGCTGGATTTCTCACAGAATGAAAGAGAACTGTTAAAATAAAGAAGAATGAACGATGAATGAACAATGTGTTTAAATGAAATATTTGAATAATCTGTGCTACATCTATTAGGCTGAAATGAATATTGTTCTTGCAAATGATCCATTTATCTTATTATCAGTTTACTTGACGTGACAAGTTAATCAACCATACTCTCATACACATTTGACACAAGTTTAACGTTAACGTCCCTGCACATAAAGATTCTTTATCCACAGAAGTAGAACATTCTTGTATCTGGTGAAGGTGTGGTTTCTGAGGGATGTTTGGTAAACTTACAAACATGTCAGATTCTGATTTGCCAGAATCATAACACGGTGGTAATAAAACAGAATTTACTTCCTGATCAACTCAGTTTCCAGCTGACTCCTCGATTTGGCCAAATCAGAAAAGAAGCCTTTTTGGAACAACCTCCTTTGACCCTCCTTTAAGTCAAAACATTGCCACGAAGCTGCAAGTGATTACAGACACAACAGCTCCTTCCAGAGCTACTGCAACTCTCAGACATCCGTCTTTGACGCAACGAGCCTTCCTGCCTGTTGTGACCCAGAGAAAACTCTAGACCAGAACTGGTCATACTGCGGTCATTCTGCGAACCTCGGTGCCTTGAGGTCCACCAAGACGTCCTGACATTCCGGATCTGCTGGGGGTCCCCGATCAGGGTTCGCAGACCCAACAGATTGCATCTGATGTAGTTTTATTAATAACCAACTCTCTAGTTTACAGCAGACCACAAATTCGTTTACACCCAGAACTCTCCGTTTCTTTCAGATACAAAGGTTCTGATAAACATCTAATTCACATTCCATCAACACACGTACATCCATCACACATCATCATTCATAGCTTTCCATGTATTATAATTAGTCTAGAAAATAAAGTTTATTTTGGTGGTATGGTGCTGTTGTTATGTGTTTTATGCCATTCTGTTTCAGGAAGTTTTCAAATTCTGCACTGCCCAATTTGGGCCCATTATTGCTGAACAGGATGGCTGGGATACCATGAATGGCAAATATTCCCCTCAGTTTTTCCACAGTCATGGATGAAGTAGTATTCGTCATTGGATGAGCCTCAATCCATTTTGAATATGCGTCTGCTATGATCAGGAACATCTTCCCCAACACTGGTCCACAGAAATCCACATGCACCCTCATCCATGGTTGACATGGCCACTCACATGGATGTAACGGAGTAGCCGCTGGATTGGTTTGCTTTGCTTGACATTTATGGCATTTACATACTGCTGCCTCCAAATCAGCGTCCATGTTCGGCCACCACACATAGCTTCGAGCTAATGTTTTCATTCTGGATGCTCCTGGGTGTGCTTCGTGTAGTTCTTCAATCATTTTTGTGTTTTCCTTGGGGAGGTATTATCACTATAGCCCACAGGATGTATCCATCTGTTCAGTTCTTGAAAACATCACATATGGCTGCAGAAGTGGTTCAGTGCTTTCCTCAGGACTAAAGCCTTGCTGCAGCCACTGTTGTACTCTTGACAGTACTGGGTTTTTGCGAGTCCAATCTCTGATTTGCAGCAGTGTGCCATTTATGTGTTCCTGAGCAACACTACTTCACTCTCCTGTTTTTCGTGAGTAGGTTTGGTTGGTAATGGCAGTCGGCTCAGTGCATCTGCATTTCCATTTTTTGAGCCATCTTTATACCGCAGTGTATATCGATATGCTGCCAGGATTAATGCCCACCTCTGTACTCGTGCTGCCACCATGTGTGGAACATCTTTGGTCTCCCCCATCAATCCCAAAAGGGGTTTGTGGTCTGTCACTATGGTGCAATGTTTTCCAGACAGATATTGGTGGAATTTATTTAATCCAAAAATAATAGCCAGAGCTTCTTTTTCCAACTATGAATAGCCACATTCTGCTGGTGACAATGATCGGGACATGTACCCAATCGGCCTGTCAGTGCCATCAGGCGGTCGATGTGACAAAACTGCCCCTGAGCCATGTGGTGATGCATCGCAGGACAAGTCTTTTTTTCTCTGTATTATTATTATTAATGAGTATACATTTACAATCTAAACTTTGATGTTGTGTAAGATTACTGAATAATTTACCAAATTATATATATATATATATATATATATATATATATATATATATATATATATATATATATATGTACATAAATTATAATGTAAACATTATGTACATATATAATTTTTACATCATGTTTTTTTTTCATGTGACTTTACAGTGAATAGTGATAAAATGGATGAGGAGTACCAACCGCCATCACCTGGACAGGTATCCTTCGCTCAGCAACAGGCATGGCCAAGCCCATCTTCTTCTGCTCCAAACCCATGAGTCAAAAACGTCTCAAAAAATATTGCAAATGTTAAAAAAAATGGAAGGAAAATACTAACTCTAAGAGCACACAAACACAAAAACTTATAACAGTCAGGGACCAAACAGTAGACTGGTAGGGCTGCCATCTTGGCAAAAAAAAAAAGAGCTACGATGTAGCCACAGCTGCCTTGGGGCACACTGACAGAGGTGAGGCTGTCGAGTATGGGCGCCACCGGTCTCTCCGACCACCACCAGCAGGTAAGGCGAGGTAAGTGTCTTGCCCAAGGACACAACAGCGGCATTCTCTGCCGGGTGCCGGGATTAATCCTACAACCCTCTAACTACTGGACAACCCGCTCTACCTCCTGACTCCTGCTGCTGTTCTGGGGACAATTATTAATTATTCATACATAAGTATTGATCTGTTTGACCACTCATAACAAAATGCACTGCAGTGTGTCGGCAGATATTGGAAATCGTATCCTTATCAACAATAGTGAAAGCGACAGGGTTCCTCCGTGGGGTCCCCCTGCTTTGGTAGTCAGCTGTTGCTGCCTGGCTGGATCATCTGAACTCAGCCCAATATACTTTTTACTGATGTTCATCTTGTTTTTCAAATGGCACTATAACCACCATTCGATTTTAGTCCACATGGGACCCACATGGGACACTTTTCTACTGCCAACTGCTGGAAAGTACAGACGTGTTACTCCCAGCTCCAGCCTGCCGCCATTCCTTTCCATTATCTTCTTTTTAGCTCACTGTTTCTTACCTCTTAAATTACTGGGACCGTTCTTTAATTTGACTGAGGGGTCTACAACATTTTTCTCCGACTTCCACCTACACTCACCTCTCTCCCTACGTGCTTTGCTGCTGACATGTTCCGACGTCAACTCTCCTATAACATCGCACTTCCATCCTTCTCCTCAGGAGATTTTCAACAATGTATTCTTTCTCTCCTGTCATCATCCTCGGGTGAAGCTGGCTTGAATGAGTTCTTCCTGCTGCCGTCTCCAGCGCCGAACCATGGATTCATTCATGCCAAGCTTACGTGCAGCAGCTCTGTTTCCCTCCTTTACTGCCAGATCGATGGCCTTCAACTTAAATGCGGCAACATATGAACTCATACATGTAGTTAACATGATGAGGGGGTATGGACTTGAAAAAAATTCATCGTCGTGCCGGCTGCTTGAATGTGCTAAATTAAAATGAGCACTTTCTTCGATTTCCACTTTTGACTCCCACCTGTCTCACTTTCTGCTAAAGCGCCCCCTGGCAGGTGAAGGAAAATCTTCAGTAAAGCCGCACCTCATTATGAGCCGCATGGTTCAAAGCGTGGGAAAAAAGTAGTGGCTTATAGTCCGGAAAATACTGTACATAGGTGACCACACTGCTTCAGCTTTTACCTAACAGATGAACTCATCAACACGTCCAACATCCAGCTGTGTTGATTCACTCTTAGCCAGCTTTAACTTCAAAACACTTGAAGTCCTTGACGCCATCGCACCTGAAAAGGTTAAACTCATTTCAGGCAAACAGAAAGCTCCTTGGAGGTTTACAAAATCTGTTACTAATCAAAAACGAGAATGCAAAAAAGCAGAGCGCCGATTCAGGAAAAGTAATCTACCAGATCACAATCAGACCTTCAAAATGCAGCTGTGTACTTATAACACGGAGATAAAACAGGAGAGACAAGCATTTTCCTATAAAGTCATCAATGATGATATTAACAATTCCCATGTTCTGTGTGCTACTGTTGAGAGGCTAACTAATCTCCCAGCACAGTTAGCCCCGGACTTCATATCTCATACCAGATGTGATGAGTTTGCATCGTTCTTCAATAAAATAATCACAAACATTAGATTGGCCATTCATTCCTCTACATCAACTAACACAAGCAGACCACTGACACAGCCACACAGCAACAACCTGGCCAGAATGCCAACTTTAACCCTGATTAGTACTAAAACACTGAATGACACAGTAAAGACCCTAAATTCCTCTACTTGCTGTCTGGACAGCCTGCCTACAAACTTCTTTAAAACTGTTTTTAGCTGCCTGAAAGCTGATGTACTGGAAACTGTTAACTGCTCTTTAACATCAGGTATTATTCCTAAACCACTGAAAACTGCTGCTGTGAAACCCTTCTAAAGAAGAGGAAACTAGATCCCTCAGTGTTGAACAACTACCGACCCATCTCTAATCTCCCTCTGATGGAAACATCATTGAAAAGGAGGTAATGATCCAAATTAACAACTATTTAGAGTCAAATAACATTATGGACGGTCTTCAGTCAGGCTTTAGACAGCACCGCAGCACAGAGACTGCACTGACCAAGGTATTAAACCACATTCGTCTCAACACTGATTCAGGTAAAGCATCTGTCCTGATGATGCTTTTGATACTGTGGACCATAACATCCTTCTGGACAGACTCACAAACTGGGTGGGACTATCAGGCACAGTGCTTGGCTGGTTCCAATCCTATCTCAAAGACAGGCGCTATGTTGTCTCTATTAGGGACTACCAATCAAAGCGGATCACCATGACATGTGGGGTCCCCTAAGGGCTCAAATCTAGGACCGCTACTCTTTAATCTCTATATTCTCCCCCTGGGTCAGGTCAAACTTAATAAAGACATCGCCTATCATAGCTATGCTGATGACACCCAGATCTACCTAGCCCTATCACCTAGTGACTGTCGTCCACTGGACTCACTCTGTCAGTGCCTAGAACAGCGCTGTGCAGAGACCTTTGAAGGGGCGGGTGAACAAAGTAAAAAAAGGGGCACATATAGAGCAAAGTTTTTAAACAGATTCACGATCTAACAAGTTAAAAATTTTCAGATAAGGAGACCCTTGGTTTCAAACAACATAATGTAAACTAGGTATGTCATTAATTAAGGTAACGTTATTTCATAAGCAATTGTTTTAGTTTTTAAAGCTGACTTATGTTACAACCATATTTTTGCCCCTGACCTGAATCCAAGTTGTTTGATTTTTGATTATCTTCCAATACTGAGTCCTGTTTTAATGCAATGCATTAAAAAAGAAGAAAAAAAAATGGAAAAAGTCCCATAGTCATCATCACTTACTGGTGATCTCATTGGAGGGGAGTGGTGAGATGCAGCAATGGCTGTGCTTGGGAACTATTTGGTGGTTTTACCCCCAATCCAACCCCTTAAAGCTGAGTGTCAAGCAGGGAGGCCTTAGGACCCATTTTTAAAGTCTTTGGTATGACCTGACTGAGACAAACCAGTGTCTGGTTTGTATTTAGTATTTATGTTTATCAAAGGCTGTAAAACTGCAGCTTAAATGAAAAAAAAATAAACAGATTTGAATTTTTTACATTTATTATTAAATAGGAACCTGAAAAGGACTTGGTCAAAGTATTTCAAATGAACAGTTTAAACTCTGAACAACAGTCAGAAAACTGTGTGACCCCTGCCTCATCAGTTTTTCTGACTGCAGCCCTGTCTGTGACCACAGGTAGGTCTGTGCTCTGGTTCAGAGAAAGGCATGAAGTAAAATAAATATTAGGTAACATAAAATAACTCTCACATATCACTATGGAAACTTCTACCAGCATTACAATTATTGATAAGCCAGATAAAAAGTAATAATAAAAGGTGAAATCTAAACATTTCATGACAAAAAGTCTACTAACTGCACGGATATAAAATTATATTTTCAGCTAAATAAATATTTATTGTACGTATAAATAATGCTGGAATGAAGCTGAATCTTACATTTAGCAAATAGCTGAGTGTTCAAATAAAAACAAGTTTGACAGTAATCAGTCCCTCATGTCACCAGAAACTTCGGGGACACCTGATTAAGGTGGATTTTCTGTGTGACATCTACATAACTTTATAAAAGCTGCTGATGCAGATGATCGGTGATCTCCTCCGTGAGGTTCTCCGCTCTCCCGTCGTGGTTCGGTCCGTTTCCTGTGATGCTGAAAAGCTGTTTCCCTCTAATAGCGATTTTTGGAATATCATGAATTACATCGTCTAATACCTCGTTGGAAAGCTAGTTTTATGTGCTTTTAGAAACCGTTGGAATTATTTTGATTCGTCCATTCAGAAGATATCATGCGGAGAAACTGTTGTGTCCTCTTTTCTGTTTCAGACATGCTGACTCTGCCATCTTAAAGAGGACATGAACTCGTTATTTCAATAGTAGCTGAATAATAGAAGACTACAGCATGGTGCAATGGCTGTAGGAGGCAGTGAGACAGAGTGATTTTAATTTGGATTTGACAGAAAGTGCTGGAAGCACAAGTGGATCTTGGATCTTTGCTGGTAAGATGGCTTTTAAAAGTGGTGGAGACAAAAATGTTAATAGCTGGTGATGGGGACATCCCATCATTCTGAGCTAAAATGACTCATATCCACACGACCTTACCTCTAAAACCTTAAGTGTTCCTTCTGCTGGGTTCTTGTTCCTTCTGCTGGGTTCTACGTATGTGTTCTACTTTCATCGGTTGGACTAAGTTGTAGTCAGCACTGAACTGTTCAGTTGACAGCTGAAGTTAGTTTCTGAGCATTAGAAGTCCTCTTGACTTCAGAACAAAAACTCAGGTGTGACTTTGGAGGTATGAAGCTTTGTTCTTTGTGACTCACCTGAAGGCCTCAATGATGTAGGAGGTGACAGCAGCTCCTCCTTCATGAGCATTGGGTTGCCACGTTAGAGAAATGCTGTTCTTTGACACATCTGTGACGATGGGTTTGTGTGGAGGACCTGGCAGCTGAAAGGGCTCTGTGGCCTGAGCCACAGATGGGTCTATGCTGTCTGCATGAAGAAGAACAAACACCAGAGAATATTGTGTCTTATGGCCTGTTGTGCTTTACTGTGGCTCTAGTGTAGATGGAACATGCTGACATTCCATATTCATACAGGGAGTGCAGAATTATTAGGCAAATGAGTATTTTGTCCACATCATCCTCTTCATGCATGTTGTCTTACTCCAAGCTGTATAGGCTCGAAAGCCTACTACCAATTAAGCATGTTAGGTGATGTGCATCTCTGTAATGAGAAGGGGTGTGGTCTAATGACATCAACACCCTATATCAGGTGTGCATAATTATTAGGAAACTTCCTTTCCTTTGGTAAAATGGGTCAAAAGTGTCAATCGTCAAGCGTGCAGCTGCCAAGATGCCACTTGCCACCAGTTTGGCCATATTTCAGAGCTGCAACATCACTGGAGTGCCCAAAAGCACAAGGTGTGCAATACTCAGAGACATGGCCAAGGTAAGAAAGGCTGAAAGACGACCACCACTGAACAAGACACACAAGCTGAAACGTCAAGACTGGGCCAAGAAATATCTCAAGACTGATTTTTCTAAGGTTTTATGGACTGTTGAAATGAGAGTGAGTCTTAATGGGCCAGATGGATGGGCCCGTGGCTGGATTGGTAAAGGGCAGAGAGCTCCAGTCCAACTCAAGACGCCAGCAAGGTGGAGGTGGAGAACTGGTTTGGGCTGATATCATCAAAGATGAGTTTGTGGGGCCTTTTCGGGTTGAGGATGGAGTCAAGCTCAACTCCCAGTCCTACTGCCAGTTTCTGGAAGACACTTTCTTCAAGCAGTGGTACAGGAAGAAGTTTGCATCCTTCAAGAAAAACATGATTTTATGCAGGACAATGCTCCATCACACGCGTCCAAGTACTCCACAGTGTGGCTGGCAAGAAAGGGTATAAAAGAAGAAAAATTAATGACATGGCCTCCTTGTTCACCTGATCTGAACCCCATTGAGAACCTGTGGTCCATCATCAAATGTGAGATTTACAAGGAGGTAAAACAGTACACCTCTCTGAACAGTGTCTGGGAGGCTGTGGTTGCTGCTGCACGCAATGTTGATGGTGAACACATCAAAACACTGACAGAATCCATGGATGGCAGGCTTTTGAGTGTCCTTGCAAACAAAGGTGGCTATATTGGTCGCTGATTTGTTTTTGTATTGTTTTTGAATGTCAGAAATGTATATTTGGGAATGTGGAGATGTTATATTGGTTTCACTGGTAAAAATAAATAATTGAAATGTGTATATATTTCTTTTTTGTTAAGTTGCCTCATAATTATGCACAGTAATGGTCACCTGCACACACAGATATCCCCTAAAATAGCTAAAACTAAAAACAAACTAAAAACTACTTCCAAAAACATTCAGCTTTGATATTAATGAGTTGTTTGGGTTCATTGAGAACATGGTTGTTGTTCAAAAATAAAATTATTCCTCAAAAATACAACTTGCCTAATAATTCTGCACTCCCTGTATGAACAAGGCTTCACCACAGCAATTTTACATTTGACCCACTCTTAAAATCTCCATTTAGCATCATAATAGTGAGCAGAGATACATTAACATGTTCCTCAGACCAGGAAAAATACACAATGACTGACAACAGACACTGTGAGCCTTGAGGCAGAAGCCGTATTACAGCTTGGTCCACCATCTGCATGACAAACACTGGTGATTCTTTCTGTCCATGGTAAGTACATGTTCCTTTTCTTCAGATCTTTTAACCAGACATAATAACCATCAGGGCTGAACGATTTTAGGAAAAGATTGAATTGAGATTTTTCTAGCAGAAATTGTTATCTCAGTTCAATTCACCATTTTCTTCAAATAAAGCTACAACGCTAGCCTGCCAAGCCATCCTGTATGTTAAGTGAAAAGATAGTCTAGACTAGGGCTGGACGATGTTTCAATATATCGATCACATGTGGTGCGATAGATAAAAAACACGGGTCGATAAAACTTCGATAAAAAAAGTTTACTGTTCTCATTCTAACCTATCACGTAGCAGCATACTAGACTCACTGCTTACTTCTAACCAATCAAAACCACAGACTCGGGCACACTATGTCACCAGGCCCTCCCCTCTCAAGCCAAAACCGAGAGTGGGGAGGCCAGATGTCTTGGGCTTCCACGATTAGTCGACTCGTTACGAAACCGCCAGCAAATAAGACAGATCTTATTTTATAAACATTTTAAAATCTGGCCTGCTGCGGCACGTTCGGTGTCTGCTTCCTGGCTTTCTGCTCAGCCGCCGCTTTAGCTCCGAGGCGCATGGGCAGTGGTGGCCATCCAGGTCAGCTTTCATCACAGCAGAAAGTGACGAGTCGCAACGTAGCTGAAAGGTTTGGTAGGATTATACAAATTCAAAAGAAAGGCCCGTAGAGAGCAAACTCTGCAAAGTGAAACTCTCCTTTCACAGGAGCACATCAGCGATGCACGAGTATCTTAAGAGGAAGAACAAACAGTCGCCTCCGTAAGTTTACCTCTTGCTGGCTGCTAACACCAACAGAGCTACTTGTATTTACAGGTGCTGGCCAGTAAATTAGAATATCATCAAAAGGTTGAAAATATTTCAGTAATTCCATTCAAAACGTGAAACTTGTACATTATATTCATGCAATGCACACAGACCAATGTATTTCCAATGTTCATTACATTTAAATTTGATATTCATAAGTGACAACTAATGAAAACTCCAAATTTGGTATCTCAAAAAATTAGAATATTCTGAAAAGGCTGAATATAGAAGACACCTGCTGCCACTCTAATCAGCTGATTTACTCAAAACACCTGCAAAGGCCTTTAAAAGGTCCCTCAGTCTTGTTTTGAAGGCACCACAATCATGGGGAAGACTTCTGACTTAACAGCTGTCCAAAAGACAATCATTGACACCTTGCACAAGGAGGGCAAGACACAAAAGGTGATTGCTAAAGAAGCTGGCTGTTCGCAGAGCTCTGTGTCCAAGCACATTAACAGACAGGCGAAGGGACGGAAAAAATGTGGTAGAAAAAAGTGTACAAGCTCTAGGGATAACCGCACCCTGCAGAGAATTGTGACGACAAACCCATTCAAAAATGTGGGGGAGATCCACAAAGAGTGGACTGCAGCTGGAGTCAGCGCTTCAAGAACCACCACGAGGAGACTCATGAAAGACATGGGATTCAGGTGTCGCATTCCGTGTGTCAAGCCACTCTTGAACAAGAAACAGCGCAAGAAGCGTCTCGCCTGGGCCAAGGACAAAAAGGACTGGACTGATGCTGAGTGGTCCAAAGTTATGTTTTCTGATGAAAGCAAGTTCTGCATTTCCTTTGGAAATCAAGGACCCAGAGTCTGGAGGAAGAGCGGAGAAGCACAGAATCCACGTTGCATGAGGTCCAGTGTAAAGTTTCCACCGTCAGTGATGGTGTGGGGTGCCATGTCATCTGCCGGTGTTGGCCCACTCTGTTTCCTGAGGTCCAGGGTCAATGCAGCCGTCTACCAGGAAGTTTTAGAGCACTTCATGCTTCCTGCTGCTGACCAACTTTATGGGGATGCAGACTTCACCTTTCAACAGGACTTGGCACCTGCACACAGTGCCAAAACCACCAGCACCTGGTTCAAGGACCATGGTATCCCTGTCCTTGATTGGCCAGCAAACTCGCCTGACCTTAACCCCATAGAAAATCTATGGGGTATTGTGAAGCGGAGGATGCAATACGCTAGACCCAACAATGCAGAGGAGCTGAAGACGACTATCAGAGCAACCTGGGCTCTCATAACACCTGAGTAGTGCCACAGACTGATCGAGTCCATGCCACGCCGCATTACTGCAGTTATTGAGGCAAAAGGAGCCCCGACTAAGTATTGAGTGCTATACATGCACATTCTTTTCATGTTCATTCTTTTCAGTTGGCCAACATTAGAGAAACAAACATTTTTTCATTGGCCTTTAGAATATTCTAATTTTCTGAGATACCAGATTTGATGTTTTCATTGGTTGTCACCTATAAATATCAAAATTAAACGTAATAAACATTGGAAATACATTGGTCTGTGTGCATTGCATGAATATAATGTACAAGTTTCACGTTTTGAATGGAATTACTGAAATATTTTCAACCTTTTGATGATATTCTAATTTACTGGCCAGCACCTGTATAGCTGTAGCAACACCAGTAGTGGTGGTGATGTTAATACTTCTAGAACACGTTTGTATGTCACGTATTTTTGCTCTAATTACAAACGCTAATGATTTATTTCATCACGCTACGTTAGACTTAATAAAAGTGCTCCTCTTCAAGCTAACGTCCTGACCGAGGGCTTTGTGAGCCTGTTGACGGATGACCGAAAAAGGGCACTTTTCTCTCCCTCACTCACTCACCTACAGTCTCTCTCTCTCTCCCTCACTCACCCACAGTCTCTCTCTCTCTCTCTCTCTCTCTCTCTCTCTCTCTCTCTCTCTCTCTCTCTCTTTATCACTCACCTACAGATTCTCTCTCTCCCTCACTCACATACAGTCTCTCTCTCTCTCTCTCTCTCTCTCTCTCTCTCTCTCTCTCTCTCTCTCTCTCTCTCTCTCTCCCTCACCTACAGTGTCTCTCCCTCTCTCTCTCTCTCTCTCTCTCTCTCTCTCTCTCTCTCTCTCTCTCTCTCTCTCTCTCTCTCTCTCTCTCTCTCTCTCTCGCTCTCTCTTCCTCACCCACCTATGGTCTCTCTCTGGAGTTTGGCTCGGCCCTGGACGGTACACGCCATGGCTGTTGCTGCCGCCGTAACATGGAGAGAAACTCCAGATGTAAAAAAGTTGACACAACAGATCTTGGGTCAGTCAGAACCGCTAAAAAACGCAGCTTTCATGGTCACGTGATCGTGCTGTTGGAAATCAAAATTTCCAAAATTCAAGCGAGACTCTAGCGGGAGTAAGGTCCTAAATCCAAAAACAACAGATGGTTCAGCCCTAATAGCAATTATAGCAAATCCATGTGAACAGTATCAGTGATCTGTACCTACTGTATTCACTGTGTTTTAGTAGCAGCTGTGGGACCAAACACCAACCAAGTCAACATGTTCATGGAGACAAATGTTCTGAAATCTCACTTGCTATCCTAAAAGCCTTCTGCTATATTAAAGAGGGACCTACGGGCTCTGCTTCACTGAAGGATCAAACAGGAAGTTGGAGTATTCCTAAAGTCTATACATTTATCACATTTGTACAATTTTTTTATCCTGTGAGAAGGACCACCAACAAAAACTTCCCCTTCCCACTATTTTGAAGAATAAAAGACGGCTAAAGGTAAAAATGTGGTGTCTCAGCTTCATAACCACAAAGGTCCCATGTCATCAGACCTTTGACCGTCAGCACGCCACTCCAGCTCGTCTCCCCACTGGAGCTGGAGGCCAGGCAGGTGTAGACTCCAGAATCTGTTTCCTGGAAACATTAAAAAGGAGCTTTATTAACCAACCAAACGCTCCGACAGTCGTCACAGCTGAGCACGAATTACAGACAGATGCTGATCGATGCAACAACGTCTGCATCAGTGAAAAGGTACTCATCGCTGAGCAGTGAAGGGGGGGGATGCTTTCATGACCACCAGATGATGACTGGTAAAGTTACAGTCAGGGAAAACTGAAACCTAACCCCCTAACAAACAAAAGGTCGCTCCAAAATTTCACTGCTAGTTTTTTAACAGAGAGAAACAGAATAACCCAAAAATCCAGTAAAAGCACCAGTTCCAGCAAGATTGTACTTAGACCCCTTAAATCAGCTGCTGGGCCTAGCCTCGTCCACATCAAATGCAGACCGGTACCGTACGGTTTCAGCATAGACCAATGCGCCCAATCAGAGCCTTCACAATGGCTGCGGTCAGATCCAGGTGTAGAGCTAAGGAACATTTCTGCGTGGAGTCTATTTGTTCCAGATGTTGCATGTGGGTCTTCGTGAAGTTAAAGAAATGACATGAGCCAGACAGGAAGTGAGATGTGTGGTTTATTTCATAATTAAACCCACGTGTAACGGCTGGCCGCCTTCAGCGTCTGTACCACGGACAGCGTTACAGTTTTCTTATGGCCGATCAGCACCAGGGACAGCTCCTCCTCCCTGCATCTCCTGTTACAATTCTTAACTATTTTGATGATTTCATTTTAATGTGTCAGTATTAAAAATAAAGAGTGTGCATTATTATATGTATTTGTACTGTCAGCGTCACTATTTGATTTGGATATTTTAGAGGCAAGTTGCAGTCCGATGTTGACAAAATAGTCATTAAAGGTATTAACAATAGTGTTCATGTTTGTTGTTTTTTCACTGTCATTAATTATTTAATCTTGAAAAACAGCATTGTTAAAATCCTTATTAATTACTTGATTTAGCACAGTCCATAGTCCATTCATATATTTTAATTTCTCTCAATCAGATTTCTGTAGTAATTTATTTTACACTGTTTTATTATATTTATTAGTTTATTTTTATATTTTTTTATATTTAGTTTTCGATTCGAATGTTCTCTTCCTCATACGTTTTTTATACAAAGTATTTTTGGTTACACTTTCATTTAGGGAACACAAATTAACCATTAATTAGCTGCCAATTATTATGCATATTAGTGGACTACTAAGTCTGAACTAGTAATTATTAAGAATTTATTAACTGCTTATTACTAATGCTGTAATTCTAACATTAACAGGCCATAAATTAAGAGTTTTATCATAATAAGCCATTCATAATGGTTTCTTAACTGAAAGTAAACGTTTGTTACTGATTAACGCACATACTGATTCGCTCAAATCAATATGTGGCTTTTAAAGAATTCAGGGGGAATAGTTGTTCTGCATTAATAACCAAAAATATTATGTTCTAGTATTATGTAAATAAACACCAAACTCCACATGTTAATAGAGCCTCAACATCAATCAATTAACCACTTAAAGGCACGAATATGTTCCCCATTCTAAAGTCAGAGCTAATTAGTATGTGCGTTTATCAGCAACAAATCATTTACTTTCAGTTAACAAACCATTATGAATGGCTTATTATGATAAAACTCTTAATTTATGGCCTGTTAATGTTAGAATTATGGCATTAGTAATAAGCAGTTAATAAATGCTTAATAATGACTAGTTCAGACTTAGTAGTCCAGTAATATGCATATTAATTAGCAGCTAATTAGCGGTTAATTTGTGTTCCCTAAAGTGTTACCGTATTTTTCTTTTTGCATGCTTTCAATAACCCTTTTGTCATCCATGGACTAAATCCTTTTGCATGTGTACATGTACATGTTTTAACTGGGCAATGTTTGTCATACAGTTCTTTAAATATGTCAACAAAATTTTCATACGCTTCATTTACATTATTTTCTCCAAGAACATTGCTCCCGTTTTGTTCCGAAAGGCATTTGTTAAGAGCGCTTACTGAAAGTTCAGATCTCAGTCTGATTTTCTTTCTTCTGTATCGCTTCTATTTTCCGTGTTTGTGCTGTATTCTAGAGATATAAAAATTGGCAAGTGGTTACTGATATCATTAATAAGTAGTCAACTTGATATCCTGGTATTCATAACGTTTATAAAAATATTATCAATTAAAGTAGAGCAGTATGCAATGATCCTGGTGGGACCAGTAAGCACTGGGAATAATGAAAGACTGTACATGGTATTTATGAATGTTTCTGTAGGTCTGTGTAATTTTGATTTTAATAGATCCGAATTAAAAGTCCCCACAAATAAATATTTCTTTGTTATTGACTTCAAACTGAGACTTGGCTCTATTCTATTCTAGTAAGCAGTTCCTCTTCCTGCTAAACTTGCTGATTTTATACATCCCTCTGACATCTTCATGCGAACCCCAGCTTCACACACCCCACCATCACAGCTGTAACACCATGCTGCATCATGTTTGCTGGCTTTAGTGCTATTATTAGCCACAGTCTGATAGATCGTGTTTCCGATAAGGGATGACTAAAGCTGGAATTACGCTCATGGGGTTAGACGCCAAACCACTGTGTGGATGTAAGGGAAGGAGGACCATATCAAATCTAGATGTTTCCTCTGAAGGATCTTCCTAAAGTATATCAGCACTTTTTCCTGTGTAAGAGGTGAGAACACAGATTTAGGGCCTTACTGCCACAAGATTCTCTCTTGAATTTTTAAAAGGCAGTACAAAAGCATTAAAAATGTGATGAGTCTTTCATTTATACTGATTCCCTTTTCTTCAGGCTTTAGGTCTGGGGCTGACTGCATGTTCGGACTGAGTCACCATTATTTAAGAGTGGACGTCATTATAACAGTCCTATTAAAAGTCTGAGCTTGAGTTAAGCTGGAGCTTTCATTTTCCACGCCTGACTCCTACATATCAGGAAGGGCGCTCCAGCGAAGATCCTCTTGGCACTCCGGCAGATGGAGCAGGTGTGATTAATGCTTCTGTTTTCCCAGATGAATGCTGGGTAATATTTTTGTGGGGAGAGGAGCCAACAGCTGAACTGGCAGTGAAATGGCACACATAAGGGGGGAGGGTTGGGGGCCTCAGCTCTGGGAGGACAAGTAGGGCCTGGTAAGTGGCAGCATGTCCATGGCATAAGTCCAGAAGAACTGGTTCCTACTTTCTATGCCTTAATAAGTACATGTTCTGTTCACATATATTAAATGTATTAAGCACCTGACCAAACCAATCAGAGGGAGTAGACTTGTGACCATCATTCGTCATCATACGCATCTCTACTGCCCTCTGGTGGACAATCCAGGTATAGTGCATGTTTGGGTTTAATGTCACGGTTTGGTTCATTTTGTAGTCAGGTTGGAATTTTACAGCCTAACTTTTATGTTGCAAAGACAGACGCACAAAGCCTTCCAGGTTCAAACCCAGAAACAATGTAAACATGTTCAGCCTGCTTTTATTTACTCATCAGAAGACTTTGAACCATTTTGTTCCTCCATGGAGACCACCTGCACCTCCACCACCCTGGTCCTTGTGAAGCGGGTCATCTGTAATGCTGACAGATGAATGACTCAGCTCTAACGGGGGGCGGGGCTATGGATAACAGGAAGCCAAACGCACACTGCCAGAGTGCTGCAGCCTGTGGTAACCTCCAGCCCCGAGTTCTCAGCCTAAGAAACTCCCGTCTCCTCAGTGACCAGCTGCTTGTATCCCTGGTTCCTGCATTTAAGGCTCACTGTTCTGAATCTCACCCTCCTGGACATCATCTGCGTTGGCTCCCAAGTGTCTTTTTATCATCATCATCATCATTCTGCTCTCAGCCATCTCCTGCTGCAAAACCCTTCGTGGACCTCTCTTAACTCTTCACCCTTCTCCCCAGCCACTTGGAGAACCCACTCAGTAAGCTGTACCTCATTATTCACCACCTTTCCTCCAACACCTGCTTACCTGCTCTTCCTCTTTCAGGGTCACACCTCTGATGTCTGGAACTAGCGTTCCATCATTTACCAACTAAATGTGTTAAACTATCCTGGTGTCCTGAGTTTGTCTGCATGTGGGCCAAGCGATTACCCCAAAACCATGACAAGTACAATTTCTTTCTAAGTTTCCCCAGTTCTACCTCAATATCTGTCACAATACAGTTTTCAGTACAAAGAGGGAAACTCAATGAACTTAACTTGTAGTAAATTCCTACAAAATGATGTATAAATATATATCTACCGTACGGACTTGAATGTGGTTTTTAACATTTTAGCATTATTTTCACAGATAAAACCTTGCGCTATATTCCGGTCATTACGGTAAGTACATTTTTATCACACATAGAATCACAAAGCGCTTCACATAGATAAATACAAAATAAAACCGAATCATAAAGTCATGATCTTAAAACAGAAACAAATAAACAAAAGAAAAAGTCCTAAAATTGTAAAATACCATCAAACAAATGAAAGATGATTACAAATTTGAGTTAAAAAGAAACTAAAAGATTTATGTAAAAGCAGCTTTAAAGAGCAAGTCACCCCCCTACCAGAGTATTACTCCACTTCCTCTTCCTGTTTGAAAAATGCAACAAATGCTGTTGCCTAGCAGACAGAGAGGGCAGAGCCACTAACAAACACACACACAGGTTCACAGCAGCATTGTGACATCATAATGTACTAGCCAATGCCATTGTGTACCTCTTAGCCAATAGCGATGGCAGATTTGAATTCAAATGCAGTGCAGAGTTTTTACCTGAAGACGGCGCAATGCTGACAGTTTTAGGTAGAATATCTAATTATAACTAAGATGCACTGAAGTGCCACATTGAGTACACGTGTTTACAGCACGGTTCAACCACACACACACACACACACACACACACACACACACACACACACACACACACACACACACACACACACACACGCACACACACACACACACACACACACACAAACACAAACACACACACAGTGCTGTAGGCTGCTCCAGCAGGTCCCGGGGGGTAACCAGTACTAAACGGACCATCTGTCCCTCTCAAAGCCTGAGGAACCTGACTAATTGTCCTGATTTAGCTTCAGTGACGGCTGGTTCATCTTCCTCCTACGATTCTCTTCAGAGCAAAGCCGCTTTCATGGCTGCAGGTCCAGGTTGGTGAGAAAAATCCGTCAGAAATGAAACGTGCTCTCATAATCCTTGTTTTGGTAACTGCCACACACACACACACACACACACACACACACACACACACACACACCTCTACACACAAGTTCTACCTTTGTTCTTTTGTCTCAACCTGTCACACAATGAATGATCCCCTCCAACCATAGTCTGAGGAGCCGCCAGCCCAGTGTGACCGCTGCAGAGAGCCCCAGCATTGCCAAGCCACTGCCTCACCATAAGAATGAATCCCAACATAACGTAGTCACCTGCTACTCATCCATCCATGCACCCTCATGTATTCATCATTTCATTACAGGACTCAGTGATCGTTAATCACTGAGAAACACAATCAATGACCTAGAGAGCCTGTCTGAGGCCGGCAGAAGCTCAGTGGCCTCAGGTGCTGATGTGGGTAGAATGGATGTAATTAACATTGAGTCAGATGGTGTTAATGGGCTTGTGGGCTCATTGTCATGGTGATCACACCTGACCATCTTCTGCCTTCCTCCTCCAGCCATGCAGCCGTTCAGACTTCTAAAAGCTGCTTGCTCAGAGGGAATGTATTATTAGTGAATGTTTCTGGATTGTACCAATGGTGGAGCTAGGTGACTGGCAGCAGGGGCTTAGGGTTAGGGTTCCTGCTCTTTTCTAACAGTCTGGGTTCACTTGATTTTCTCATTTCAGCAGTAGGACCATGAGGAGAAGTCTGAAATTACCTGTGAAACAGTCCCGTACAAGTCAACTGGGACTAAAGGTTGGATGTGGTTGGTTGGGTGGTTAAACCGGGCTTTGCTTCAGAACCTCGGCCTTCTGCCACTCAGCTTTGTGCCGGGTGATTAGGGTTAGGGTAGGTAACCTGGGGGGGCAGGTAGTGACTCTCACCTGGAGGCTGGTGATTTGTAAGGTGCCATTTTCCAAAAAGCTGGTCCGACCAGTTTTCCCCAGGATCCTCTGGCCATCCTTCTCCCACTGAATGCTGGGAGTGGGAGTTCCGATGATGTGGCAGTGGAAATGGGCCGTAGCACCAGAGGCGAGCGTGTAATTGGCTGGGCCCTGGCGGATGATGGGTGGAACCCTGTCCAAGGGGACTTCTGGTGTAGAGAGCAGGGAAATAACATAACTTAAACAAATGTATTATAAAAATGGGTTTGTTGTGTAAAGGATGCTAATATAAACTCAACCCAAGTAAGAAACAATTAAAACACTTAAAGCTGTCCAGATGAGGTACAAACAGAAGTCCAGTGGTGCTGATCCATTCTTGGTGTTTGACTCATTGTCCTGCTGCAGGACCCATGACCCATAAAGCTTTCTGACTCACAGCTGGCTGTTGACGGTTGGGAGGTTTCATTGGACCCTGAGCAGATTCAAGACTCCCTGTCCAGAGGAAGCCTCCAGACAGAGCCAAGCTTCCTTCACGTTCTGCGGCATGGCCGGTGTTCTTACAGCTTATGGGATCTTCCACAAACTTCCAGGGTTGCCTATCTGTCCAATGGACATCATCAAGCAGCTTTGCAGTACATCGACATGCAATCGTCCAATGTGGCTGAATGAAACTCTTCCATAATTCCTCCACTGGGATGGACAAACAGACAGTGTGTGTTCCTGTTCTGAGCTCCAGTTATTTATGTAGCAATGCAATCATCTGGTTTTCCAGCAGTGGAAGACTTCCTGCCAGGTCTACTGCTCTCAGGGTTAACCCTAACCCTCTCCTGACTGATCTGGGGTCCAGTGGGTTAGCTGACCTCTAACAAAACGGAATCTCTTCAAACGATGGCAATGGCAAAGCAGGAAACGGTCTGTCTCATAATCCAGACACAAAAGAATCAGCCAGATGAAGTGTCTGGCATATGCACTCACCACTCTCCACCTCCAGCCGGGCTTTGGTCAGGATGCTGCCGGCCACACTGATAGCTTGGCAGATGTAGAAACCCGAGTCTTCCACCTGCACATCGCTGATGGTGAGCTCCCCGCTCAGTGACACGGAAGAACGGCTAGACTTCAAAGGCTCCTGGATGGGGAACAGCAAGACCTACACCAGCAAACACAAAAAAGCAAATGAGAGGTTCATTCTTACCAATGTACATTACATGTACTAATAACAAAAACACCGTTTTTTATTCAAACTGGTCATACTTAAACGTTCAGTTGACTTTAATAAGTGGCAGATCTGTTGCTTTATTTATGCCGATGTTTTATAAACATTACCAAGGGCATGGCGATAAGGAAAAAACGTCTGATTGAATTATTATTTTTCATATGAGTTGATATCGAAATACAGATGGGGACAAAATCGTCGGTGCTCTTCAGTAAATAAAAGAAAAACCCACAATAGTCACAGAAATACCTTTAATCTGACAAAACTAATAAAGGGTTTCCCCCAGCGCTTTATAAGCCTGGCGGCCTGCCAGGCTAAGCATCATGCCCCGCCCCCCTACCTGACCCTACCGTGTCCGCTGGCACGAAAAGCGCAACGAAACCAGAGCTCTCCACCAGGGGATACTGGTGAGAAACAGCAGTGGAAAGTGAGCATACCCCCCCACCCCCCGACCCCCACCCACTCACGTAGAGGAGCGCTGCGGGACGGAGCGCGCAAACAAATCACTGCAATCAAACAATCCCTGTAGCAGAGAGTCTTCTGCACCGCTCAGCAGGTATTTTGGCCCATTCCTCATGAGCAAACTGCTCCAGTTGTCTCAGGTTTTCCAGGCGGCATGTTTCAGCTCCTTCCAAAGATGCTTAATAGACCCTTTTACTGTTTGTAAACAATATGACGTCAGCGAGAATGCGCGTGCAGCTTGGCAACAGAGAATGGCGTTGTGTCTGGCTTTATCAAGCTACGCTGCGGGGTTATCACTGGCAAATCTTGAATGTTATATTATTAAACTCACTTTAACGAATGGCAACAGACTCCCAGATCCCTGTGGCATTATGGGCGGAAGATGTAGGTGCAAGGCCAGATATCCAGTGGCCCGATATATATACGTTTTTAGTGGAGAGGCCCAGTAAGTACACATGTGAGAAGCAACGGGCATACACATCGTTAGATGCATACAACTATGTTGTCTGTGGCCACGTACAGAAAGTAAAATATCACGACATAGACTCTGAGTTTTGCGTCTTGAAGGCAGAAGTCTTCCTAGCCAAAGACAAGGACACAAGACTGCTATGTACGAGGCTTGGGTCATAGTAAACAAACCAGAGAACTACGTCTTCACAGCCAACTGTACCTGCATGGCAGGATGAGTATAGCATAGGTTTCTTTTTTTAGCGTGCTCAGACTCGAGGAGTCCAATGACACCTCTCCTGTAAATAGACTGCTTAAAAGCAAACCAGCAAACGCAACTTACTTTATTTAATAGAACACACGTTAACCAGCTTTCTGGTGTAATGGTAGTACATAATTACCTTACCTGATATAAAATGGGTGCTACAAACTCGAGCATTTCGGATTGTGTTTTCAGTCCAGTTTTCATCAGCCCTTTTGATGGCCTGCAGCCACTGATGCCTCCGATTTTGTTGAAATGGATGTGCTCCCTTCGGAATTCTGTAAAGTTTCAGTCCACTGCTTGAAGAGAAGCGATTCTGGCATCCATACACGCAACAACCCGACATTTTTATGTGCTCAGAACTTCAACACAAAGGGTTTAAAATGCTGTTTTAGTATCGAGTGTGAATGAGGAAGCCTTCACTCTCGTTGCCAGGCTGCGCGCGCAACTTTTGATGACGTAGGTAGTAAAAGGTCTATAGGATTGATGTCAGGGCTCATAGAAGGCCACTTTAGAATAGTTCAATGTCTTCCTCTTAGCCATCCTTGGGTGTCTTTAGCTGTGTGTTTTGGGTCATTGTCTTGTTGTGAGACCCATGACCTGCCTCTGAGACCAAGCTCTCCAACACATTTCTCTCTGTACCCTGCACAGATTCAAGACACCCTGTGGCAGATGCAGCAAAGCAGCCCAGAACATGACAGAGCGTCCTCCGTGTTTCACAGTAGGGACAGTGTTCTTTCCTTGATAGGCTTCCTTTTTCGATCTATGAACATAGAGCTGATGTGCCATCTTTGCCTCATCTGTCCAGAGGACATTCTCCCAGAAGCTTTGTGTCTTGTCAGCATGTAGTTTGACATACTCCAATCTGGCTTTTCTATGATTTGTTTTCAGCAATGGTGTACTCCTTGGTCATCTCCCATGTAGTCCACCTTGGCTCAAACTTATAATCGGGCATAACCTGCATAACAACTCATCAGACATGGTAGGCTACCTCTGACCAGCTGAAGCAGATTCAGACGAATATGGCCGGCAATATCCAGCTTGCTGAGACGACTTTGTGGCCAGCCGGGTCACCGAGAAGCCTCGTCACACGGGTACCGGAACTCTGTTCTGGTGCTGGATGGGTTAATCTTCATTTGATAACTTATTAAACACCCCTAAACTATTTTTATAAACCCAAACACATTCTTTCTAAAACATTTGAGTAGCCTTTTTATAATGTATATATATATATGTATATAGATATATAGATATATAGATATATATAGATATATAGATATAGATATATGGACAGAATGTTACCAGGGTTGTCGAACTTGAACTTACGACTCAAGATGGGATTTTGCAGATGTTTGAAATGGGGTGAGACCAGTGTCACCACTACCACATCTGGCCTGTTTTCTTACCTGGCTGCCTTCTTTTTGCCAGAAGACGGCTGGTGGAGGGTTTCCCTTGGTGCTGCAGAGGAAGGTTACGGTGCCACCTGGAGCTGTTATCTGGTCTCGTGGCCGCACCAAAATCTGAGGAGGCACTGCGACAAAGAGAACCACAGATTGGTTACTCCAAGCATGTCAGATTGTGCACAGGAAGTGATGCAGGTTGCATAGATCCTCACGAGATCCAAGATCCAAATCATGATCCATCACGAGGTGCTTCACAAGATCTAAATATCATTTTTTAAATCATTTAGAAAACAGAAATATATAAATTATTAGAAAAAACATAGTAAGAAAAGAATGGGGAAAAGGGAACATTTTAAATAAAAAGAGAATGAATAAGAAAAGGTAGTACGGGATCATGGGAAAGACAGGATTGGTAGAAAAAGCAGCATGAAGAGAAGATAGATGATAAATCTGTAGCAATGTTCACCTCAAAAGAACGTTTCCGCCACAGGCGCAAAAATGCGTTTATATAAAGAGCAGACGAATAGCCAGTGATAATTAAGAGTTGCTCCATGGAAAATTAATCAGCTGGTATAGAGCCAGACACACAGAACGGTAGAAGCCCAATGTGCTAATGCGCCTCCAGAGTCCTATCACCCCCCAAGGTGCTTTACAACACAAAGGACCCGATCTAATGTTAGTCAGCCAAGCAAATGGCCTACCTGTGTGTGTGTGTGTGTGTGTGTGTGTGTGTGTGTGTGTGTGTGTGTGTGTGTGTGTGTGTGTGTGTGTGTGTGTGTAGGTGTAGGTGTGTGTTAAATTGGGTGATGTTTTTTCTTCTTGGGAGGGACTCTGCTGGGGGGTACCAAAAAGATCGATCCTTGGTCCTCTTTTGTTTGCCATTTATTTGCTTCCTCCGTGGTAAATCTTTCGTAAACACGGTCTAGCGTTCCATCTCTATGCTGACGATTGCCAGATTTACTCACCAGTGAGTGTGTTTACATGCAGCCAGTAACTCTTTTAAAACCTGAATATTCACAGTAACCCGGTTCCGCAGGTCCTTGTAAACACAGCCAAAAACCCGGATATGCTCATAACCGGGTTTTTAAAAACCCTAACTACACCTGGGGTAACACTTTTCTAACCCGAATGTTTGGTCGTGTAAACGCATATCGGGATATCCCCATCAAAGCGTGTGTTCTGCGCATGCTCTGTTCGCAAGGAATCTTGGTCTTTTGAGTAGCGAGATGTCTTGTATGCGCCAGAACACCGGAAGTAAACAACAAGTTGGGAGCAACATGGCGAGTCACAGCACAGCACCACACTTTTGGAGTGACGAGGAAACTAAAGCGCAAACAAACGTGGTCGCTATCTCTTCCGAACTGGGAAACATGTTGTTGTTTTCATGGATACCGGAACAAGAAGAACCGGAAATGATGCATATTGTGTCTGGAAGTAGTCCATATGTCCTGACGCTACCCCAACATCCGCATTTAAATCGAGTTATGCAAGTTAGAGGTAACTCTTTCTATTTATGCTTGTAAACGGGTTATTCTGATCAACTCAGAAACCCGAATACCGACCTTAACCTGATCATAACCCGGATATTGGCTGCATGTAAACGTAGTCATAAGCCCCCTTCAGACAGGCCATGAAAAGCGGAAATGTTCCGGACTCTGTCCGTAAGACCTTTGTGTCTGAATACAAACATCCGGATAACGTTTTCCGGAATTTAACCGGACGAAGCCCCTAGTAACAGGTCCAGACTTGTTACGGACAGGGTGGCTGCTTCAGACTGGTGAGGTAGAGTTCCGGACAAGGGGGAGGGGGAGGAGGATGGGACCGGGGGACGCTGTGCGCACCTAGATAGCTCGCTGCTGTAGCATGCGGCGAACCACGGCAGCTCGCCTCCGATGGTACCGCCTAGATGCGCGACGGAGCGCTTCACACTGCTTCAGTGATTCTTTTAACCATTGAGCTTCATCATCCAGGTCTCTTATGCGTCTTCGTGTGCGCAGAATTATGCTTAAGCGCCTCGTGATTTTTATCTTGAGAGGCACTATAGAAATGATATTTTCTTCTTCTTCTTTTTTTTTAACATAAGTCCGATTCTTGGGCCTCTTTCTCCATACTCAAAACCAGTTGTGACCAGTTTGGGGGTGAAAATTGATGCTGGACTTAAATTTGATGCACACATCAACTCTGTGATCCGGTCCAGTTTCTTTCACCTGAGACACATTGCAAAAATCAAGCCCATGCTGTCAAGAGCCCACCTGGAGCGGGTACTCCATGCTTTTGTAATTTCTAGGCTTGATTACTGCAACTTTCTATATGCAGGGTTGTGTCAGTCATCACTGCGCCACCTACAGGTTGTGCAGAACAGTG
This sequence comes from Nothobranchius furzeri, assembly GCF_043380555.1. Classification (NCBI taxonomy): domain Eukaryota; kingdom Metazoa; phylum Chordata; class Actinopteri; order Cyprinodontiformes; family Nothobranchiidae; genus Nothobranchius; species Nothobranchius furzeri. The sequence continues at coordinate 40,724,358 of NC_091750.1, read as the reverse complement.
CAGCCAGGTTCCTGACTGGGACCAGGAAACGGGACCACATCAGTCCGGTTCTGGCCTCCCTGCAATGGCTTTCGGTTTGCTATCGTTCACACTTCAGACTCCTCGTCTTTGTTTTTAATTTCTTCCAGGGTGGTGCTCCACCCTATCTAGCCACACTCCTAAACAGACATTCCCCATCACGCACTCTGCGCTCCTCTGACCAAGGCCTGCTCGCTGTCCCTCGTTCTAGGTGTCGTACTCGCGGGGACCAGGCTTTCTCAGTCCTAGCACCGTCACTCTGGAACCAGTTGCCACCCCCAGTTAAGGTGTCCCCATCTCTGCCAGTCTTTGCGTCGCCTAAAAACCCACCTCCTCTGGTTGGCGTTTCCTGAACGTGTTTGAATTTGGCCCTCTTTTATGTTGATTTTATTTCCCTGTTTTCATTGGTCTCTTTATCCCTTGTTTTACCCATTTGTCTTCTACTTTAATGTTTTACTTGTTTTGCACTATTTGAATTGCTTTTATTATCGATTTATTCATCATGTTTCACATGTCTCATGTACCGTGTTCAGCGCCATGGGCTTCCCGACAGGGTCGCGGAAGGCGCTTTATAAATAAAGCTTTGATTGATTGATTGATTGATTGATTGTGTGTGTGTGTGTGTGTGTGTGTGTGTGTAGCCTGTCTCACCGTGCACCTGCAGCGTTGCGGAGGCCTCAGCTTTTCCCACGCTGTTCTCAGACACACAGGTGTACGTGCCCTCGTCCTCTGTCTTCACCTGGCTCAGACGCAGGCTGTTGTCACTTCGGATCTCAGATCTGAACAGAACCATTCATAATAAAATAAATAATCAAAACATCATTTTTAAAAGCAGTGGGATGCACTGCTGCTTAAGGGTACAGAATGACAAATAAACAGAAGAAATACAAAGTCCCTTACAGTGAACTTGACCTTTGTGTAGGATCTGGACTGGGGGTGCATGACTTAATTTTTTTTAAAGTCAACAGTCAAGTAATGAAAATCGAGTCGACTTTGACTAGTCGTTGATGACATCACACACCTGAAGCGGGTTGGTTCACTGGAGTCTTTGACAATTAAAATTGTGCCCACATTTTCTAAGTTAAACATCTCTTTTAACAACGGTAGTTTCTGCATGTTGCTTCAGCCCTCTCCCCCTCCCCTGCAACACGTTCTCACACCCAAAGCGTCGAAAAATGACGCGTGTGACCAAGCGTCAAAATATGACGATCCGGGGTGCCCCATCGCGTCAGGAGAGAAAGCACTGTCCCAGAGCGTCGGTATCCGACGTCTGCAGTGAGACGGACATTTGACCGACTTTTGAACTACTTAACCTTCCTCTCACCCCATTCTAACCTTTACCAGCGTGCGCATGCAAAGCTTATTTGAAAATTACTGAGTTAAGGTTAGGATGGGGGTGAGGGGAAGGTTAAATCGCTAGACGTTCGAGGAATAATGTCCGAGTCCCTGTGTGTCCCTGCGCGTCCTCTCCCGACGCGCTGGGCCACCCCAGATCGTCATATTTGACGCTTGGTCACACGCGTCATTTTTCGGCGCTTTGGGTGTGAGAATGTGTTGCCCCCTGCGCAGCGGCCGCAAACTCACTGATGCGCCTGCAGCCTCTCAGAGTTCCTGCTGCTCTAAACATTAAAATAATTATTTCATTTTCTGTTCCTCACTTCTGATTACCTTCAACGGTGTCTGTTTGTTGCAACCACTAGTTACAAAATCTAACTTGTTTTTATTTGACTATTTTTCTGTCCTGTATCTGTTTATTATCTTCCTGCATTTTGAGCAGAAACACTCTCTTGGTACCTGCCCGGTGGGAACTCTCCCTCCTCCCTCTTCCAGTGGACAGTTGGAGTCGGATCTCCGTAAGCCTCACAGAAGAACTCCACCATATCTTCTATCAACACCACCTGGTTCACTGGCTGTTTGGTGAAGACAGGCCTCTCTGAAATAAAGCCACTGGAATTTTAGTCAGAAAAAGCTGCAGCTATATACATTATTTACATGTGCAATATGTAACACGTTAATGCAAACATGTTTTCACTTTGGGTCTGTTATGAAGGTAGGATGCACATTACTGAATCAGTTCATTGTATAAGCCATAGCTTACCGTAAAGGGAAAGTTCACAGATCAGACATGAGGTTACTCTACACAGCAGATACCAGAACTGGTAGTCCCACTAACTGGATGACCATCAGCACGGCCATGTCCTCGGTGCATGTGACATTTACTGATAACAGACGCAACAGATTTCCCCCGACCTTCCACTGGATTTGTATTCACTGCATGAAGTCCATATTGGGAGCTAACAGCTGCAGTTATATTAGCTGAAGCACCCAGATCATGATGTAGTAATCTGAATACATCCTGCATGTAAATGCATTAATCTGCTTACGAACTGGTTCTAATGGAGCAGAAGCACCCAGATAATGCTGTAGTAATCAGATTACATCCTGCATGTAAACGTGTTAGTCTGTTTACGAACTGGTTCTAATGGAGCTGAAGCACCCATATAATACTGTAGTAATCTGATTAGATCCTGCAAGTAAACGCGTTAGTCTGTTTACGAACTGGTTCTAATGGAGCTGAAGCACTCAGATAATACTGAAGTTATCTGATTACATTCTTCAGATCAACGCGTTAAGTCTGATTATGAACTGGTTCTAATGGAGCGGAAGCACTCAATACAATGCTGGAGTAATCTGATTACATCCTGCCTATAAACGCAGTAGTCTGTTTATGAACTGGTTCTAATGGAGCTGAAGCACTCACATAATGTAGTAGTAATCTGATTACATCCTGCATGTAAACATGTTAGTCTGTTTATGAACTGGTTCTAATGGAGCTGAAGCACCCATATAATACTGTAGTACTCTGATTAGATCCTGCATGTAAACGCATTAGTCTGTTTACGAACTGGTTCTAATGGCGCTGAAGCACCATGATCATGCTGTAGTAATCTGATTACATCCTGCATATAAACGCATTAGTCTGTTTATGAACTGGTTCTAATGGAGCAGAAGCACTCACATAATGTAGTACTAATCTGATTAGATCCTGCATGTAAACGCGTTATTCTGTTAATGATCCGGTTCTAATGGAGCTGAAGCACCCAGATAAAACTGTAGTAATCTGACTACATCTTGAATGTAAATGCATTAATCTGTTTAAGAACTGGTTCTAATGGAGCTGAAACACCCAGATAATGCTGTAGTAATCAGATTACATCCTGCATGTAAACGCGTTAGTCTGTTTACAAACTGGTTCTAATGGAGCTGAAGCACCCATATAATACTGTAGTAATCTGATTAGATCCTGCATGTAACCGCGTTAGTCTGTTTACGAACTGGTTCTAATGGAGCTGAAGCACCCAGATAATACTGCAGTATTCTGATTACATTCTGCATGTAAACACGTTAGTCTGTTTACGAACTGGTTCTAATGAAGCTGAAGCACCCAGATAATACTGTAGTAATCTGATTACATTCTGCAGGTAAACGCGTTATTCTGTTAACGAACTGGTTCTAATGGAGCTGAAGCACCCAGATAATACTGTAGTAATCTGATTACATCTTGAATGTAAACGCATTAATCTGTTTACTAACTGGTTCTAATGGAGCTGAAGCACCCAGATAATACTGTAGTAGTCTGATTACATTCTGCAGGTAAGCGAGTTAGTCTGATTACGAACTGGTTCTAATGGAGCTGAAGCACCCAGACAATGCTGTAGCAATCTGATTACATTCTGCTTTTTAACGCGTTAGTCTGTTTACGAACTGGTTCTAATGGAGCTGAAGCACCCAGATTATGATGCAGTAATCTGATTACATCCTGCATGTAATCGGGTCAGCTGAACTAAAAAAGTAGGACACTCGCATTACAGAAGTGGTCAGAGCACAGAAGTGGTCTTCTGAGAAGACCACCATCACAAAGCAATAGCGTAACACCATAAAACAGGACAGTACGTACCAGACTAGCTGTGCTGCAGCATTGTTCTGCATTCCTTCAGCCATAGTACATATCCTGTCTCAGTTAACTCTGCTTCCCTCTCGCCAGCCTCTGTTTAACGCTTGTGTGGCTATAAGCTAACCAGAAGAACATCGCCACCTACTGTACCGGAGTGGAACGAGCTTTATTTGAGAGGTCGGTTTTCTAATGTGCATGTAAACTAGGATAAACACTCCCAGCTACGTACAATAAAATCGACCTGGATCCACTTAGATGTTGGTCAGTGCACGTGTAACTGCACTGAGTGTGTATTTGTGAAACTAAACAGCAACTGTCTGGTTGAATGCCTCTGGTTCAGCCCAAAACAAACAGGTCAGAGGACAAAATGAAAGAAAATGCACTGAAACACACTAGCATGGATGTTTAAATGAACAGAGAAGCAGGAACTGATTAGATTGAGCTAATCCTGAGGCCCAAAGAAAAAAATACTACAAACACTGAGGCTTCTATTTTAATAACGTCAGTCTCCAGAAGTCAGTGGTCAGGTAACCAAAACCTCTCAGTGCAAATGACTCACCAAACACCACCAGTTCAGCTGGATCACTGTCCTTCTCTCCCACCATGTTGGTCCCAACACACACGTACGTACCGGCATCACTTTTCCTGGTAGTGGAAATCATCAGCTTCCCTCCACGGATCTGAAAACAAGGTACATGCTCTCCATGAAACATCCGCCCAGTGTCTTGTAACTCGTCACCTGATCTGATGTCTAATCAAGAGACCAGCTCTCAGGGAGATGTTCTGTATGTGGCTGGACACATTACTCAGCTAAGTGGAATCAGACACAGAGGATGGACACAACCCCTTTCAAACCCCCACCTTCTTTTGGCAGAAGTACTACATCATTAGTTTAACTACATATACTATGTATGCATTTAGGGACAGCAGCAGCTCAGGAGGTAGAGCGGGTTGGCCAGTAATCAGAAGGTTTGATCCCAGCTCCAGACAGAGGATGTTGTTGTTGTGTCCTTGGGCAAGACACTTAACCCAGCTTGCCTGCTGGTGGTGGTCGGAGGGACCGGTGGCGCCTGTGTTCAGCAGTCTTGCCTCGGTCAGTGCACCGCAGGGTAGCTGTGGCTACATCGTAGCTCTTCCCCACCAGCCTGTGACTGTGTGTGTGTGAATGGATGTGTTGTGAAGAGCCTTGGGGGGTTGTAGAACCCTAAGAAGGTGCTATACACAAACAGGTCATCCTCCTTAAAGCTGCTTTCCGGAGTTTTCCTCTTTCAGAAATGATGTATGATTTGTCAGAAATCCGTAAAAGTGATTATCGTATCATGTACTGTGACACCATATGAGCAATATGTCTTTTTTTTTTTTTTTGCTAAGCACGCCCCCTGCCCGGCAGAGCTCCATGCAATAGGAAACTGAGCGCCGACCAGAACTAACCAATAGCGTTAGACTACCGCTTAGATGCTTCAAATGTAAGGAGTTGATGAACTTTTCACAGACAAGAAAGTCTCTAAAATATAAATATATGAAAACACAGCATGACATGAGAATAATACTCGTAAAACAACGTGTTTTAGCTGTTTGTCGGCTACAGAAGCCAATTTATAAACAGAGACATGAAGTCGCCATCTTCAACAAAGGAACAGCGGTTTTGTGTGATATGCTTGTCAGCCACTAGATGGTGCCATTGAATAAGAGAAATACTCCGGAAAGAAGCTTTAACTATTTCATAGATCATGTTTTAAATCCTGATTTGCAGCGCCCGATCCTTTCAAGTAGAAATAAAATGTCAATAAGGATCAGAATTTCTGTTGCAGATTTGGCTTGCATCCAGCTCTGACCTTCAGCTCTTGCTGGGTAGGTTCGCGGCCGAGTGTGAAGCGGCTGGGATGAGGATCAGCACTGAGACCATGGTTCTCGACCACAAAAGGGTGGCTTGCCAACTCCGGGTCGGGAGAGAGGTCCTACCTCAAGTGGAGGAGTTTAAGTATCTTGGGGTCTTGTTCACGAGTGAGGGTAGGAGGGATTGGGAGATCGACAGGCGGATTGGTTCAGCATCTGCAGTGATGCGGACGCTGAACCGATCTGTCGTGGTGAAGAGGGAGCTGAGTCACAAAGCCAGGCTCTCGATTTACCGGTCGATCTACGTCCCAATCCTCACCTATGGTCATGAGCTTTGGGTAATGACCGAAAGAACGAGATCGCGGATACAAGCGGCCGAAATGAGTTTCCACCGTAGGGTGGCCGGGCTCAGCCTTAGAGATGGGGTGAGGAGCTCGGACATTCGAGAAGGACTCGGAGTAGAACCGCTGCTCCTCCGGATCGAAAGGAGCCAGTTGAGGTGGTTTGGGCATCTGGTCAGGATGCCTCCTGGACGCCTCCCTGGGGAGGTGTTTCGGGCATGTCCTGCCGGCAGGAGGCCCCTGGGTCGACCCAGGACACGTTGGAGAGGTTAAATCTCCAATCTGGTCCGGGAACGCCTTGGGGTCCTGCCAGAGGAGCTGGTGGAGAAGGCCGGGGAGAGGACAGTCTGGAGCTCCCTAGTTGGGATGCTGCCCCCGCAACCCGGATAAGCGGAGGAAGACGACGACAACGATTTGGCTTACAGCAGGGTCAGTGGGTTCCAGTAGGGCCAGTGGTGCCACATCTGGATTCGTCAGGATTAGATCACAGCTAAATTAGAAAATGTTAGAGAGTTTTTCTGACAAACAACTCCTTAATCTTTACAGAATCAACTTACAGTGATCCTTTCATCCCGATCGTTGACCCGGATGTTATTCTTCTTCCAGGAGATGGTGGGCTCTGGGTGGCCTCTGGGCGGGACACACTCCATGACAGCAGGTTCCCCTGCTGCCACCACCACGTCACTGGGCGTCTGACGGAAGTCGTCCCTCAAAACTAGAGACAGAAGGAAGGTTCAGATGTGTGTGAAGCTGTGTGCTGATGGATGGGGAATCGACTGGACTTCTTATGGAGTCCACACCTGCTACACACACAGGTACACACACACTCACAAACACACACATACACGTACACACACACACACATACACGTACACACACACGCACGTGTGCACACACACACATGCATACACACACACAAACACAAACGCACACACACACACACACACACACACACACACACACACACACACACAGACGCTGAATTAGCTCCAGTATGAAGTGCTGATTTGCACAAACAGGAAGTGTAAACTCACAGAGGCTGCAGGTCTCCTGCTCTATGAGCAGACCATGCTGGGAATCAGTTGGTAAGGTGCTATAAACGTTCCTGCTGCCGTGCGGAGCAGTTGGGGAAACACATTTCAACAAAAGAACAGATACCGGCTACTGAACCGAGCAGAATACTGACGTAACACTGGTGCACGAAGGTGCAGCTTTCAACCAACAGGAGAGAGAGGGAGAGACGGGGTAAACAGTGAGTGCATCAGAGGGACCGTACTGGTGTTTTTGAGCAAAACTATGGCTGTTAAACGTCCTCCTTATAAAAAATGTACACCCAGACCCCCCACAGGTGTCTCTCGCACAAAGGTCAATACTTCTCATTTTTATTAAGTCTATAAATGTTTTACCCAGTAACGGATATGATTGAAAATGTAGGGAAGAACAATTATTTAAATAACATACTCAAGTAAAAGTAAAAGTACAGATTACTGAGAAAGTATGAATACACCAAAAAGTTACTCAATTACAGTAAAGTGAGTAAATGCAAATCATTACCTTCCACCAAGAGGGTAGAGGTCTGTCGTTGTAATGCTCACAGCCAAACTTGCTTACATTCCCACTCCTTACCAGTAGGTGCCAGTAACTTTCAGAAAAATTTAACTAACGTAAATAAAGAATTTACATTTTGAATTAGAGAGAAAAGTCATATTCCACTGAGACACATGATTTGCTGATGAGACAAAGCCTAGGGCTGCTCAATTAATCGAAATTTAATCCCAATTACGACCTGAGTTTTGAACGATTATAAAAACAAAACAAGCCAATTATTTGCTCCTCCCATTTGCGCTGCCCTGAGTTGCAAATGAAGCACTCCTCCCACAGTGTTGCAAACTTTGCGACTTTGACGCTATTTCTAGCAGCTTTTCAGACCCCCTTCTTGACTTTTTTAATCCTAAAAGTACCTAGCGAACACCTTGGAAACATCTCTGGTAACCCTTAGCTACTTTCTGGATAACTGTCGTCGACATTACCTGCAGGTTAGCTAAACACTCCGCCTGTGCTCTGGACCGTTCTTCAGGACATTAGGAAAGGGAATGATGTAGTGATGTGTCGGTCGCTACAGAAACGGCTCTCAGAGCCGGCTCCCTGTTGGACTAACCAGAGTGAGTGACACACACACCGCACCTATGGGCTCCTGAGCCGCTAAAAACGGCTAAATGTGCACGTGCGGCGTGCAGCGTACTAAACACACGTGCAGCTTTCCCGATTGCTGTGAGCCCGGGTTGGGGGTGGGGGGGTGCAGCTGTGGTTGGGACAATTATTACATTAACTGATGGACCTGTAAATAAATAGTTTATAAATAGGGTAGAAATAGATAGAAATTAGTTCCTCACTCTGATAAATAATAACTAACCTCTCTGAGGACACGGTGCTCGTGCACTCTCCTACAGCACCTTGACATGACTCAATAAATGTTATGCAACATTTTGTGAACATCAATTTATTTGCATTTATTTGTTATAAATGCCACTGCATAATTCTTGCTGTCAGTATTTGCACGATATTGGTATTTGGGTCTGTACTGGTTAGACTTAAATGAGTTAAACCAAGGTCTATAGCCCTTGGGACATAGACTATGAGCTATAAGTATATTAGTCTTTTTATACTGGGAATCAGGAGTTATTTTAGTGATCATCTTGTTTCTTATTTATTTTTGTCCTGATTGTGGCCTGAGCAATTTTATGACAGAATAAAAACAATTAAAATCAACATAAATTGAAAAATCGTCTAAAATCATCGAGATCTCAATTTTGGTCACAATAATCGTGATTATTATTTTTGCCATAATCGAGCAGCCCTAGCAAAGCCTGTCATTGGTTCTTTGGGAAGGTAGCTAGAATTGGAACCAAATGTAATGTACACGTAGACTTTTTAGCAGATCAACAAGTGAGTGGGCTATTTTGTATGGATATGGCAGACCTTTGTGGAGGTTTCTATTTCACACACTCACGTTTGAGCTGCCCAGGATTTGAGAAAAGAGTCTGAGTCAAAAAATGCAAATGAGCCACAAGTAATTTGTTTGCAAAACAGGAGTAGGATGGAGGCTCAAGCTTGGTTTATGTTTGACGCGTCCGCGAGGTCCGCATGGCTCCGCGCAGAAAAGTTGCATCATTTTAACAACCACGCCCCTCCACCGCGCCTCCACACAGCCCAAACTTTCCACACCGCGCACCTAGGAAATTTTCTAAGCACGCGGATGGTCGAACGCGGAAAAACATGGCGGACTGGCAAGAACTAGTATGGCAGAGGTTCGTAAATACAGACATTTGTATGATTCAGCTCTCAAAGATCAACGTGATCAACATGTTGTTAATAATTCTTGGAGAGAAAAAGCTCGTACTGTCGGAAAAGACGAGGACGCTGTTAACAAATGCTGGAATGCCATGTTGTAAACAACAGTCATTTTTACTTCTATGGTGTAGTGTTGGATGCATGCCGTAGAGCTCTATGCTGCCCCGTTCAGTTTGGGAGAATATTGGCTCACCGCAGAGACAAGCCGCATGAACCATAAACGCTGCGAGTTGTGAAGCGCGTTCCATCCGCGAGCCGCATCACCAAGCGGAAAGTGAATGCGTCAAGCATAAACCAAGCTTTATGCAGATCTGTGTAGTTGTATGTATTGGTGGAGAATAACACTGCTCAGCACAGATGGATTTAAACCCCATTATTTGGCTGACTGGATACTCCTGTGACCAGGAGAACTGAAAGGCAGAGACAAAAACGTTATCTCTGGCCTGCTCCAAAACAATAAATGTTATCTGAGGCCTAGTCCACACGTAGCCGGGGTTTTTTAAAAACGAATATCCGCCCCTCCAAAAACTTGCATCCACACCACTGCGTTTTAAAAAAAAACCTCTGTCCACACGTACCCGGATAAATACGTTGTTAAGAACATGCCAGACCTGTAGGCGGCAGTACTTCCCCCGTTCTTAACCTCGTCCTTCGTCTGTGGTCTTCCATAAGGAGCAGTAATTCCGCTTGCAAAAACAAACAAGCAGAAAGCGCTTGGACAATTGATGGACCGGGTAGTGACAGAGCGCAGCTCTGAGGGCTTCCATGATGCCGGCTAGTGTAAACACAGGTCGCACACGTGATGTCAGCATTTTTTTGTCGCAGAAAGTGACGTTGCGGACCTTAAAACTCCGGTTTTGTCCGTCCACACGCAGACACCCAAAACGGAGAAAACGCAGATCTTCACTTTGGCCGGAGTTTTTAAAAAGATCCGTTTTCGTGTGAAAAAACTCTGTTTTCGTGTGGATGACAGGCCAAAACGTAGAAAAATATCTACTTTTAGGCAGATCCCCGGCTACGTGTGGACAGGGCCTGAATCTGAGTCCCCACTTTGGCCTTGGCTTCTGAAAACAAAACCCCCGTGGAAGGAATACAGACACTCACTCTCACCCCCTCCTAACCTATTCCTGACATGGAAGTGTGGATCTGGGTGGAGGATCACGGAGCCATGAAGGACTCACTGCTCACTTTGTCTTCCATTGGTCTCCAATAGGGCTGCAGCTATCGAATATTTTTGTGATCGAGTACTCTATCGAATCTTTTATCGATTACTCGAGTACTCTAATAAATTACTCTTTCGCGTTTTTAAACCATTATATCAGCATGTTATAAAATATGAAAGACCTCTTGAAATGAGAAAGCAATTGCCAGTTATTCTTCAAGTTTTATTCAAAATTAGTTTTCAAAACTTCAGCACTTCAACTTTACTTCACAGTTAACAAATGCGAGCGGCTATGGCCGAAACAGCACCAGAACCGCTCGCGGTGCATGCGCAAACATGGCTCGCCAGCTGTTTCCCTTTTAACACATGTTCGGTTTAATTTCTACACTTTTTTTTTGTCTCACACTAACAAGGATTGTCGAAAGCATGTTTGCCGTGGTTATGTCAAATTATACTGATCACAAAACATTTATTTACTTTCTTTCGTTTTCCTCCATAAACACCTGTCCTCCTGCAGCAACCCCGAGGGACAACATACATCAATAACAACACAGTAAAAAGTCCGACGTGTTGAAAAAACTGCTATTTTTAGCACATTTTAAGTCCGACGTGTTGCTACCAGACATACGGTGTGAGCTGAAACTAAGTGCTACAAATGAAAAAGTCACACAGTGTCTGCAGAATATATAGAAATACAGGCTAAAATGCATCATCTTGTAGAGGCTCCAAGTCCATTTGCAGAATAGACATTTACATGTGGATGTTTCCTGGTCAGGTGCTGCAGCATCGAGGATGTGGTGTTGTGGTAGGCTAAACCCATTTTACAGTTTTTACACTGGACTACGTTTTCTGCCTTACGACGTGAAAAATGGTCCCACACCTGTGACATTTTGTGTCTTTTTCACACTCCACCGCATTGTCCGCCATGGCTTAAAAGAAAGTTAAGTTGCGTTCGCTACTCGCGTGTGCATTCAGTGCAGTGTGTATGTGCGTCACTTATTTCGGTCCGAGTGAAACATGACCCCTGGGCGATTGCAAAGCCATGAATTAACTAAACATGAATTAAATGAAGCTTCGAGGCAGAGAATTTGACTCGAGGATTTTTTGTACTCGAATCATTCAAGGTACTCGAGGAATCGTTTCAGCCCTAATAGAAATACAGGCTAAAATGCATTATCTTGTAGAGGCTCCAAGTCCATTTGCAGAATAGACATTTACATGTGGATGTTTCCTGGTCCGGTGCTGCAGCATCGAGGATGTGGTGTGGTAGGCTAAATCCATTTTACAGTATTTACACTGGACTACGTTTTCTGCCTTACGAAGTGAAAAATGGTCCCACACCTTTGACATTTTCTGTCTTTTTCGCACTCCACCGGGGTCCACGTTGTCCACCACGGGTTAAGAGAAAGTTAAATTACATTCGCTACTCGCGTGTGCATTCAGTGCAACGTGTATGTGCGTCACTTATTTTGGTCCGGGTGAAACATGACCCCGGGCGATTGCAAAGCCATGAAGTAATTGAACATGAATTGAATGAAGCCTCGAGGCAGAAAATTTTACTCGAGGCTTTTTTTGTACTCGAATTTTTCGAGGAACTCAAGGAATCGTTTCAGCCCCACATGACCAACTTTCTCCTCTAAGGCTCTGCTGCCTTTATAAACACAAATAAAAGTGAATAAAATCCATCCATACTTTTTCTGTCAGTGTTCGTATACTGTTTATCTCAAAAAGTCATCGTGTAAAACATTAAACAGCGTTTCTGAAAGCAAAACCTGTTGTGTTTGAGAGATAACGGATTGGTCCAACAGTCCTCACTGGGCTCAGCCGGTCCTGAGGCCATCATTAATGATCTTCTTTCTCACACCACCTGTTGTTAAACATCCCCCAACACCCCAATCACCAGCCCGACCCCACCCAGACTGCAGTCCCATTGTCTAGGGTACTGTTTATCACACACGCACGCACGCACACACACACACACTCACACACACACACACACACACACACACAGCCACATGCATCTACTCCACAGTGTGCTCTAATTAATTCATGGAGGAGGGTTGGCCACCATGTCTGGATCGGTGACCAGCAGACGGCCGGCTCACGCTGAGTGGGGTCAACCAGGAGACCCCGCCTGCTTCCAACCATCTGATCCTCCTTTCAGAGACATAAATGACCACAAGCTCTGTTTGTGACCAGGCTGGGACCTGAAATCCCACTACTGAAGCATGAAGAGACACCAGTTCAGTTTCACGTGAGCAACAGCAGCCAGAACAGATTCTGTCTTTGAGATCTAATCACAGCAGACCATCACATCCAAGCTCCAGGTGTATTTCTCTGCCAGGTGTGGGCACTCAGGCTCGAGGCTGAGCCTTCAGGATGGACCAAGTAACCGTAGCTCTCAACAGGCAAAGGTAACAACAGCCGTAGACTGAAGGCTGGAAGTACCTGAAGAGTCCAAAAGTCATTCCAACAGTTGTACCCATCATACATCCCTGATCAGACCGTACTGTCATCCTGCTAGTCGCAGAGCAGTAGGACCCGGGACCACACCTAGACAACAGGGCAGTGTGTGTGTGTGTGTGTGTGTGTGTGTGTGTGTGTGTGTGTGTGTGTGTGTGTGTGTGTGTGTGTGTGTGTGTGTGCGTGTGTGTGTGTGAACACGTATTAGCAGGAAAGAAGTGTGTCCTGTTTATTGAAGACTTTTGTATTTAGAGTTTTTGACGTCTTGTCCATGCAGAGCTTCCGTAGTTCAGTTACATCCATAGCTGCTAGCCAAAACTCAGAGTTAAAGTCTCTTACGGTTTTCTAGCTTTGCTAAAAAAATTTGTCTGTACTTATTTGATTAATGGCAGTCTTTACTTGTTATTAGACTCCACATGTAATCATTTGGCACGTTCCTAATTCGTAATTTGTTAGAATGGAATTGGCAATATTAGCATCCCTATGGGTTTTTCCATGTATATTAGCATTGTGCTAACCACTCGCTGCCAGTCAAATCGCAGCCTTTGCAATTAGAAAATCTCCTTTTGTCACATCACAATTTAATTGCATATACAGTTAATCGTTCAGCTCTTCAACAGACAGAGCAAAGCGCCAACCTGCAATATCAATCTCTCTCAATCTCTCTCTCTCTCTCTCTCTCTCTCTCTCTCTCTCTCACACACACACACACACACACACACACGCACACACACACACACACTCACAGCTAAACTCTGACTTCATAAAGATCACTCACTTGCCACTTCCAGCGAAGCATTGCGACTAACCGCCTCACCCATGTAGTTGCGCGCCACACAAACATAGATTCCCTCATCAGGTTTGCTTCTCCTTCCATGAACTATTCTCAGGAAAAATAGGGAGCCACTGGGAAGTAACATCCGATGAGATCGAGGGTCCTCTCGGTCCGTCTCGACCCGCTCACCATCCTTGTACCACTCAACAGTTGGCGTGGGCCGTCCCTCAGCCTTACAGTTTAGTGTGGCCGGCTCTCCCTTGGATACAATCAGATCAGACGGATGTTCAACAATTCGAGGAGCAGCATCCTCTATCCTGGGTCGAGATCCTAAAGGAAGCATAAAAGAGCAGGGAAGACACAGAGACATGTTTAATACTGTAACACAGACGTTATTTTGGAATCCTAGTATAGAAAATGGGAGACTAGTCTATGAGAATTAACTGTGACTCGGGTCATAAAAAAGGAACATTGTTCTGTGGCGCTGATGTCATTTTAGGAGAACCTTCTAGGAAATACTAAATTGTTTTATACACCTCAACTCTTATTGCCAAAGAAAAAATTTAGGTAACTTTGTTTTTGCGATATTGCTACTGCTATCGATCCGGCCAATCAACTGTCTCTGACACATTCGCCGTTGCCACCAACTCTTTAAGACAAGATTTTGGGCTGAGGCTGGATGGGCTGTCGGTAGCTGTCAGGGAGTACGAATACCTGAGGCGAAGGACTTTTGCACAATGCTTAAATCTACGTTTAGGTGGACTGACCAAGTTAATAGAAGTGGTTGATGTGTGGATTTTTTGAAAACCGGATTCTCGACCCTGGGTGTACACAACTTTCACAGGTCAGTGCTTAATGAAAGGGCTATCGACTTGGCAGGATTGATAACACAGAGCAGGATCCAGCCTCAAAGATGGTGGTAATGAGGCTTTTAACTACACAGACAAATACAAGTAATGAAGGTTGCCAGGACCAAGGGGAAGATACTTTTTAAAGGCAAGACTGATTTTCCCAAATTTCTCTGGGTACTTAAATGCAGGAAAGTCTTTGATTCTGCAAAGAAAACTAATGTCATCTCTTTCGATTCCTGATGTGCGCTACAATATTATTCAACCGGCCACACTTCTAGTAACGATCAGGGAGAATGACAGATGTTCAACGTGGCATTAGAAGCAGAGGCCTTTGTGTGGAGATTAGACCTGTAAATTAGATATGTATGTATGTATGAGTGTGTGTGTGCGTGCGTGCGTGCGTGCGTGTGTGTGTGTGTGTGTGTGTGTGCGTGTACACACAGTGAAACACCAGAAAGGAGGAGAGTTTTGGTGAAATAGTGAGATATTCAAGTTGAAACATTTCTTTTTATAGATCAGTCACAAGTGTGTCAGCAGTCCCACATTTTTGGTCCCATTTTTTTTTCCAGGGTAAATTTGTTTGAACACAATGAATAAAATATAGAAGTCAGCTTCAAACTGCAGTTTGAGTTTAGTGGGGTTTTATCTTTTTTGTTGTTGCTGTTTTGTCAGATCAACAGAGAATGTGTCACATGCTGAAGAGCTAAACTACTCCAATGCTCTTTGACAGACCAGTTGATCTATACAGATCAGATGGGCAAGTGGGTGGAGGACGAGGAAGTGTGAAAGCATGTTTGTTTTTCTGTGAAGATTCTCTTGCATTTTTATTTTATGATTGCAGGAGAAAACCATCAACAGACTTATAGCAGGAGCTGATATTGATCGTGGTGGTGTGACTGGGTCTAAGCTGACCTGCTCTGCTGGAGATAATCCACTCCTTGAATGTGACTGTTTAGAATAAACATCATATCATTTCTGACATTAGAGTTCGGATGGAGGATTAGGACTAGTACCTTCATTAGAAATCTGCCATATCCACTCATATACATGTCTACCTGGTGGAACATCTAAGTTTCCTTACATTGAACTGAAGTCCCCAAGTGCTTCCACAGATGAGGCATGGTAGTGAAACACCTCCAGTAGGGTCATTCTGTGCATCTTTCTACTTGTTTTTCTTGGTTCTTTTTAAACAGGAAAAAGAGTTGTTCTTTACGTTTTTTTGTTTTCTTTACTTCTTTGTTGTACACAGTGTGATGAGGGTTTTGTGTTTACCTTTGCCAACATTTTTCAACGTCACTGCCGTCTTCATCAGGGTAACCGACGGTTGTTGGTGGCATCACTTCCTTTTATCCGGGGACAGCAGAGGACGATATCACCCTCTGCTGTCCGCGCCCTCTCCGCTGATCACAGTGTCTCATGAATGGTAGACTCCTTCATCCATGTTCATGGTCCTGGGTCCACGCCTCCTTGTTTCAACAGCTTCTTAGATCCATCTTTAGTTGTTCTGTGTTTATGATCTGCGTGTTATCCCAGTCCATTATATGGTTTTCTCTTGTACAGTGGTCTGTTGTGGCTGATTTCTTCTTGTGTGTCTGACTTGTTTCCTTCTCACACTCCTTTCTATGTTCTATTCGTGGTGTGTTGAGTTGGCGTCTGGTTTCTTCTATGTATGTTTGTTACAGAGTCGCTGGACCATTCATGGGACACTGTGATCAGCGGTGAGGGCGTGGGCACCCTCTGCTGCCCGCGGATAAAAGGAAATGATGCCACAAACATCTGGCGGTTATCCCAACGAAGACGGCAGTGACGTTGAAACACGTCGGCAAAGGTCAACACAAACCATCATCACACTGTGTACAACGAAGAACTAAAGAAAATAAAATCAGAAAAACACAGTACGAACGTAACAAAGATGTTTAAAAAAGAATACGGAGAACAAGGAACAAGAGACTTCCAACAGCTGGAAAAGTTACATCAAAATGCTCACGCTTAAGGAACCATCTAGACTTCCAACTTAAGATGCCAGGATGAAGACTTAACTCCAACGGGCCTACAGCTGAAAACACCAATCCGAACTAAGACAGCACAACACATAATGGAAAGGGCCAAGGAAGCACTACTCAAAGAATGGTAGAGGAACATCATAGCAAAACAGAAGCAAGTGGAAAGCGAAATGGAAAAAAGGTACCGGGACCTGATAAACACCTACGAGTTGGAAAGAAAAACAGAAGAACAAATAAACAAACATATGGTGGAACATCAAGAGAGTGAAACAAAGGCATAAAGAGATGGTCACCAAACTCATCAACAAGAAAAAGAAAAACAAGGCAATACCACACACAACTACTGGGTTTGTAACCTCACATCACCAACTAACAGAAGCAGAAGAAAATATACAAAAAACAGGATTAAACGTTGCAATTAAGCCAGAAAACTTACCATATAACGAATTTATTATAGCAACAGAAATGGCATGTCAACAGATTACAGATGAAGGAAAAAAAGTAGAATTAAGAAATAATATGACTGGGACATTAAATAACAGCACAATACAACACAGTAATGTTACAAAAGAAGACAAAACAGCCATTACATCACTTGCTAAACACGAGCGCATCATCATTCTACCACCAGACAAAGGAAGAACAACAGTGATAAAGGACAAAGAAAAGTACAAACAACAGGTGGAGCAGATGCTCGAGGACGAAAAACATACAAAATACTGAAAAAAGACCCGACGGAAGACGTTAAGAAATACATGAAAAAATAACTGAAACCATTACTAGAGAAAGGCTAAATAACAGAAAGAACGTACAAACAATGGATTCCAACAGCAAACATAATTACAAGAAGCTATGGAAACCCAAAGATACATAAACAGAACACTCAAATGAGGTAAATAGTAGACAGCGTAGGTACACCGACATACAATACGGCAAAAGAGATCAGCAAAGTCATCAGTCCACTACTAGGTTACACAGACCAACATTGCAAAAACAGCACGGAATTAGCAAAATAACTAAAAAAGATCACTATTGACGACAAGGACACACTAATCTCACACGATGTTACAACCCTGTTCACTAAAACACCAACCCAAAAAACTATTCATATAGTATTCAACAGCATCAGACAGGATAAAACTCTACGCAGAAGAATAAAGCTCACGGCAGATGATACAGCCCAATTAACAGAACTAATAGCAAATTCAACATACTTCAAATTTGATGGAACTATCTACAAACAGGAAGGCTTTGCCATGGGCAACTCGTTTTCAGCTATCCTCTGTGTTTTTCATGGAGAACCTAGAGCAAAAAGCCATATCCACTGCCCCCTGGACAGTATAATTGACTTATGGAAACGGCACGTAGACGACATATTAGAGATCATTCCAGAAGGACAAACAGAAACATTAACGGAACACCTGAACAACATCGATGACACCAACAACATAAAATGTACATATGAAGAAGAAGAAGGCAGCATAACTTTCTGTTATTATGTTTGCTCGGTGGTCAAGTCTTCCGACTACTGACATTTTAAGTATGATAGGATGTTCTGATATCCATAATAAATATTGGTCTGTGTGTGTTTATGTTCAGGGTTCCATCTTGCTGTCTGGTTCTTGTCATGTCCATGAAGGTTATGCTGCCTTTTCTTCTTCTTCATGTGTACATTTTATGTTGTCTGTGTCATCTATGTTGGTCAGGTGTTCCATTAGTGTCTCTGTTTGTCCTCTTGGAATGATTTCTAGTATGTTGTCCACGTGGCATTTCCATAATTTTATTTTGCAGTTTGGGGGGGCAGTGGCTACGGCTTTTGTTCTAGGTCCCCCAAAAAATCCCATAAAGGGTGGCTGATAACGGGTTACCCATGGTGAGGCCCTATGTTAACTGTGGTAATTGATGTATCACAGAAGCACCTCACAGAAAAACAAAACCAATGCTATCTTTAGTGGTGCGTCGCTTCTGTGATGCGTCCGAAAACGGCCACGTCACAGCTGGTTTACACTTCATAGATTATGACTAAAATGCCCTGAAAAAAAGCGCATTTGAGCAAATCCCGCTGTCCAGGCGAACCGTGACCAGGAGGATTGAGGACATTGCAGGGAACCTGGAGCTTCAGCTGCAACGTGAAGTGGCAAGTTTTGACGTTTTCTCATTGGCCTTAGACGAGAGCTGTGATGTCCGCGACACAGCCCAGCTGCTCGTATTTGTCCGTGGATAACGGGCTTCAAGCTCACAGAGGAGCTGGCAGCAGTGCAGTCGATGAAAGGGACAATGACAGGGAGTGATCTTTTTACAGAGGTAAATGTGCGCATGGTCACTCTGGGATTGAAATGGGAGAGACTGTCAGGTGTCACAACAGACTGTCAGGTGTCACAACAGACAGTTGTCCAAATCTTACAGGGAAAAATGTCAGACTTTTGAAACGCATGCAAGATAAAGTTGTTCTGCGTAACGCATTTTTACAAACATGAACATTACCATGTTAGGAGCATTACATGGTGAGTTTTCAAGGCGTTTTGAAGATCTCAGAACAATCGAGGATGAAATGCACATGATTTCCTCTCCCTTTACCTGCAGTGTGGATAATGCAACCAGTCATGTGCAGCTGGAACTCATTGACCTGCAGTCTGATGCAGTACTGGCAGAGCACTTTAAGTCAGGATCTCTGCTGGATTTTTACTCTTCTCTTAAGGAAGAGAACTTTCCAAACCTGAGGAGACATGCTCAGAAGATGTTGGTTCTCTTCGGCTCTACCTACATTTCTGAACAAACATTTTCAATGATGAAGTTTAGAAAATCCAGGTATAGATCCTCTCTCACTGATGATCATTTGTCAGCTGTGCTTCGCATCTCCACCTCAGACATTCAACCTGACTTTGATGCACTCGTTAAAGCCCAGCAGAGACTAGATTTCTGTCACTGAATAAGAAAAAAATCACTTAAAAACACAAAATAAGGTGTTTGGACCAAAAATGTAGGCAACTAGCAGTGAACTGGGACACTTTTTTTGAAACCTCTTTCTCAAGATCACAGTTGAGTGATTTTATTTTACAGACAATACTGTGTGTCTGTAGAATGCTAAGAACCTCTTTCCAACAATATTTGAAACAAAATGTGTTTTGGAGTGAATGTGACTGAAACTGTTAACTAATATAAGTCACAAATGTTTAACAAAAACCAAATGCTCACAATTTCTTTTACCATTGCCTTGGGAAATTTGAATAAATCACATTTTTGTAAGACAACCTCTCTTTTTCCTTGTTGCTCATTTATAACATATAGTCTACTCTTACCAGCTTGAAAAAAACAATGGTATTTACTGCTTTTTATAAAGAAATACCATTAATATTATGCATAATTGACTTCAGCCTTTTGGCCTGGCCCTCCACAAAATTTTCTGTTTCTCGTGTGGCCCCATGGAAAAAATAATTGCCCACCCCTGTTCTACGTAATAAAAACCATTCAGTTAAAAAAAATCACGTTATAGATACTATAGAATGGAACAGCATCATAGAACATAAAAATCACCTCATGCTAGGTAACTAATTACTGTTACAATGTGGTACCTGAGGTACTAGCTGAGTTGGGGTGACGGTGGCACTTACCATCCCCCCCACCCACCCCCCCCCACCCCCACTCCCTGGTCGGAGGGACCGGTGGCGCCTGTACCTGGCAGCCTCGCCTCTGTAAGCGCACCCCAGGGCAGCTGTAGCTACATGGTAGCTCATCCCCACCAGCATGTAAACGACTGAATGACTGACTGTGCTACTGTTTCTCATCAGTATCAGCGGAGGGGTCGTCCGTGTACGCGGAGGAGGAAGGGCCGGGACCACGCTTAGCCTGGCGGCCTACGATGTAGCCGCAGCTGCACCCGTCCATCAAAGGCCAAAGCAGACACCCGAGCTCTCAAACCCAGGACCAGCAGCAGGAGAAATGACCTCCATCAGACATCTGAGTAATTGTGTCATTCCAGCCACATTACCCCCCCCCCCCACCCCCCCCCCCCCATTTCCTCCTCTAAAGGAAATGACTTGTGCGTTTTGACTGTGATCACAGGTTTGAGATTGGCCTCGTCTGTTTTATCTGCAGCTCCTCCCGCTCATGCGACTAAGATTACCTAACAGTGCTGAGACGTTTCAGCCAGCTGTGGGTAACTCAATGAGACTTACTCACAGGTAACATGGGTATCAAAGGTTTTCAAAGGACAGCTATTAGGACAATTTTAAAAGCTGTAATAGTTTAATGGTCGACAAGAACACGGTTATGAGCTTCTTTGCACCAAATCCTTCTCACACAAAGCGTCTCAGCAGTTTTGTTCTTGACATTTTCAGTACCTTCCAAAAGGAGCCATTTCAGGGCTCTGTCCCTTTAAGAAAACACACCCACACCCCACTCAGGTGGGAATGACAAGCTGAGAAGCTCTGATCCCAGAGGGGTGGGGTCAGAGTAGGTTCTTTCCTAATATCCTAATTTGTGAGGTCACAAAAGGCTCATTGTAGGCACATGGTTCCTGAAACCCAACGCAGACAGGAAACGGTTGGAGAGGGTTTTACTTCACATCAGAGTGTTTATAGAGAACTCTTCCTGTATAAGTTGTTGACTGCTGTGATTAGCCGGACCCAAAATTGTTCAGGCCAATGGTGGACCTACCGAACCACAATGGAGACGACCTGCAGAGCAAAGTCCTGTGCTGCTACAGTCTGTCTAAACCTATTGGCTACTAGAGACCCACATGGCAGCATTTCATGGTGCAGAAGCTGAGTTTTCCATAAGAAGACCCTTATTCCAGCCTTTGTAGTGACAGCAGAACATCCGGAGCCACTCAAGAAGCACCTTCATCAAGCCTTCACAAGCATGGGCAGAAGACACCACAGACACCAGGGTCTTTTCTCCTCCAACAAGCGCATTCATCACTGATACAGGAGCTTTCCTGTTGGGACAGGTGTAGCTCCGAGCCACGCCCCCTCTCCTCTGCTGGACCAGGTGATGCTGCGGACTCTGAGCTAGTGAGAACATTCAGAACCAGAACACTTACCATATGCCAAAGTTCTGAGAACAAAGAACAGCAGAACCGGACCCAGGGTCAGCCCTTTCTCCATGCTGTCACGCTTCTTTCATCTGGTCTCCTGCGCACACGGTCCGTCTGCCCGGTCCGGTACCGGGAACCAGCACCAGAGAGGGGTGTCCACCCAGGCTACCAAACTAAACCGGGTCCGAACTCCATAGAAAACATCCCAGCTGCTGCAGAATTACAGCCCAACTTTCGGGCATCAAGTGTAGCGCTGCACGAACCCGTCCGGGTCCCCAGGAAGCGAGCCGAAGGGATGGGGGAAGAGGCGACCGTGAGCGGCAGGACCTCGGTCTGTGAGCCGCTTTAAGCTCTGATCCTCCGTGAGGAATCACACAGGTCCACTTCCTGTCCCGGTTCTCCTCTCTGCGGTTCCGTTCGGCTCCTCTGCTCCGGACTGGCTCACAGCATCCTCACAAAGCAACAAGATCCTACCGGCACGCGCGCACGCACACACACAAACGCAAACGTTAAAGCGCGCTCTCACCTAGAGAGACTGCAGCACAACCGGGTGACCTTTCAAAATAAAACCAGGACGAAAAAAAGTAGAACTCCAGACCTGAGCAGAGGCGGACGGACAGACAGACAGACAGACAGACAGACAGCCAGACAGCCAGACAGCCAGACAGATAGATAGATAGATAGATAGATAGATAGATAGATAGATAGATAGATAGATAGATAGATAGATAGATAGATAGATAGATAGATAGATAGATAGATAGATAGATAGATAGATAGATAGCAAATAAGCTACATATACTTAAATATTTATAAACCAGAATACTTAAAGAATATTAATAAAAATTAATTAGAAATGAACTATTATTACAGAACTAAAATGTGTTTACCATCCAACATGGCCACAGCAGTTCTTTTCTAACTGGAATCTGTTGAACGTGTGTTCTGCTTTCACGCTTGACCCACTGAAAGATCAGGTTAAATGAAATTATCAAGCCTGTTCAGTGGCACTGTTGAACAATATTTGCGGACACATATTTTTTGTCTTAAGTTTAAATATTGCCTGACAAAAACTTTACATCGTGGGGCAATCTGACCGAAGTGCCTCTTCTCCGATCTTGCCATAATAAAATAAACCTCCTGAAAACCACAAATTCTCTGTTAAAATTTGCTCTGATTCTGGAAACAAGATGGTGCAGCAGCTGTCTGCAGGAGATTCTTCTGATGTTTATAGGTCCGCGCACCGGAAGCTGTAAGCAGCTGTATAACAAACACAAGTTCATTTCATGCTATTGTAAAATTTGTGCTGAACTACAGTTAACTGCAAAACGGAATGACATTTTGTACTCAACAGCGGATTATTAGCTACAGCGATGCCAGCAACGCGTTACTTAAAAAAAACAAACATTTTTTTTAAAGAAAATAATTTAATCCCCCTAAATGTCAGAACAAGGTCTGAGCTGGCCAGAATAAAGTATCACACTGCAAAAACCTACGTCCTCTTTAGGGTCTTGGGAGGTTGAGGTGTAAATGAGCAAAGCTGCGTCTTCATGTCAAACATGTCCAAACTGATGTAAAATCATCTGCTGTCTGAGCTCTACGTTAGCTACTCCCTCACGTTCTATCGTGGTGTGAAAACATTACAGTTCCTGGGTTTTAACCCACACAAGCTAAAAATGAACTGCCAACCTGTAGAGTGGCAGACCTTCAGAGGGATGGAACTAATCCAACATGGTGGATTAGTTCTGGTTTCATGTGTTGTATGAATCT
The DNA here is from genome assembly GCF_043380555.1 of Nothobranchius furzeri. NCBI lineage: Eukaryota > Metazoa > Chordata > Actinopteri > Cyprinodontiformes > Nothobranchiidae > Nothobranchius > Nothobranchius furzeri. The sequence continues at coordinate 40,700,798 of NC_091750.1, read as the reverse complement.
GACTCAGAGAAAACAACCTGAAGCACCAGGGACAGCAGCCACTCGTCTGACACGATGTTGTCCATAAACAAGTACTGACCAGGAGGGAGAAAGGCAAGAAGAGAACCCGTCCCTCTGAGTCGTCCAGACAAAAAAACCGAAATCAGGGACATTCAGCCATTTGTTCACCACAAAACCCAACATCTCTCTCTCTCTCTCTCTCTCTCTCTCTCTCTCTCTCTCTCTCTCTCTCTCTCTCTCTCTCTCTCTCTCTCTCTCTCGCTCTCTCACTCTCTCTCGTCTAGCATTTGTTGAGGACCATCATTGACTTCCATTCCTTAACTCTAACCTGTCTACTCCTAACTTTAACTTGTCTCTTCTAACTCCAACCTTAACTAAAACTTAATTCACACCATACCTTCAAAACTATTGAGTAGTGTTCTGTAACGTTGCACTAAAGTGAGGTGCAGCAAAATGCCCTCCCTTTACAGGAACAAAGCTCGTCATTGGTCCTCACTTTGATGTATAGACAAGTACACACACACTTGTAGTGATGACTATAATAGCCACAGCTGCCCTTGGGCACTCTGATGGAGGTCAGGGGATGTCAGCCAAATTCCCAGCATTTGGCATGACAATGTTCAGCTTTTGCCAAGTATCAGCCCCAAATGGACTCCACCAGCGGGGAAGAAGGGTGAGGTGTCTTCCCCAAGAACACGGTGACTGAAGGGGATGTGGCGGGGGGTTGAACCGGTAACCCATTACACCCATCTCCTGAACAAACATCTAAACAACTCAAGATGTGGAGCTGAGGCAACACAGACTGATATGAAATAAAAACGATTCAGGGATTCTCCAAAGCTTCAGCTCGAAGATGAAACTGGTGAGCAGGTAAGGACTGACTGGGAGGAGAGCTGCTGGCTGGTCAAACACACAGCTTCTGACATTCACAGATGCACCGCTGATGGAAACACCACATGCTGAGATGCACGTGAACATCTTCCCTTCACTGAGTTCAACCCCAACCCACCACACAAGCCTGATAATAAATTGAGTTTTATGGGTCAACAGCATTCAAAGCCCCTGATATTCCTTTCATGTTTGATGCATGAGCCCGTTTAATTTCATTGCAGAAACTGATTAATTGAGCATCTCTCTGTAACTGAATAAAACATGATGAGGCCCTCCTCTAAACGTGTTTCCGTTCACGTGTGACTGATGCGGCTAATTTGCAGCCTTTTATCAAACATTTGGTGTAGCAGTCAGTGGAACAGCATCCTCCATGGATTTAGACTAATGCTGCATTCCAACGACTGTCTGTATTAACAGCGGTGGGCGGCCTGCTTTTCTACCCACACAAAGTGTTAATCAGTTTGCTGGTTTATTGAATATTGAGAAGACTTACTGAAACCTTCCCAGATGAGCTGTAAACCTGGTAAATCCTGACTGACTCTGGCGTCATCTGCTAGATCACACATAAGATCCTGATCAGGCTGCAGAAGACTGAAATGGGGCTGTGTCAAGCTACCAGCAGGTTAGTGTCTCCAAAACATATGATATAAAACTTTCAAAAGTTTAGTTAAATTAGCAAAAACCTTTGCAGCAGAAAGACTAAATTTCAGACTGGTAGACTGGGTCCCGGTTAGTTCACTATACTTAGAATCAAATGACTAATTAAACCTCAGATCAGCAGTAGCAACATTAGAATCAGACAACACTGATGTTTATTATATTAAATATTGCCTTTGACAAGTTCTTTGTGTAGCCAAATGTCTCATTTTAATTCCAGTTTTTGTATTTTAATGGATATTTATAAATTGCATCAATTGAATTATCACATTGTTGCATGTTTAACTAGCTCTAATGTGACAAATTAAACTAGCACCTCATTGTTAAAAGCTCGTTTTAAACTCAAGTGTGTTTAAATATTTATGGACATGAACAAAAACTAGAAATATATAAATTGAGATTTATTTAATTAATATGACAAATAACTGTTTAGAGGGGAAAGGAATCATTCAAAGGCACATTCTTCTGGGAGCTCCTCATCCTGACGACACCACAAGAGGAGACCCAGCTGCAGACACCAGAGGATCACCTACGACCAAGAGAAAGCTGGTATCAGTAAATAATGAAATCAGGGCAGTTTTAGGTGGATGTTTGTGATTGTGTAACATAAATGAACACAATACAGAATTTTCTCATGGGGTTGTTCTATAACTTTCTCTGCAGCAGACAGTAACTTTAGCCCAGGGTAGGTGGCCGCGTCCTAGAGAGCTGCTATCGACACGTTTCAGTGGTTTTCCTGCATTAACAGGTTAGATTAGCTGTTAAGCAGCTCAGCTAGTTGTTGCTGATTAAAACCAGGTGTGTTGAAGCAGATAAATCTCTAAAACATGCTGAACACTAGCTCTCTAGGGCCGTGGAGCCAAACCCTGCAGCTAATCTAATGCTTTGGCTAATGGCTACTTACCATTCAGAGCTGGTTCTGTTGGGTCGGCTCCGATGGTTTCAGGCAACTCACAAGCTCAAAACAATAAGGCTCAGGTCCGCTTGTCTCCTCCAAACAGACTTGGTTCTGTTCTTCTCGATTGTCTGGGTAAGGAGGGGGAGAAACATCCTCCACTTCTAATGACTGCTCAGAGTGAAGAGAGCTAGCTTCGTCTCGTTACCCACCCACCTTCGTCACTGCCGTGACTCCGCCCTCTTGGCCCGGCAGGCAACGCCTACTAATGTTGCAGTTTTTAAAATTGAAACGTGGGTGGAGAAGGACTCTGAGGCAGGCTTGACCTGCCCCTTTAAGTCTCATCTTAACTCATTCATTACTGGAATTACATATTATTGCAGTTTATGTTAATAAGTTTAAAGATGTTTAACCTGCTGAGCATAGTCTCCCCAAAGAGCTGCACAAAGGTGCAACTGGCTCAGAACCAGGGTGCTCCGTTATGCAGGTGGCCACACCCGAGGATTATCTACAACAATGGGAAAACTGATATCAATAAAGAAATAAGTAAATCAGAGCTAAGCGTTTAATTTTAATGTGATGTTTGAGATTGTGTGAAATAAATGTGGACATCATGATTTTCTTATGGTGGGGTCAGTACCTTGGGCGTTTCTCTGCAGCAACATTTTGTCTGGCTGACAATGAAGTAGAAAAGTCACCAGTTGAAGCAGAGTTGTACTATATTACTCCAGTTAATCTAAAAGTAGCTAAACTAGACACTAGTCACCAGACTATAGAGACTATAGATTTTATTAGATTTAATGAAGGCAGCAGCAGTGACATAGAAATGTGTGTGTGTTTATGTATGTATTAGACGTGCACTGTGCAGTGCTGTTTCATTATATTATAGGTTTGTGTGCAGAACCTTAGCAACCCCACTATCCCACTCCCACAAAACGAGTACGTATTGGTTGGGATCGATCACTTCTCCAGATTCGCCCAAGCTTATGTGACGACATCCGAGTCAGCAACGACTGTGGCCGATAAACTTTTCAATGACTGTGCATAACGATTTGGATTCCCCGAGCGTATTCATCATGATCAAGGTGAGGAATTCCAGGACCAGCTGATGGCACCAATAAAGAAGGGTTTCCCTCGTGGTCATCTCCAGCCTGCGACCCTCGGGTCAAACTGCAGAATGGCTCTGGTCGGATGGTCAATAGAAAGACGGTGGACATGGCCAAGCCAGTGAGTGTGGCGTTGCGCTGCCAGGCAGGATGCTCTGAGCTGGTGCATGCATTCTCTTAGCACTTGGTTTGAGACCCGCTGGGGCCACCTGATGTTCTCAATGGTTCTCAGAGCCCTGCAATGAAAGCCGTCCATTCTTGTAGCCAGAGTCATGCTTAAGGGCCAGGTCTCCGAGCCATAGAGCAGGATGGAGAGTACGGCAGAGTTGTAAATACGTAGCTCTGTATCGCTTACAAAACCAAATGTATTTCAACAGAGTGTTTTTCAGCTGGATAAATTGGAAAGATCCCATGAATACATCTACATGGATGAAGCTTGGTTTAACCTCACCAAAAGGAGAAGGAGAGGCCGTGATGTGATTGGCCATCGGGCCGTTGTTGGTGTTCCTGGGTAGCGTGGTGGCAATGTCACATTATGTGCTTCCATCAGCAGTCTTGGGGGTTGTCCACCATAATGCCAACCTGGGTCCTACAACATTCAGCAGCTCCTCCTTTTCCTCAATCACATGCAAGATGCTCTGTCAGGGCAGCAGGATGAGCGTCCCATCCATGTTGTTGTTTGGGACCATGTGAGTTGTCCCAGAGCCATCCAGGTTAGAGTGGTTCAGTATGAACCAAGGTTTTATCAATATCTGCCTTCCACTGCACTTCCCTTTCCTAAACCCCATTGAGGGATCCTTCTCCTCATGGCGGTGGAAGGTATATGGACACCAGCTTTCTACCAGGATAAACATATGCTGATATGGGCGTGGAGGCAAGCCAAGCCTGGATACGGCATGCCAGGATTTCTCCGTGTCCTGGCCAGACAAAGTGTGGTCTGTGATGTGAATGAAGTTGTGTGGCTTGACCCAGTATGGAGACATGATGCTGTGGCTGAGTAATGCACTTACGTAGTATTTGTATATTTTTGTACTTCACTTGTACATGGGCTCACTTCACACAAGTGGCAAACGCAGACTGAATGTTGTATTTTTGTTTTGTAACGTTCATTTTGCTCACAGCAAACATGAAACAGTCGTTTCTCCCGCTTCAGGTCCTGAGCACTGGGCTTTCTATTTTCCTACAGAGTGACTCTTCAGTAGTGTTCTAATTCTGATCGACTTGGGACGTGAATTCACGACAAGGTTCAGTGTTGAGCAGATTGAACTGTTTTGAAGAGTCTGAGGTTTTGTGGATTTAGCTTGGAGATTGGATTTTGTGTTCACAGTTTAGAGAAAAGGCGAGCAACTTTCAAGGAATGTGTCTTAGCAATCGAGAAAAACTGTAAAATGCAGCAGAATTATAATAACTTTTATTATAAACGACAGGAAATGTGCATATCTGTGTAGCTCCAGCTCTAGTGCCAGAGTCTGTGTGAAGACCCCCTGCCAAAAAGAAGCGGGGGTGTATTTGTCAGAACCTTCAGTAGGTAATAAGCCGATGGGCATCCAGTGGATTGTTGTGCAGCCAAAACACGAGGTGTACTGAATCCTCGTTCTCACTCACCAACGTGCTCGCTCTGTTTCCAGATTGTAGATGCTCTTCACTGAGCCTGTTGCCATGGCACCAGCTTTAGCTGTTAAATTGAGAACGTGAGATCGCCCTGCTTGGCCCCAGGCTCTCTGCTTTCACATCAGTGTTGCATAAACACGATTTTCTCTACACATCATCCTTTGTGTGCCTGATTCCAGAGCACGTCTGAATATGGACACGCATGTCAGATGGGATCAACTCATCCCAACTAAGAGAAAAGGAGCAACAGTTTAACTGTGTAGATTTACCGGATTGTCTAATCGAAGTCACAAAGCTTCTATTCTGATAGATTGTTACATAAGGTATATACGTATACCTGTACCTGTCTCTGTCCATGGCCTAGAGACCGGAGCCTCTCAAAGGACAACACGAGATGTGTGATATGAGGAAGCCAGTCAATGAGTCAGAGCAGCCAACACCACAGCCACACACACACTGGTGGTGATGAGCTACAGCAGTAGCCACAGCTGCCCTGGTGAAAATGGTTGGGCTGGGGGGGTCGGACTGGGGGTGGGGGTGGGGGGGGGTACCGTTTACCCAGGGCCCACCGCAGGGAGGGGCCCTGAGACAGCCTTGAATAAAATGTTTATTGTGTTTTTTTTCCCTGACTTAATTAAAGTCTTCATAAACTTCCCTTTACCTGGATGAAGAGGTTAAGAAACAGAATTTAGCCTTAAAATAATGATTGAATTATCTCTGAGGATCAATCACCCCTTAAAATGAGCAAAGTGGTTTAGTCCACACCTGGTAGGGGCTGCACCCCACAGGTACAGCTAAGGAGACATTGATATTGCAGACAGCCAGAGCTGGAGGCAGGGGGAAGTCATGTCTTCCCCAGAAAGGGAAATCTGGCTTCCAGAGAAGAAGGAGAAGGAGGAACAGTGAAGTGAACAGAATCAAGTGTTGATCAGGTTTTCCAAGGAGAGAGATGAGCAGTCTGAGCTGATATCGTCATCAGCTGATCAGGAGCTAAAGAGGCAGATGTTATCATCCAAGCGCATCAAGGCCATGAAGAACGAGGAAGACGTGATGAATAGTCTACGGCTGCAGGTGTGGATCTGCAGCCGTGCCCTTTTTAGCGTGACAGCGGAACGTCCCAAAGGTCCACCTGTTCACCGCTCAGACGCCCTGATCTTCTACCTTCCTCGATCATCCAGCTGTAACCTGTTTCTGATCATGTCTTTAGTCCCGCTGTAACACTGATGCATCAGTCTCAGACGTCATGGAGCTCAGGTGTTATTAGAACTACCTGTGTGTGTTTACCACCCAGCTTCAGCTCTTCTGTGGTTGGGTCTGACCCAAGTTAGTAAATGTAAGTCCTCCATCAGGCTTGTGCCTCTTCTAGTGTCATTTTAAAGGATTTTATTTATTTATTTAACCGTTACTAGATTAGCAGCAACAGAAATGCTACTAAAACACACAATTATGTGAAGCTGGAAAAATTAAAAAACTGTGCAAAATCACATTTATTTCTGTAATTTAACTGGACTGAGAGACCATTTAAAGGCTCGGGAACCTTTACAGGTGTTTCTATTTGCAATTATAACTTTTAGCTGATTGGGGTCTTGTTAAATATCACACAGTGACTTTTTAATAGTCTAGATAAGTGTAATGTTCCTGTTAGTAGTTCCTCCTGTTAAGTGCTTATTTATTTAAATTATTCAGGTTTATAAAAAACATTTGGACATACATTTTATTATGTTCCAGTCATTAGTCATTTATGTTTCACTATTGTAGCAATTTATAGTAAATTAAGTAAGTTTAATTAACCCATTTTTCTTGTATTCTTTAATGAAAAAAGTAACTGAGTAGTTATTTTTCTTTGTAACTGAGTTACCTTTTTGACAAAGTAGTCAGTAACTATAACTAATAACTTTTTAAAAGTAACTTTCCCAACACTGACATTGACAGTCTGGACACTTAAAAACAGCTTAAGACCCTTTTATTTAAAGCTGCTTTTACATAAATCTTTTATTTTCTTATTTTTAACTCAAAAATTTAATCTTTCATTTGTTTATGAAACTTTATAGTTTTATGACTTTATTTTTCCTGATGTTGATCTATTTCTGTTTTGTTTCTGTTTTGTTGTTCTCAGCTGTAAAAATCCTGAAATTTGCAGATGACACCACTGTCATTGGGCTCATCCAGGATGGTGATGAGTCTGCTTATCAGCGAGAAGTTGAGAGGCTGGTGGTCTGGTGTAGTCAGCACAATCTTGAGCTTAACACCCTTAAGACTGTGGAGATGGTCGTGGATTTTAGGAAGCTTCCCACAGTGCTGCCCCCCCTCACAATATCCAACAGCCCAGTGTCAATGGTGGACTCATTCAAGTTCTTGGGAACTATCATTTCCAGGGATCTGAAGTGGGAAACAAACAACTCCATCCTCAAAAAGGCTCAGCAGAGGATGTATTTCTTACGGCAACTAAGGAAGTACGGCCTACCACAAGAGCTGCTGATCATCTTCTACACTGCTGCAGTCGAATCCATTCTTTGCTCATCCATCACTGTCTGGTTTGGGTCAGCCACAAAAATGGACAAATGCAGACTACAGCGTATTATTAAAACAGCAGGAAAAATCATTGGTGCCCAACTGCCCTCTGTCCAGGAACTGTACATCAGCAGGACCAGGAAAAAGGCAGTGAATATTGTCCAAGATGCCACACATCCTGCATCTACTCTCTTCCATCTCCTCCCATCTGGCAGACGCTATAGATCACTGTACACAAAAACCACCAGACACAAGAACAGTTTCTTTCCTTCAGCCATTTCTCTCCTGAATCTGTAGATTATTTTACCTTCCTTTTACTATAGTTTTTAATACTTAATCAGTATGCTTATGTGTGTGTGTGTGTGCGCGCGTGCGTGCGTGCGTGCGTGTGTGTGTGGGTATGTATATATGTATATAGGTGTGTGCGTAAATGAACATGTGTGTGGGTATTCATGTTCTTATGTGTTTTTAGGTATTTTTATTCTCATTTATTATGGTTGTTGTATGTTTTAGAGAGCGAACATCTACCGAAGACAAATTCCTTGTAAATGTAATTTTACTTGGCCAATAAATCTGAAATCTGAATCTGAATCTGAATCTTTGAGATCATTATGATTTCATGACTTTGTTTTATTTTGTTCTGATCTATGTGAAGCACTTCGTGATTCTGTCTGTGATGAGTGCTATAGAAATAAAATTTACATACTTTTACTTCTCACAACACCAAAACTCACAAAACTCTAAAAATTAATGTTGTTGTTGTTGTGTAATGTTGCCCCCTGGTGTTCGGCTCTGGCACTTTAGGAACCCACCATGTTACTGAGGGACCTAGATGTGTGTTTGATGCTGCAGGAATAATGAAACTGCACTTCAGCTGGTCGGCCAGCAGAGGGAAGCAGCGATGTGCTCACAGAGGCCTGAAGGAACTTGCACCACTCTGCATTGAAATGAGGGGAGAAGTGATTCTGGCTGGTGTTTGAATTAATCTTCATGTCTTCAGATGACAGTAAAACACTGTTCCTGGTGTCCTCTGCAGTGGACAGTCTCTGGCATTTACCTTCATGTCCTTTAGTGTTTTGTTTGCTCTTTAAACCTCTCCTTTGGGAAACACGTTCCATGATAAAGATGGAGAGGAGCAATATTTCAGGTCAGGAACCTGAACCATCCCAGGCTACCACCACCCAGTTACCACAAAGCACTAAAGGTGAGTCAGGATGAGCACTTACTGCTGTAAAGTGTAAAACAACAAAATGAAGGCTCTTTCTCTACAACATAAACGTGTGTTCTGCTGCTATAACCTGTACTTATGTCATTCTGTTCAACACGATCAAATAGAATAGACACTTAAAACATTTGGTGATGTCATTTCCTAGCCTAGTGAACTAGACCAAATTCTTGCTTTGCAGTTTGGTCTAGGCACGCTCCATTGGAACCTCCACAGCTCCTACCACGACTCTGGCTAGCCAATCACAGCTCTCTAGAGGGGTTTCAAACACATAAAGAGCTGTGATTGGTCCATAATGGTGGGCCAATCATAGTGCTCTATCTGCTTAGTGAACAAATCACAGAGCTTTATCCACTTCGTGGGCCAATCAGGGCACTCTAAATGCCTGGTGGGTGGGATGATGCAACAGAGTGAAACAAGAGTATGTCACATTCAGTGACTACGTTTACATGCAGCCAAAATCCGGGTTATGATCGGGTTAAGGTCGGTATTCTGGTTTCTGAGTTGATCAGAGTAACCCGTTTACAAGCATAAATAGAAAGAGTTACCCCTAACTTGCATAACCCGATTTAAATGCGGACGTTGGGGTAGCGTCAGGACATATGGACTATGTCAAGATGCAATATGCGTCATATTTCGCTGTCTCTGTACTTTCAGCCGTCAACAAAAGGCATAATGTTCATACTTTTCACCAGACCGATGAAGACAGAGGTTTTCTCGTCACTCCAAAAGTGTGGTGCTGTGCCGCGACTCGCCATGTTGCTCCCAACTTGTTGTTTACTTCTGGTGTTCTGGTGCATACAAGACGTCTCGCTACTCAAAAGACAAAGATTCCTTGCGAACAGAGCATGCGCAGAACACACGCTTTGATGGGAATATCCCGATATGCGTTTACACGACTAAACTTTCGGGTTAGAAAAGGGTTACCCCAGGTGTAGTAACCGGGTTTTTAAAAACCCGATTATGAGCATATCCGGGTTTTTGGCGGTGTTTACATGGCCGTGCGGAACCGGGTTATTGTGAATATTCAGGTTTTAAAAGGGTTACTGGCTGCATGTAAACGCGCTCATTGTCCAGTGGAATGCGGAGATCATTTGAAAGACAACGGTAGAACCCGCCCCACAACCGAGAGCCGTCAATGGAGCGTGGCCAGACTAAATAATACATTTATTTAGTCTGGTTTGCCAGGCTAGTCATTTCCTGCATTCTGCTGCATTCTAACAACTGATTACATTATAATGGTTTTGTTTTTGAATGAACTGTTCAGCCAGATGTCACTGAATTAACATCAGAATCAGAAACTTTATTGTCATCGTAACGATTGACATTGGACAACAAAATTAGGTGCGATGTTCCAGTGCAGGATGAACCGATCGCACTAGTTCAAACTAGTAAATAAGATAAAATAAAGAAGGATAAAGAGCGGCTCGGCTAAATGACTGCGTTCGCAGCCTCGAGACAACATTCATGCAACATGCAGATACCTTATGTCTCTTTAACCGGTGTTGGCATGAAGCTTAAAGCTGAGGTGTAAACAAACAAACAAGCAAGGGGCTAGGAAGTGTAGCACTGTTGCCACTGACTCAGACTGTTCCCTTTGCAGCGATGAGCATGGTGATGGCTGAGAGATAGGAACGTATCTAAGACGGGTGTCCAACTCAAATTCCCACTGGGCCCAAAGGAAGACCTGGGACCAAGTCGCGGGCCAAACTCGACACCTATTTGAAAGTCCTTCTCCTACAGATCTGTACCATTGAACCTTTTCATTTGGAAACAAACGTATGCTTGCAGCAACACTGAATGTGGAATAACCACATTGCACACGAGCGAATCTGTGTTAAATAAAGCACACATCAGCTTTCCCATGGAGGGACCCTAAAGGGATTTTCTATTCTATTCTATCTGTAAACTTTCCACTTCCTGGTTTAAAGTGGGTTAAAGCCAACAAAAACATTTCATTGCGTCTTAAATGTGATCTCACCTCGAACCTTTCATGCTTTGGAGCAGGAAAGGTTCACAAAAGCACAACAATCCAGCCCAGTGTGCTCCACTCTGATTTACTGTGATGCTCACCTGTTCCAGCCAGACACCTGCACCTGTGGGTTGGGCTCTGAGCTGAGGTGTTCTGTTCACCTTCATCACAGTCAACAGCTGCTCCCACAGGCTAGTGCTGCTGAACATGGAGAGCATCTGGACCACGCTGTGGGTCAGTGTGTCGGGGAGGAGAAATAAACACTACAGCAGCTACAGAGTCCTTCTGACAGAGCTAAACTGGAGTCAAATCATGTGGGTGGAAGTTGGTCGGTGTGCTTTCTCTGTCAGCAGCAAATTACAGAGCTGTTAAAATCCATCTCTGGGTTTCAAACTCGGCTAGTTGCTGAATAAAGTCAGGGCTGATGAGTGTTGGGAATAACGCGGTACAAAAGTAATTAATTGCTGTAATGCATTGCTTTTTGCTGCAATGTGGTAATGTAAGGCATTACAGAGAAAGAAAATGGTAATGTTTACTCGGTACAATTGTCAGTAATGCGGTAATTACAACGCATTTTAAAAACCAGAATCAAGATGTGGGTTTCCTAAACATTCAAGTTGCGGGAAGCCTGAAAAAAGATCCAGTATCTACATATATGACGTCATTTATGGACTCAGCTTTGCGGGCATTCTGTGAGCAGAGAGGACGCAGCGGTAATGGCTCAAATATGCCAGCTGTCTTGCGCGCGGCCACTGTTATATTCACAAAATTGCTCCATTAAAACAAAGTAATTCGTTTGCGATCGTTTATATCAGCCCATATTCTCTGGTACTTCATGTACTTTTCAGCTGAGTTCATAATCTGTGCCCCGGCGATTTCAACTCATTGCTGCTGGAGCGCAGCACATATGAAGCTTTTTTTTTGCGTTCGGTAGATCCCTTTGGCTGATTAGTTAGAAAGTAGGAAATCTAGGAAACAGTTTTTCTGGAAGACGGAGAAAACATGCAGCATGCAGGAAGGTTGGAGAGAGAAAGGGCAGGAAATTATTCAAATAAAATCAAGAAAACAAAACAAAGTGCTTGAAAAGAAAAAAGTAGGTAGATTTGTCCCCAATACACATTTTTACCAGTGAAAAGCAACAATATATAAGTATTTAATATTTATACATGTGATAGAATCAGATCATCCCAGAAGTCAGTCCCACATCCAGGGCCGTATCAAGGCATTTGGGGACCAAGGCAAATACAGGCTTGGAGCCCCCACCACCTCACTCCCTACTCAGTTAATATAAGATAGCAGCGTGCTGAGAGTACAGCTTGTTGCTACTTTCATTTAATAAACAATCATTTTAAAGCACTGTTATTATATCTGACTGTTTTTAACAGCAACCCTAGCTCAGACACCACTTCACTTTCCACATACATGTCATGGGCTCACTGACCGTCAGATTACCAGATTCATATTGAAGTTGTTTTGGTGAAAGTAACTTAATGTAATGCAAAAGTAGTGTAATACCTTACATTTTAAAACCAGTAATATTGTAATGTAATGAATTACTTTAAAATGAGGGCAACAAGTAATAAATAATGCATTACAGTTTTGAAGTAACTTGCCCAACACTGGTGCTGAGTAAGAGGAGTGTTCTCAGTATGTCCGAGGCAGATGAGGTAACGCTGATGCTAGTAGCATGGATGCTAATGACTGTAAACACATGCTGGTTTTTCTCCTTCTAGCATCATTATGTTCACCTTTGTTGAAACACCTTCCTTCTGCATCGATCCTGTTCTTCCTGGACGTGTTGGGATCATCTGTGGATAGTTATTTTCACTTGTTGCATTAATTAAACAAGCAAATGGATACACTGCAACCTAGTAGCAAAATACTGTCACTGCACTGCTAACACAATTGCCATGCATTATGCGAAATGTAGTTTATAGTCAATGTATGCTTGGAATTGGCATAGATCTATTTTAAGACACTTCAAGCTCTCGCGGGCCACATCTGGCCCTCAGGCTTTGTGTCTGACACACGTGATCTAAGACATCTGCCCGAGGGCAGGCGGTCAAACAGTGTGTGTCCTGGGTGTGATGGATGTGGAAGAATTTCTGTGCTTTTCTAAGACACCAGGAGTTGTAAAGTTCTTCAAGTGAACTGAGGACAGCCGACTATCCTCTGAGTGACTTAAATCACCCCGTGGAGCTCTGACCTCTGTTCCAACCAGAGCACAGAGCCAGTACACCAAGATGGTAGAAAGACACCTTCTTCAATAACTCTGCAGTGTTTGTCCCCAGGTCAGGTCCTCACTGATGGTGACACCCAGGAAGGGGAAGTCTGACACCCTCCTACCTATAGGTATTCAACTATAATCTCATCTAAATTTTAAAAATGTGTGAGCATGAACCAGGCTCTGTTTATAACCCTTTAATACCGGTTGTTACAAATTCACAAATTGTGCAAGCCACCGCAAGACTGCGAACATGGGAACCGTTCCTGCAGCCCCTGACTTACCCACACCTCAAGGCCCTATGTGCTTGTTTGTGTGGTGATGAGAAGGAGCAGGGGGAGGATAATGTCAGAGAAATGGCTGAAGGGCCTAGAGCCTCCGGGAAACCAGCTCCCCACTGGCCCCAATAGGCACCCCCGTTCCCAAAATCCACGCAGGGTGTGAGCACACACGTGCACACACACACACACACACACACACACACACACACACACACACACACACACACACACACACACACACATGCATGCACGCACACACACTCACGCACACACGCCTGAAGGGCAGAATACAGAATGCTGAATATCAGTAGGGGGGCAGATTGAGACAGAACATCATGCGTCTGTGACAGTGTGTGTCCTGCCGCTGTGACCCGATAGATCATGTGCCCTGGCTACTTGGCCAAGGAAGATTTCTGTTTGGCTGACTGGTTAGCATGTGTGACTCTCACCTGGGAGTCTGGGGATCGAATCCCAATCGTACCATTTTTTTATGTCCACCACAGATCTCTCTGAAGAACTCACAACATTGACGGCTTCAGCAACGCTGTGCCACTCCGTGGATTTTCTTTTATTTGATTTGCAAAAGTACTTCCTTTCATTTGTCCACCTCACCCACAAGTACCTCCATTTCTGCTTGTGAAATCGCACTTCCTTGATCCGCGGTTGTCGTTGTTAATGGTGGAGCGCTGCAACGAGCCGTCTTGTGTATATGCAAGAGATCCACAACTCACTTTGCATTGATCTTTTATGGCAGAAAGTGGGTGTGTTGAGGGCGGGATGTGACTAAAAAGCAGCTGAGAACCTTTCTCATTTGTCCAGGGGGGTTTCTCATTACCAAGGAACCTCGCTTTGATGTCTTGGCCCCGCCCGGGTTGCCTAGGAGATATGTCATCAGGAGCCGCCAAGACGTGTTCCAATGTTCATGTTCTACCGAGGCGTGTGTTCTCCGTTTGTTAGCTGTTCAGCTAGCTGAGCATGGATACACGGGAGGTGTCTTGTAGCCTAGCCTTGGCCAAAAATTACCCCACAATACACTGCAGTATTTTCAAAAAGATGGCGGATCAGAAGCCAGCAGCTACTTTGGGGACAATTTTCAAGTTTAAAAGTAAGTCAACTAATTTAAAATGTTTTTTTTAGATCCAAAGAAGTTATCTATGGTTGGTTAGATGCTTAGTAGTTGCAGCTTCGGTGGCTAGCGGGTAGTAACTCACTTATATTTTTAATTTAATCAACATATACACAATTTAAAAAGTAAAAGGCTCATTATATATTTATATTGAAATTTACACGTGTAAAATACAACGTTATTTCCCGTGTCACGTGACGTTACGTGACCGCCGTGGAAGCCGCGGTCTCGTGATGCAAGTCTGTTCCATTTAACCATTTTCTTTGACCATTGAAGGACAGTGTCCTCGTAAGCAAGACGCCTGGCCTCGCAAGACATCGCCTCGCAAGGCCAGGTGCCTTGACAGTGAGAAACACAGTGTGATTTTTAAAGCAGAGATTGCGTGAAGCTGTGCGTACTCCATGTTTTACAAGTCACATACATACTTGGCGTAAGTACTATGTTTTATAAATGAGACCCCTGGTCATCATGGTCTGCTCCTGACAGCCAGAGTCAGTATGGAAAAACAAGAATCTGGTGCAGACTGAGAGACCATCTAAAGGCCCAGGACCCCTCTGTAGGTGATCTGGCTTCATCAGCTGATCACAGTGACACTCTTGAGTCTTGATTATTGAACCTTTTCCCAATATTCTGATAGAGGAGTTTTCATCAGCTGTGCACCACTGTTACGGATCCTGGGCTCCCGCACCTTGTATGGCCCAGTCCTGTTCCCTCTCTGCTGTTCAGGACCTTGGACAGGTCCTCCATCAGGCTGGCCTCCGCCTTGGCCCGCCTACTCTGCTTCAGCTGCGGACAGTCTACCGCTGATGAGACGCTCTTAAAAGATTCCTGTTTCGGTTTCTCAGCGAGAGACCCACAGATTAAACCTCTGTCTTTCTCTCCTCGATTAACTCGGTTTGGTAATTCGGATTGACTTGGTGTGACTTCAGATAGTATCCTTGATTCGTTTGAAAGATCGGTTTGATTCTGCCCCCGTGAGGCCATTTGTTTTCGTTTTAGCTTTATAGCTCGCTTTAAGTTGTGTTTGTAATAATATTGATAGCCGTCGAGATTTGGTTTTTAGTTAGTTCCGGCTCTTTGTTTTTCGTGTCTAGATCTATAGTTATTGTCGTGTTTTTCTCCCCGGGACCGTTTGTCCCAGGTGTTTTGAGTTATCTCCAGTTTCTCCTTCGTGTGTTTTGTTTACGTACATTCATTGTGAACCTTTCCAGTCTGGGACTGTGTATTTTGGGTTGAATTCTGCGAAATAAACCCTTTTATTTACTCTCACCCCTCCTTTCTCCGCATCAGTTTTTATGTTACCCCTTGCCACAACGCTTAACACCTAGGGTTTGTAACATAAATGGGGGCTCGTCCGAGGTTTTATTTAATAAAACATCAACGTTGTGGTTACAAAGATCCCCTGGTGCGTGTGTGTGAGTGTGAGTAACAGGTGTTTTTGTTTTGCAGACTCAGGCGACTGAAACCTGATGGCCTCCTTCAATTTACAGGCTTTTGTGGAGGCCCCGTCTCGCCGGCTGCTGGAGGGTTGCCGTAAAACCGATTTGTTACAAGTGGCCGCCCACTTCGAACTTGAAGTCCCAAAACAACTCCGAAAAGAGGAGCTACGGACTTTTGTGGTTGAGTTTCTTACGGATCAAGGTGTGATCCCGCCCCTTTCGGATGCCGGTGCTCCAGCGGCAATGAGTGAGGAGGAGAATGCAGTTCCTCGGGGTTCGCCCCCTCCCTCACCTCTATCTTCGGAAGGTGAACCTGCTCAGCCTTCGCCCCCTCGTTCTCCCCGCTCTCCAGAGAGACTCCGATTAAAGATCAGGTTGGCCCAGCTCCAGATCGAAGCCGAGGAACGGGCACAAGAGAGGAAACTAAAGGCGGAGTTGGAAATGAGACGATGGGAACTTCAGACAAACGCCGACACAGCTGTGCGGATACGACAATTAGAGCTGCAAGCTCAAGCAGATGCCCAGGTGAAACAAGAGTCCCGTGTTGACCCACCTTTGAGCCCGGATGATCGTTCATCCATAAAACCAGCACCAGAGACATACAGTACGCCCTCCTCATATCACGCTTTTGATCTTGGCAAATGCATTCCTCTGATGCCCAGTTTTAGAGAAGCCGAAGTGGACGGCTACTTTGTGGCTTTTGAACGGATCGCGTCGGCTCTCCAGTGGCCTCGGGACGTCTGGCCTCTGCTTCTGCAATGTAAGTTGACTGGAAGAGCTTTGGAAGTAATGTCGGCTTTGTCTGCAATTGATAGCCTAGATTATGACTGTGTGAAAGCTAACATATTAACAGCTTATGAACTTGTGCCGGAAGCTTATCGTCTGCGGTTCCGACGCGGAAGACCTTTGGATGGTCAAACCTACACAGAGTTTGCTCGTGAAAAAAGCATTCAGTTTGAAAAATGGTGTTCTGCAAGTAAAGTAAATTCTTACGAGACACTACGTGAGTTAATCCTGTTAGAGGAATTTAAAAGGCAAATACCCGACAGGATTGTTCAATATTTAAATGAACAAAAAGTGACGTCTTTGTGCGCCGGGGCCCTGCTAGCTGATGAGTTCTCACTCACGCACAACATAGAGAGAGAGATAAAACGGGAATTTCCCGTCGGGCCCAGAAGAACCTCCTCCCCCGATCCTAATAAACGAGAAACCAGGGAGTGTTTCTATTGTCGTGAAAAGGGTCATTTAATCCGAGATTGTTATCAGCTAAGACGGAAGAATGAGAAGAGTCCTCCTAGAAATAAAAGTGTGGCTTTTGTGAAAAGGTCTCATGTTTCCGCTCCAGTCGGTCACTTTGAGGACAGAGGTGTTTCTGATCAGTGTTTTGAGCCCTTTACCTTTATGGGACACGTGTCATTACCAGACGTTCCAGATCTTAAAGTGTCTGTAAAAATCTTGAGGGATACTGGAGCCTCCCAGACCCTCATCTGCAAAAGAGTGTTGCCCTTTTCTGAAGCTAGTGCGGCCGGGTTTTCTGTGTTATTAAAAGGAATCGAAATGGGAACTATGCCCAGCCCCGTACATAAGATTCAGTTAAACAGTCCGATTATAAGTGGCGATGTGCAGATGGCTATTTGTGAAGAGCTGCCCATTCCAGGTATAGATGTGTTGTTGGGGAATGATTTGGCTGGTGGAAAAGTCAACCCTAATCCTGAACTGGTAGAGGTTCCTATTTTACCTGAACCTGTTGATGTTTTTCCCGTGTGTGTTGTTACTCGGTCACAGAAAAAAGGTCTTGACAATTCTGACATCAACCTAGAAGATTCTGTGTTGCAGTCTCTCCTATCTGAAATGGAGACAAAGGAGGAAAGCCCTGCCCCAGGTGGTTCAAAGCAGGAGAAAGCTGACTCCCCAAATTTTCCTATATCTGCTGACATCCTTTCGTCTATGCAACAGGAGGATGAAAGTTTACGGGATTTATTTGACCGAGTGGACCCTACA
The DNA here is from genome assembly GCF_043380555.1 of Nothobranchius furzeri. NCBI lineage: Eukaryota > Metazoa > Chordata > Actinopteri > Cyprinodontiformes > Nothobranchiidae > Nothobranchius > Nothobranchius furzeri. The sequence goes on along the minus strand of NC_091750.1, from coordinate 40,682,859 downwards.
GCTGATATTCAGTCGGGTCAGAGTAAATATCAATTAGAAGATGGAATATTGTTCCGATGTTTGTCCCAGCCTTCTGCCCAAGGCGCGGACTGGGGAATGACTAAACAAATAGTGATACCCACGCCCTTCAGGGAAAGAATCATCTCCTTGGCACATGAAAGTGACTGGTCGGGTCATTTAGGGATTAATAAGACTTATAATTTGCTGTTACAGCATTTCTTCTGGCCTGGTATGAAAAAGCAAATAGCTGAATTCTGTAAGAGTTGCCATGTGTGTCAGCTAGTCGGAAACCCTAACCAGAAAATACACCCGGTTCCTTTATATCCTGTGCCTGTGGTTACCACACCTTTTGAACATATAGTGGTTGATTGTGTGGGACCTCTTCCTGTTACCAAGTCGGGAAAAAGGTTTCTGTTAACAGTCATGTGTTCTTCCACTAGGTTTCCAGAAGCCCTCCCTTTGTCCTCCATAACCTCTAGGTCCATCATCAAAGCCTTAAATGGCTATTTCTCGGTGTTCGGTCTCCCGAAGGTTTTACAGACCGACCAAGGCACCAATTTTAAATCTCGGCTCTTTAAGCAGGTTGCTGAGGCTCTAGGTATCAAACACGTCACCTCTTCAGCCTACCATCCCGAAAGTCAAGGTGTGGTAGAACGTTGGCACCAAACGCTAAAATCCATGCTTAGGAAGTACTGTTTTTCTACTGGTCGTTCTTGGGATGAGGGACTTCCCTTTGTCCTTTTTGCAGCCCGTGATGCGGTCCAGGAGTCATTGGGGTTTAGCCCCTCCCAGTTAGTTTTTGGTCACACTCCCAGAGGACCCCTTAAAGCCTTAACGGAGCGCTTTCTTTGGTCTGGCCCTAGTGAAGGTGAAAATATTAACAAATATGTTGCTACGTTTCAGGCCCGGTTGAGAGATGCAAACCACCTAGCCCAAGAACACTTACACCACGCTAAGAACAAAATGAAGGTACGGTTCGACAAAAAGGCGAAGCACAGAAGCTTTGCTGTGGGAGACCTTGTGGTGGTTCTGAATCCCTTGTGTGGGTCCTCTCTCTCTCCCAGGTTTGAGGGGCCCTTTGAGGTCCTAACGAAAATAAACGATCACAATTATGTGATAAAAACCCCGCTTAGAAGGCGAACATCTCAGCTGTGCCATATTAACATGCTGAAACTCTATAGGCCAAGACGGGAGACCAGTTCCATGGTGTGTGCACCGGTTTACTCTGAGATTTTGTCCCCTGAGCTCCCTGAGGACTCCAGCCCAGTTTCTGTTCAACCTATAAGTCCGCGACTGTCAAACTCTGAGGCTCTTCAAGAATTTCCCCTTACCCTTCAGCATGTGTCATCTGCCATAAGAGAGGAATTGATTTTCCTCATTAACGATCATCCAGATTTGTTTCATGATGTACCTACCCAAACTCCTTTGGCCGTACACGATGTGGAACTTGTGGATCCACATCCAATTAAACAACATCCCTATAGAGCCAGTCCCCTTAAGAGACAAGCGATGAAAGAGGAAACGGAATATTTAATTAAGAATGGTCTGGCAGTGGCCAGCAAGAGCCCCTGGAGTTCTCCTTGTCTTTTGGAGAAAAAACCTGATGGTACCTTTCGTTTTGTAACCGACTTCCGTAAAGTTAATGCGGTGACGGTGGCTGATTCTTTTCCCCTTCCCAGGGTAGATGATTGCGTAGACAGCGTGGGTGCTGCTACTTTCGTAACTCGACTAGATCTTTTGAAAGGCTATTGGCAGATTCCGTTAACTCCTCGAGCTTCTGAAATTTCTGCATTTGTAACTCCTGATAACTTTCTCCAGTACACTGTTCTCCCGTTTGGAATGAGAAATGCTCCTGCCACCTTTCAACGTCTGATTAACTCTGTGTTGTCTGATCTTCCTCATTGTAGCGCCTACTTGGACGACATCGTTATTTACGCCTCCACCTGGCCCGAACATCTGAAAACCCTACGTGAGGTATTTGGTCGACTGAAACAAGCACAGCTCACTTTAAATCTGGCGAAATGCGAGTTCGTCAAAGCCACTGTAAAATATTTGGGCAAGGAGGTAGGTCAAGGTCAGGTTAGAGTGTTACAAGATAAGATTCGAGCCATGGCATCTTTCCCGGTTCCTTCGACACGGCGAGAGCTACGACGATTTCTGGGGATGGTGGGTTACTACCGTGGGTTCTGTAGAAACTTCTCTACAGTAGCTAAACCTCTGACCGATTTGTTAAGCACAAAGATGCGTTATGTATGGACTCCTGAAACACAGGTGGCTTTTGAGGCTGTGAAAAACCTCATGTGTTGTGCTCCTGTTCTTGCAGCTCCGGACCTAATGAAACCCTTTAAACTAGAAGTAGATGCCAGTGCTGTGGGGGCTGGTGGGGTGCTCCTGCAAGAAGACCAGGATGGGATTGACCACCCTGTGGGATACTTCTCCAAAAAGTTCAATAAAAATCAAATGAACTACTCCACAATCGAAAAGGAGACCTTAGCCCTCATTCTGTCACTTCAGCATTTCCACGTCTATGTTGGCTCCTCTTCCTCTTCCACCATCGTCTACACCGACCACAACCCCTTGGTTTTTCTAAAACGAATGTTTAACCACAACCAGAGACTAATGCGATGGGCCCTGCTTTTACAGGAGTTCCCCATCGAAATTCGTCACAAGAGTGGTGCCAATAATGTCTTGGCAGATGGTTTCTCTCGTGGCTGTCTGAATCTTGAAATTCCGTGAGGGTCTCCCTGGTAGGTGGTAGAGACTCCTCCTCTTTAGGGCGAGTCTGTTTGTTGTTTTCTATAGTGTTGTGGCGATAGAGGTTAGCGTTGCCTGGTTCTCCAGACATCTCGGGAACAGTCGGTGGTACTGGGGATCAGCACCACCTGATATTTTCTGTTTAATCAGCCCACCTCTAGTCCACATGAAGAAGTAGGGGTTAGTTAGCAAATGTCTGGATAGGTAGCTAGCGGGAGCCCTCATGGTATTAAAGATACTGTTGATAATGGTAAAAGAAAAAAAAAGAGTTAGACATCAGTCTTTGGTTCAAGTCTTACTGTTTTCTCCTTTTTTTTTTGTTGAAGGAGGGGGCTGTTACGGATCCTGGGCTCCCGCACCTTGTATGGCCCAGTCCTGTTCCCTCTCTGCTGTTCAGGACCTTGGACAGGTCCTCCATCAGGCTGGCCTCCGCCTTGGCCCGCCTACTCTGCTTCAGCTGCGGACAGTCTACCGCTGATGAGACGCTCTTAAAAGATTCCTGTTTCGGTTTCTCAGCGAGAGACCCACAGATTAAACCTCTGTCTTTCTCTCCTCGATTAACTCGGTTTGGTAATTCGGATTGACTTGGTGTGACTTCAGATAGTATCCTTGATTCGTTTGAAAGATCGGTTTGATTCTGCCCCCGTGAGGCCGTTTGTTTTCGTTTTAGCTTTATAGCTCGCTTTAAGTTGTGTTTGTAATAATATTGATAGCCGTCGAGATTTGGTTTTTAGTTAGTTCCGGCTCTTTGTTTTTCGTGTCTAGATCTATAGTTATTGTCGTGTTTTTCTCCCCGGGACCGTTTGTCCCAGGTGTTTTGAGTTATCTCCAGTTTCTCCTTCGTGTGTTTTGTTTACGTACATTCATTGTGAACCTTTCCAGTCTGGGACTGTGTATTTTGGGTTGAATTCTGCGAAATAAACCCTTTTATTTACTCTCACCCCTCCTTTCTCCGCATCAGTTTTTATGTTACCCCTTGCCACAACGCTTAACACCTAGGGTTTGTAACAACCACAATCATCACAGTTCTAACAAGTACAGGCTTAAACACGTGACTTTGATTAGCATGAGTCCGTCTCATGTATTAGTTTAACCTCATTAGTGACATAAATGAACCTTTGCACCAGATTCCCATTTTTCCCTTTTCACCTGTATTTTGTTTTAGAGCAACGTTTAGTGTATGTCCATAGTCAGCAGGTAAACCGTAGCTGTTTGGCTAATCCTGCTACGTTTACGTTTATCTTATCAAATTAACCCTAATCTAACACCCCCCCAACCTAACCTAACCCGAACCCTAATCCTTATCAAACTAAATTTGTCCCTGAGGGAAAATCTGTGGCATACATTCTAATTCAGAGACCACCAGATCTGGATCCGTTTCCATGACAAAAGTTGTATGAAGTCAAGCTGAACGTTGAAAAGAGGTTGGACTGAAATGACGGAACCAAACATGTCGTGAGGACCTGCTGACCTGGACTGGTTTGATTTATGGGCAGATGATACGCTTGCCTTAAAACATTTGCAGCGATCACTACTGTAGTGAATGCAGGGTGATTGACAGCTCAACCCTCCTTTTGCTGTGTGTGTGTGTGTGTGTGTGTGTGTGTGTGTGTGTGTGTGTGTGTGTGTGTGTGTGTGTGTGTGTGTGTGTGTGTGTGTGTGTGTGTGTGTGTGTGTGTGTGCGTGTGAGAGCCTGTGTGTGTGTGTGCGTGTGTGTGCTATGTTTTTTACTTGATCAGTGTAGTGCCTTAGTGGCATCTTTTTGCCTGTAAGGCGCTATTTACAAATCAATCAATCAAACCTTTATTTATAGCTCAAATAAAGTTGAGTTGAGTGTGTGTGTGTGTGTGTGTGTGTGTGTGTGTGTGTGTGTGTGTGTGTGTGTGTGTGTGTGTGTGTGTGTGTGTGTGTGTGTGTGTGTGTGTGTGTGTGTGTGTGTGTGTGTGTGTGTGTGTGTGTGTGTGTGTGTGTGTGTGTGTGTGTGTGTGTGTGTGTGTGTGTGTGTGTGTGCGCGCGTGTGTGTTTCTGGTATTTACTGACACCCTAACAAAGCAGCTCCTCTACAACCTTGAAGACAGACGTGATGTCTACCTGATGACCAGACCGACTAAGGGTCTGACTGATCTGACAGCAGGCTGCTGTAGAGCCTCTCATCACATCCACAACATCTTCACCTCTCTTCCTGAACCTAACCTTCTACAGAACTCAGATCAGGTCAGGACTAGTTTTTGAGGACCCAGCTTGGAAGTCTGAGACATCACTGAAACACTGAGGTCTACATATGGAGAAGATGCTGGACCATTACTGACTCACATTTCTGTAAACATCTGACCTGAGACCAGTGGAACACAAAGTACTTCACAGAGACCGGGCGCTCCAGAACAGCATGGGACATAGAAAAGCATAAAGACTCACCGTTGAAGGTGGAGAAGTTTCCCCATTCCTGCAGAGAGCTGTTAAATGAGGGTAGAGATCCGTTGAAGAGCAGATCGGTGCTGCTGGTCGGGCTCCGGCTGGTATCAGTAAACAGGTTCATCTGCAGCAGGGTCTTGATGAGGTAGTGCAGCATCCTGGCTCCTGGAGGGACCCGCAGCCCCCCTGCTGTGAGGCAGCCTGGTTCCCCGGCTCCCAGTAAGAGGAAAAGTTACCCTAAATGACTGCAGCCCTGAGCCGGGTGGAGTGGAGGCGGGGGGTGCTGTGATGCCTCTGAGCATCAGATTGTCTCCTCCTTGTTTCTTTTGTCCTGAAACGAAATAACTTCACACTCTGTCAGCACTCAGAACATCCAGCCTCCTGCCTCTGTAGAAGAATCCACCGATGTGACCGGGGTTGTTCCGCACCCTGACCCTCCCTCCAGCTCCTCCCTCTCACTCCCCTCCTCTTTCTCCCTCTATATGATGGGGTCCCAGGGGGCAGATGGGTGGGTGGCGGTCCAGAAGGGAGACAGAGAGCAGGTGTTGTTGGCAATAAATGTTTAATTATTAGATTAATAATCATCCCAGGAGGCTGTGAATCAGGGTGGTAGGGATGGAATAAGCTTCCTGTCTTTCTTAAACACACACACACACACACACACACACACACACACACACACACACACACACACACACACACACACACACATGCTTGAGGGCTGGACTGCTGCTGCGTTGTTTGAACTTCCATCTATTCCACCTCCATCAGGCTCTGGAGGGTTCCAGGTTGTCTCGGTCACTGAGCCGTTATTCGAGTTAAAAGTGAAACTTCGCTCAATAACTTAAAGTAAAAGTGATTTTAGAGCTCTGCAAGGGCCTCTGGGTCCAGAAGGACAAAAATAAACATTCTTCTGGAACTAGCCTGATAAAGGACAGCTTTCTGTAGCAGCTGGACAACACTTTGTTGTTGTGGCTACAGCAAATATAGTGATTATTAATGAGCTGCACCGGAGGTATTAGGATGTGTGTATTTGTTCGTATACATAAAGTATTCTGCTGGATCTGTTTCTGTGATGGGAACTGGAGGAGTGTTAAAGGTGCTGCCATGTGGGTCTCTGCTTCCTCTACAACCTTCAGTAACTGCTGGTTTTAGTCCCCACCCAAATTCAGAGGATGTGATGGAAGGGTTGTGTTTGTGGGCTGGCCCGGGAATGCCATAGGATTCCCCCAGTGGAGCTGGCTGGCGGAGGACAGGGTATGATAAACGATGAACAACCCGCCCTAGCGCTGGTCAGAGTCAGAGGACTCTTAAGCGCTTTACAAGGGGCGTCGGAAGCATGAGAATGTGTGTGTGTGTGTGTGGGGGGGGGGGGGGGACACGACTGATGCGGGGGTGGGGGGTGGGGGGGGGGGGGCACAAAAAATAAAAATGGTGTAGATTTCATTTCCTGCATTCTGGTGCCTTTACACAGGGTGTTACACCTATTTTACCTACAGTGGTAAAACCTTAACTCAGTAACTATTGTTCACCACAAACCTCCAGCTGTTTAATGCAGAAAATACAGAAACACTAAAAGATAGACTCTTCTGATAAAATGTTGATTGTGTGTTTATTGTATGTTTATTTTTGTTGATCATAAGAACACCATGCACCATTTTAACATCAAATAAACAGCCACACCTCTTTGTTGCATCTCTATTTTACAAAGCAGTAATGCCATTTATCCCAGTGTTCATGGACGTAAATTTTTTTTTGGGGGGGGAGGGGGGGGGAACGACATATCCCCCCCACTTTTTCCAAAGTCAGGTTTTGACCCCTGCACTTTTTACCATCCAAAAACAATATTACTTTATATTAAATTGACACTGGTCGAGCTCTAGGACCAAGCGGAAAACGACCGTTTGTGTTGAAGCCTGTTTCCCATTGGAACATACTGTAAAAATCGGGTGCGAGGGACGATAAGCAATTTCTGGTCAGCTGACCGTAATGACCTTGAGGGAACATGCTTTACTAAGAGTTCTGCTAAGTAGGAAGGGGCACTGCCTTGGAAAAGCTTAAACACAAAAAGCAGAATTTTAAACCGTGCCCAGTAGGAGACTGGGAGGCAGTGAGGAGAAGCCAGCACTGGAGAAATGTGGTCCCTTTTCCTAGTTCCAATCAAAAACCTAGCTGCACTGTTCTGCAATAACTGCAGGCGATGCACAATAGTCTCACCCAGCCCAACAATTAGGGAGTTACAATAGTCAAGCCTAGAGATCACAAACACATGGAGTATACGCTCCAAGTAAGTTCTGGAAAGAATAGGCTTGAGTTTAGTAAGGCAACGTAACTGAAAAAAGCAAGCCTGAACCACTGAGTTGACATGAAAGTCCAATCTAAGAGCAGAATCAAGTCTCACCCCAGGTTAGTGACAAATAGCTTCTGTTGGGATAAGAAGGTGCACGAATCGACAGCAGAATCTAAATCTGAGCTGCAGCTTGGGTGAAACATGATAAATTCAGTTTTACGTTCGTTAACGTACAGGACATTAGCTGCAAGCCGTGCCTTGACCTCATTTACATAGGTTTCAAGGATAAAAAAAGAAGCTCCATTCCCCAGAGACAGTGGAGAATAGATTTGGCAGTCATCAGCGTATAAGTGGAACTTAATACCATGTCTGTGGAAGATGGACCCCAACGGCAACAAATAAATTGCAAAAAGCAGTGGTCCAAGAATTGAGCCCTGCAGAACTCCCCAGGGCAGAGCCTCCCAAGACGAGAGAGCATCCCCCAATCTCAAACAGAACTTCCTACTACATATGTTTATGTTTATGTTCATTCATTTAGCAGACACTTTTATCCAAAGCGACTTACAATTCACAACCTATAGGGCATGTTGTGATCTGTGGGGGAAACCGGAGTACCTGGAGGAAACCCACGCATGCATGGGGAGAACACGCAACTCCACGCAGAAAGGCCGCAGCCGAGTTTCAAACCTGCAACCTTCGTGCTGTGAGGCAACAGTGCTAACAACTGCGTCACCATGCATACAGGTAGGAACAAAACCATTCAAGGCCAGACCCAGTTCCAGGCATCAAGCAGTGCATCATAGTCCACCGTATCAAATGCTGCCGTTAAGGTCCAATAAAAGAAGTGCCACAGAGAAACCCTGATCCAAAGATATGTAAATGTCATTCAAGACCGTTAGTAGGGCCGATTCAGTGCTGTGTCCAGGCCTAAATCCAAACTGGAAAACCTCAAATAAATCAGAGTCAGATAAGTGAGATACCAGCTGCTGGTAAACAATCTTCTCCAATATTTTAGAGGCGAAAGGGAGGGTGGAGATGAGCCTGTAATTGTCCAGCACTGAAGCATCAGCACCAGGTTTTTGAGGGTCCGCCGCACCACTGTGGATTTCAGTGGGGATGGAACAACCAAGAATTGGGCCCAGGACTGAAAAGGCCTCCTTCCAGAGGCGGGGTGGCAGAATGTCCAGAGAAGATCCTGATGGCTTCTGTCCTGATACGAGCTTACTCAGCTCAGAAAGGGAAACAGGTTCAATAACGCTCAGGGTAGCCCTCAGAGGGGTGGCAGGAACATGCTCAGTAGGAGAGTCGGTGATAGATGCTCTATCAGGCATGGAAACAACTTATTATGGGATAGTGACTTCTCCAGATTCAGAAGCCTGCACTGATGTTCCACTTCGGTTCAGTCTTTGTTTTACTTTTTTGACAACCCTGTCCATGTGTGCACCGGAGTAGAGCAACCAGGAAAACATGGATTTGGTTTGAGCAGGCTGAGTAATTTCTAAAGGATCAGGTGGAATGGACTGGAACGCTCAAAAGAGTGGAAGGTTGACTAATTTTGTGTGTGTGTGTGTGTGGGGGGGGGGGGGGGGGGGGGCAATGTGTCATTTTAAAAAGTGGGGGGACAGGTCCCTTTCTGACATAATGGTTCAGACTTCTATGCTACAGTCTATCATTCACACACGTTCACACACACACGTTCACACACCGGTGGGGATGAGCTACGGTGTAGCCACAGCTGCCCTGGGGCGCACTGACAGAGGCACCACCAGTCCCTCCGACCAAAACCAGCAGGTAAGGAGGATTAAGTCTTGCCCAAGGACACAACAGCAGAATTCTCTGTCCGGAGCCAGGATCGAACCTGCAACCCTCCGATTACTGCTACCCCACTAAGTCTGTGGAAGTCTGCTGTTGCATGCTAACATCGATATTCCTGTGACCAGATCAGGACGAAGACAGGTGGATGAATGGAAGTGGTTCAGTGTCTTCAAACCAACTTTGAGGCGGATGGCTTGTGTCTGTCAATTGCTTCGAATCACATCAAACCAAAAATACTTTAGTAATCCTCGTATTATGTAACAATAATGATCTCACAGTAGTTCATAATCTTCAGACTCGTCAAAGCCAGTTAGTTTTGCAGCTTATTTTTGTGTTGTAGCGGTGAGGATTAGCTACAGATTTGTTAAATGATCAATAAGATGTGATATTCCATACAAATATGAATTATTAATCTGATTGGTCTTTGAATGTTTGACTTAATATTCTTTTAGGTCATGTGACTATTCAGGGAACACTCTTCCTAATAACTCAGACAGAGTCAAGTTATACAAATAATTCTAATGACTACACGTGACAAAGGTTGAATGAAGTAGATCTGAAGAAAGCTTTCGATACAGTAGACCATGACGTATTGATGAGAAAAATGGAAAAATATGGTTTCAGGGTTACAGTATTGGACTGGATAAAAAGTTATTTATCAAATAGACATAAATATGTGCAAATTAATCAACATAAATCAGGACTAAGAGAGATACAATGTGGGGTACCTCAAGGATCAGTCTTAGGACCTAAACTATTCATAATGTACATAAATGACATTTGTAGGGTTTCACAAGTATTGAAGTTTGTATTGTTTGCAGATGACACAAATGTTTTTTGCTCGGCTGTGGAATTGCAACAGGTCCTGGATGTGGTCACACAGGAAATAAATAAATTAAAAAAATGGTTTGATGTAAATAAACTGTCACTAAATTTAGAAAAACAAAATTTATGTTGTTTGGTAATGAAAGCAGATACAATGAATTAGATATAGTAATTAATAATGTAAAAATTGAGAGAGTATATGAAATAAAATTTCCTGGGGTGGTCATAGACAGCAGAATCAAATATGTTAGGGGGGAGCTTGCACGGGGCATTGCTATATTGGGGAAAGCTAAGTATATTTTTAATCAGAAAGCACTTTATATGTTATACAATACGATGCTACTGCCATATTTGAGCTATTGTGTAGAGGTCTGGGGAAACACGTACAAAAGTCATTTACAAACAATAACGACAATGCAGAAAAGGGCTAACAAATGCAGGATATTTGGATCACACAAATGCACTTTTTATTAAAACGCAGACAATGAAGTTCCAGGACTTGGTTAAATACAAAACAGCACAAATAATGTATAAAGTAAGAAATAAATTAATGCCTGATAAAATACAGAAACTGTTCACAGAGAGAAGGAGGATATAACCTGAGAAGGACACTAAACTTAAAGATACATAAGTTTAGAACAACATTAAAACAGATGTGTATCACAATAATAGGGGTTAAATTATGGAACAATTTAGAAGAAGAAATCAAAGTAAGTACAAATATAAATGTGTTTAAAATCAATTATAAAAAACATATTCTGAACAAGTATATAGTGGAAAATAAATGATTTATGTGGGTGTCCTTTATTCTAAGGAAAAGTAAATTGTATCAATTGTAAAAAGATGTTTTTTTTTTGTTTTGTTTTGTTTTGTTTTTTTTTTCCATATGGTTTGGTGGTTTTTGGTTTTTTGGTGACTTGTACAATTTTGTTTGTTTTAATGTAGGTTTTGTGTTAGATTTAGCAAACAAGTAAAAATTACTTGTATAAAGGGGAAAGGACATATAAGTTTCCACTTCAGCCTACTCCTTTTCAGAGAAGAAGGGATGATATGTATTTTTTTTTCTGTTTGTGGTATTTAAAAAAAAATTATGTATGTTTTCTTTGTTTGAAATAAACTAAACTAAAAAAAAGTATCTCAGATCTTGTGATGTCTCGGTTGTAAAATCAGTTTGGCTGTGTAGTTTATAAGCTCGAGATTATTCACAAAACCATGAAATGCCATTTGTACCGAGTCTACGTGTCCTTGTATGAAGGTCCCCTTGTGATCCAGGGGGTCGCGATGGACAATGCCAGTGGCAGGACCTCTGGGCAACGTAACTCATAGTGTAGCTCTGAGCACAACCCGTCTAGTCTGAGATGCCTTCAGGTGACGGCAGGAAGCTGGCGTATTTATTTTGAGATGAGTCTGAGATGTTCGGTGGCTCTTAAAAGAGCCGTGGTGTCTGACATTACTCACAAGTGTTGCAGAGAAATACTTTGACCTGAAGTCAAAAGAGAGGATGGTCCCAAATGCTTGCTCACCCAGTCAGCCTAATCGGAAGGCAGCTGAAGAACTGAGGAACCAGGAAGTGATTCCTGTGATCATCAACTTTTGTTTATAAATGTAGACAAATCAGAATTTGACAAGTTTTAAAGACGTTACCAAAGATCTCAGAGAATCCAGCCTTCACTCAAACACTTAGAGACTCCTTTATTTCCTCCTTTAGCCTCATGACTTCAAAGACTTCTTAAACCATGTCATTTGCCTGCAAGTTTCCAGACAGGATAGCTGTTACCCAGGCAACCAGAGCCCTCGATTAGCAGGAGAAATCTCTGGGTCCATGTGTATCTGCTTCTGCTCATCAGCAGTCAGACAGCAGGCCACATGGATGGAACGGCACTGCCCATTTGCTTTAGTCTGGGGATTATCTCATCTAAAGGGCGATGAAGATGCAGCGCTGAGGGAAGGGAAAGTCAAACATGCTGCCGTAGATGCACCGGTAATGTCTCTACCCTCAGAATCTGGGTAATGGGTCCACAAAAGCCCAATTAGCCACAAGCTCATGGACATTAGGAAGGAAAACGATACCCCATATTTGCATCTCATGAATTCTCATCCTCACATTCCCATACCAGATTTTGTCTGCGTTCATTTCCATACCGTTTTATTTCCAGATGAATGCAGATGAATGCAAAACACTTATTTAAATATGCATTTGCATTATAAGCAGGTCATTTACAGAGGACCGGTCTATTCTGCTCCTTGGGTCTGCACAGAGCTCCACCCAGTTTAACTCCACATCCATGGAGAACGATGCACACTCTCACAACAGAGCAGACCTCTGAGCTCATCGCAGTCACACGACGAGAGGTGACTTCAAAGTGCAGCAGTGAAAAGGTCAGACTCAGACTGAATAAAGGGAAGAACAAAGATGTGGTGCTAGTCAGGGGGAGGGTTGATTCACCATGTCTACTACCAGGATCTGCCTCTGGCCACTGATGATGTTTGGTTTGTAGGAGCATGTCCCACTGACTCGTTTCCAGCCCATTCTCATGATGTAGAACAGTAGAAAACAGAAATGTATCAGTGTTATAAACAGAGGTGTCTCACCTGAAATACTCCAATGGCAGGGCAGCAGCCCACCCCCCACCCCTAGCCCCAGAGCACACCAGCCAGCTGGGCCCTTTGTGACACTGAAAATTCAAGCCCTGTAACAGGTAGACTACCCAGGTGCAAGAACGTCCTCCTGGATTGCTAAGCTATTGCACCCCACCATGACAAAGCTGCGCTTAATGAGCCACGGAGGTGGGCTGCGTCTGTGAGCTCAGTAATGAGCCATGGTGGGAGGACTGTCACAGCATGAAGGGATGTGGAGTAGGGGTTCAGTGATCTCTGGCTCTTCTTGGCAGTGAATTATGGATTGTAACCATCTGGCTATGTAGGAGATCCTGGGAGAAGAAAATGATATGCTTGACGGATGGCTTTAACAAAGATGTGGCAGGAAAGAGGGGCGTGTCAGAGATCACAAGCTGAGTTAAAGCTAGCATGACTGGTCTATTGTGTTTGCTGATAGGTTGGTCATTCACAGCTGGGACAGTCCATGTTGTTTTATTCTGTTATTATTAAAGCCAGAAGGGTTTGGAAAACGGTTAACACGCAAACCAAACTACTGGGCCGTATTCCACCTTTCTTTCCTCATCCCGGCCTCATCCATTCATTTTCATCACAGCTGGTGTGTAAAGACACATGCCTGACTGGTTAACTCCAATGTCACGTTGGTAGGATTTATGGTGAATGTTAAATCAACATTTGTTGTTTGACTTGAGGACCTTCACCCTACTGAGGATAAAAGGGTTTTCAGGGAACAAACAGCTGCTGTAATCTGAAAGCCTTGCAGGACAAACCAGAGCGACTTCCTGCAGAGTTCATCAACACCTCAAGGGCAGGATGGAGTTTGTCAGGCAGTTACATAAACATAAAGGTCCTTTTGTTTCTGTGGGAGATTTACACTCTCCCTGGCCACTGTAGGTACACATGTCCAGTGGCTTGTTAACACATGTTCAACTAGCCAATCAGATGCAGCATTCCTCTACCTGCTGAAGTTCAAACAAAGCATCAGAGCAGAGGAGAAAGGGTATGGAAGGGACTCTGAATGGCTGTTGGTACCAGATGGGCTGGTCTGAGCCGCATTTACATCGAGTGTGGAACGGATGTGGAGAGGAGCTGATAACCTGAAGCCACGCTTGTCTTCTCAGACTATCACACACTGCGAACCAATAGTTTTGTCATTTGGTGAACCTTAACTGGCAGGAATATCAATCAATCAATCAATTAATCAATCAATCAATCAATCAATCATCAATCAATCAATCAATCAATCAATAAATCAATCAATCAATCAATCTTTATTTGTGCAGCACCTTCCACTGCCTTTGCAGGAGCCCAAGGCGCTGAACATAAAATACAGTAAAAACACAGATGGCAATAAAAAGGAGGTAAAAACAACATACAGACACAAAAGCACCACACAAAAGGTAAACAAGCTTACAACCAGGTCACATAAAAGCCAAACGATAAAAATGAGTCTTCAAACGGCTCTTAAAAACCTGCAGCGAAGGTGACAGTTTAATATCAAGTGGAAGCTCATTCCAGAGAGAAGGAGCCAAGACAGAGAAAGCCCGATCACCTCTGGACCTGGGCCTAGTCTGTGGGACAATCAGTAGCTCCAGATCAGCTGAACGTAGAGTCCATGATGGGGTATGCCTTTTTATTAGTGCTGCCAAGTATGGTGGGGCACCACCATAAAGAGACCAGAAGACATAACACACAACTTTAAACTTAGCCCAAAAACCTACAGGGAGCCAATGTAATGAGGCCAGCACAGGAGTGATGTGTGCCGACCTCCTTGTCCTTGTCAGGAATCTGGTCACAGAGCTCTGAACCAACTGTAGACATCTCAGTGCTGCCTGACTTAGGCCAGCATATAAAGCATTGCAGTAGTCGAGCCTGGATAACACAAATGTGCGGAGCACAGACTCCATGTGTGCATGAGACAACAAGGGCTTGATTTTGGTAAGCCGCAGCAGATTTAAAAAGCAGGCTCGTACCACCATGTTGATGTGAGCTTTCAGTTTGAGTTCTACATCCAGCCTTGTCATGTTCTGAGGCAAGTGTTTAACCCAGGACATGCCGAATCAGACTCGGAGGCAGGATGTAAAAAATAAAATCTTTATTTGAATAATAACTAAAGGCGCACTGGGAATCCAGCGGGTGAGAGAACGGGAAGCAGTGTAGGTGGGAGAGAGGAGTAGTATATCCGAGGAGGGGTGAGCCGGTAGAGCGAAGGAGCATCCAAGAGCGCAGAGTGATGGGTATCCAGCAGGTAGGAGAGAGAGGGCAGACTGTGCAGTGATCGGGTTGAACCAGTTGAGAGGACGAGGACCGAGGAGGAAGACCGTGAGCTGTATGGTAACGCAGTAGGAATCCAAAAACAAGAATGCAGGTTATGGGGAGGGATGACTGAGCCTGGAGCGTAAAAAAAAAAAAAAACTGGAATTAGGTCAGAGCAAAACACGATACAAAATAGGTTCAAAGACAAGGTTCAAGTTTCACGAGGGCTGGGACTCTACCAGTGAGGCGTAATCATCCGGCAGCCAGAAGCGTCCTCCGTCCTCCTTATGAAGGCGGCCCGCTAATCAGCTGATGGGTTGCAGCTGCTGCTCTCTCTCCTGAAACCAGGGAAGCTCAAACACAGGTGAGATAATGGTGAGTGTGGAGAGTCCTCACCTCCCGGCTCACAACAAGCCTCACTCTCAGGCTGGTGACAACTGACTTCTGGTAGGGAGAGAGAACATCCAAATTGGGAGCAAAACTCACACCCAACTTACTAGATGAGAGAAATGTAATAAGCTCAGTTTTGCTCTCATTCACATGGAGGTATTGAGCTGTGAACCAGGATTTAACATCATCCAGACAAACCAGAAAAGTAGAAGTGGTTTCCCCTGGTAAGAATACTTCTTCTTTCCATCAATGGAGAAGTCTGGGAGGGGGAGGGTCCAACACTACCTGGGTATTTGTTGTCTCATGTAGTCTGTAGACTAAATGTGGGGGTGGGAGGATACTGCACCTGCATGTGCTATATGTACCTGCATGTGCTATATGTACCTGCATGTGCTATATGTACCTGCATGTGCTATATGTACCTGCATGTGCTATATGTACCGGCATGTGCTATATGTACCTGCATGTGCTATATGTACCTGCATGTGCTATATGTACCTGCATGTGCTATATGTACCTGCATGTGCTATATGTACCGGCATGTGCTATATGTACCGGCATGTGCTATATGTACCTGCATGTGCTATATGTACCTGTATGTGCTATATGTACCTGCATGTGCTATATAATAATAATAATAATAATAATAATACATTTTATTTCAAAGCGCCTTTCAGGACACCCAAGGTCACTTTACACAAAACACGTAATAAAATACAATAAAACAATAATAAAGCCCAAAGAAGAAAAAACAGAGAGAAACATTTCAATAAAATCAGAGGTTGTAGGCAGATTTAAACATGTGTGTTTTGAGTTTTGTTTTGAAAAGGGTAAAACTGTCGACGTTCCTGATGTCTGGGGGAAGTGAGTTCCAGAGTCGAGGAGCAGAGCGGCTGAAAGCTCTGCTCCCCATGGTAGCGAGACGGGCAGAAGGAACCGCAAGATGGATGGAAGAAGAAGATCTGAGTGAACGGGACGGGGTGTGAATACTTATAAGGTCTGAGATATATGGAGGAGAGAGGTTGTGGATTGCTTTGAAGGTATGGAGGAGAATTTTGAAGATGGACCTGAATTTAACTGGGAGCCAGTGAAGCTGCTGGAGAACCGGTGTGATGTGGTGAAAGGAAGGGGTTCTGGTGATAATACGGGCTGCTGAATTCTGGACCAGTTGCAGTTTATGAAGGAGTTTGTTGGGGAGACCATAAAGAAGTGAATTGCAATAGTCGATACGGGAGGTGACGAGGCTGTGGACGAGAATGGCGGCAGTGTGAGGGGTCAGTGAGGGACGAAGACGGTTTATGGAACGTAGATGGAAGTATGCTGACCGAATTAAGTTATTAATGTGAGCCTGAAAAGAAAGTGAGCTGTCGAGAATGACACCCAGACTCTTGACATGAGGTGAGGGGGAGACTGTGGCGCTGTCAGATGTTGAGAGGGTTGAGTTAGTGCCAACAAGAAGAAGTTCAGTTTTATTGCCGTTGAGTTTGAGGAAATTAGAGGTGAACCATGATTTGATTTCAGAGAGGCAGAGTGTAAGGGAGGATGGTGGGAGAGTTGAGTTGGGCTTACTGGAAATGTAGAGCTGGGTGTCATCTGCAAAGCAGTGAAACTGGATATTGAATTTGCGGAAGATTTTGCCGATAGGGAGGAGATATACTATGAAGAGGAGGGGCCCCAGGACAGAGCCCTGGGGCACACCTGACTTGACTGGGGAGGGTTCTGAGGTAAAGGATTTTAACTGAATGAACTGAGTGCGGCCAGTAAGGTAAGATTGAAACCAGCTGAGGTGGGTGTGAGTGATGCCAAATATGTACCTGCATGTGCTACATGTACCTGCATGTGCTATATGTACCGGCATGTGCTATATGGACCGGCATGTGCTATATGTACCGGCATGTGCTATATGTACCTGTATGTGCTATATGTACCTGCATGTGCTATATGTACCTGTATGTGCTATATGTACCTGCATGTGCTATATGTACCTGCATGTGCTATATGTACCTGCATGTGCGATATGTACCTGCATGTGCTATATGTACCTGCATGTGCTATATGTACCTGCATGTGCTATATGTACCTGCATGTGCTATATGTACCTGCATGTGCTATATGTACCTGTATGTGCTATATGTACCTGCATGTGCTATATGTACCTGCATGTGCTATATGTACCTGCATGTGCTATATGTACCTGCATGTGCTATATGTACCTGTATGTGCTATATGTACCTGCATGTGCTATATGTACCTGCATGTGCTATATGTCCCTACATGTGCTATATGTAGCTGTACAAAACCCTATAATATAAGTAAGGGAAGTTAAAGCTTTAGAGCAGAAATGTTTTCTAAAATTGAAGAGCTAAATAATCAGTATCTCATAACTGCCAGAAATTAAAAATTAAGTTAAAAGAAAATCATAAAAGTTTTGTAATAAAGTCATCATTGGTAATTAATGTGATGTAAAATGTATGTATTTGATTGCATCTTTAAAATAATTGATAAAAATGAAATTGAAGAAAAACTCAAGAAGTTAATCAGTGTTATATGTGAATGTACATTAAAGGAATTAGTGATTAGTGTAAAATTTGAAGTATAAAATAAACTTAAATTAGTTGTAAAATTGTTTTATAAAATTCTAAAATATGTAGGAATTGACGAATAAAATAAAATGGAATTTGGTTTATTTTAACAGTTAGCAGATTTAATTGCCTTTAACTGTTATGAACTTAGTCATAGAACTATGGAAACTCACAGCATGACATCAAAGTCATCCAAGTCTGTACGTTATGTTTAGACATGAATTACACACACACACACACACACACACACACACACACACACACACACACACACACACACACACACACACACACACACACAACAGAACTTGTGTGACTTGAAAGAGAGAACAGAGGGAGAGGAGATAAAAGTCACCCCCCCTTAAATACTGCTGGAGGTACGACTAGAGATGGAGATGTAATTGGAGGTGAGTCGGTAGGTGATGGAGCACAATTTGGAACTAAAGGCGTCAAAGTTAATTTTAGACTGTTCCCCAAAAGGTGGAGTGAGTCCCTTAAGGTGGACAACTGTGTGGACAAGTGACGGAGTAGTACATACACCAGCCCGAGTGACAAACACCAGTTGAAGCATGCAGTGAGGAAAATGACAGAGTCAGAGGAGGACCAGGAGTAAGTCACAAGTTTAAAGGAGATGTTATCATAGAAAGGAGAAATTTCTACAACAGACCTGTGTCTATCTGGATCCAAGTAATTTAGAGAGACCTCACCAGTGTGGGCCATGGTGGTCTGTAAGACATGCTGTCGGGGGAAAGGGACTTCCCTTTTAAGCCTGGTGACGTGACGTTTGACAGCGGCAAACCTGATGAAGTTGACTGATGACAAGCACAAGTTAAAGAGCGACACAAATGTATTATCAATTGAAACTGAGGGAGGAAACGCTTCTCCCTGACGTGGGTACCAGAAATCACAGAATTGGAAACTGTGAATTTCTTTACCTGTAGTGGCATGTGTACCATGTGAGAGCTGTCAGCATTAGAGTGCCACATTCCCGTGTGAGTTGAGCTGTTACCTGTGTCAGAAAGTGCGTTAAAGGAACTTAGCAGTTTCCTAGGGCATGCTATGTCAGGGTCAAGCTGTAAGAAAATCTTGTGTGAATAGATGGTAGTTAGTCATTAACAGACCTGGGCTTTCCCTGAGCGTGATACCTGAAGAGAAACCAGGTTCACACAGTCGCGAAAGAGAAGGTTGAGGAGGAGGCGGAAGCCGCATTGGACATCCCAAAGATGCACACGACCAGCAGAAGACACTTTAATAGACCAGAAACCTGAGATTTTGAAGGATGACTATAGACTGGTGCAGGAGCGGCCTTTTGAGGGCTCGGTGCAGGGGTGCGCTCTGGAGTAGAGCCCTGCACAGGCTTAAAATCTGAGCCCGTGTCCGGCCCGGCCCGAGGGTGTGGAGCCCCAGCCCGACCCGGTCCGGAAAGGTTTTCAGGATTCTCGGGCCCGACCTGAGCCCGAGCCCGACTTTTTTTTAACCAACTAAATGAAAACAAAGTGCATCAATCCCGACCAATGTGTTAAAAGACATGCAGGATCCGATCAATTTGTTTTCCCTCATTTACCGTCACGGAGATGATGGTGCACAGGCTCTGGTGGTAATCAAGTTAAATTTTATCTCTTTCCAAAATTTTTCACAAGAAAACAGAACAGTCAAAAGCAGGGCTTGTGTTGTCTTGACCGGATAGTTCCCATATTTGACCGTTTATTTTGACGGAGAAAGAATAGAAGGAATTACCCCGACGCATGCAGACGAACTGACATTTTATTCTACGCACATCACAGATGTAGCTAAATCACCCAAGAAAAGATTCCCATCTGAACATCTGAGCTGGACACTGCTCAGCGCAGCTCGCTGTCAGCGCATATGTGCACAGCGAGCTGAAGTTATGGAGATTGGCTTGGAGCGCATTGCAGAACCAGAGCGCATGCGGGAAGGTTCCTGAAGCGAGTGTTTTCCAAACCCTGCCTCTCAGAGAGACTTGTCACTTAGAAAATGTTCCCTGACTATGAAACTTTGGCTGAATAGTGCTTGTTCCTGTCTACAATGTGGCGACGCATCCAGGAGCCGTCTGAGGAGAAGCCCAGAATCTCACATCCTCTTCAGCTCAGAAAGCGCCTATGATTACGCACAAGCGTGACCCGTCAACCCAGTCTCACAGTAAGACTGGGTTGGGCCTGTTCAGGTTTACGCAGACAATCTTTACATAGAATTGACTTACAGATATAAAATTAATTCAGTAAAATATAAAGCATTTTATTTAAATATCCATTCATTATTTTACAAGCACAGAGAGCCGCATCAGATTCAGATGGTCTGCCAAACTCGCCAGAAGACCGTGCAAGCTCACAATTGCTGATCGGTAGCTGGTCACGTGGTGTTAATCGCCTCTCGTAACCCCCTGTATACTACACGACGCTCAGCCAAAACTCGCCCCGATCTTGTGGATTCTCGCATGGTGGAAAATCGGCTCAAAAAAGTGAAAAAGTCACACAGTGTATGTCCGGCTTAAGGGCCTTGGGAGTGAGCACATTCAACGGCAGTTGGCAGGGGGATTTCTCAGCCTCATCCCAAGTGCCGGTGCCCACTTCCAATTTTAACTGCACTTAGGGCTGTGGGTGCAAGTGGGGTGGTGCGGTGGCATCAGCTGGCATAGGCCTAAACTAATGACACATGGCAAGATATGAATAATGAGATGTGATGGATATGGAGTGATTTAATGTGATGTGTGAAATGTTGTAATAGAAGCTATATATTTAGCAACCGTTCTTTGTATCTGAGAGAGTTTGTGAAGTCTGGGTAGTAAAATAATTTGTTGTTGTTTATAACTGGAGAGTTTTTTATTTAAAAACCATCCGACTCAATCTCTGCTAAGTCTACGCACCCTTTGTGTGGAGGTTCTCGTGTGATCCAGGGAGTCGATGGTCACTGCCGGCGGAGTGAACCTCTGATATCAGCTGCAGCGTTGCAGAGAGGCTTTGACTGGAAGTCAAAGGAGAAGATGGTTTCTAAAATACCGTATTTTCCGAACTATAAGCCGCTACTTTTTTCCCACGCTTTGAACCATGCAACTTATAATGAGGTGCGGCTTTACTGAAGATTTTCCTTCACCTGCCAGGGGGCGCTTTAGCAGAAAGTGAAACAGGTGGAAGTCAAAAGTGGAAATCGAAGAAAGTGCTCATTTTAATTTAGCACATGCAAGCAGCCGGCATGACGAAGAATTTTTTTTCAAATCCATACCCCCTCATCATGGTAACTACACGTGTGAGTTCATATTGTGCCGCATTTAAGTTGAAGGCCATCGATCTGGCAGTAAAGGAGGGAAACAGCGCTGCCGCACGTAAGCTTGGCATGAATGAATCCATGGTTCGGCGCTGGAGACGGCAGCGGGAAGAACTCATTCAAGCCAGCTTCACCCGGGGATGATGACAGCAACACGGACAGCGACACTGACATCGCCACAGAAAAGGTATGTGAAGAAGCTCTTCTGAGGCTGTTCAACTCCGACACTGAAGAAGAGGACTTTAATGGCTTTAGTGCGCAGGAGGACGATGAATAAACTAATCAATAACTTTTCTGTTTTGTCTGATACTGATCAGTTCAGTTACATTCAGTTAAACTACGTTTTCAATTCAGTAGATATTCGGTAGATATCTGTGGCTTTTAGCCCGGTGCGGCTTATATAAGTACAGTTCCATATTTTTTTTTAAACTTAGGTGCGACTTATATTGAGGTGCGCTCTATAGCCAGGAAATTACGGTACTTGTTCCCGAATTGGCCGGTTTGAGAGTCAGCTAGAAACTGAATTAATTGGGAAGTAATTCTTGTTTTATTAAACCACAATGTTATGAGTTTTGGTAAGTTTGGCCAGTCAGAATTTGACACGTTTTGAGTCTTTACAAACATCCCTCAGAAAGCCACACCTTCTTCAGATACAAAGATGTTTTAACACGTTGTGAATGAGAATCTTTAAAACCCTTACGTGAGGGGAATATTACCATTAATGAGTATCTTATTGTAATGTGTATGAGTGTAAATATTGATTAACTTGTTAAATCAACACATACAGATCATACGATCTGAAATGGATCATTGTAAGAGCAATATTCATTTTAAAGCCATTACTGGTTTAAGCACAGATTATTAAAACATTTGATTTAGACATCTTGTTCATTCATCGCATACGATTATTGTAACTTATGAGTAGTAAAGTCATGTAGGCTTCATGTAGGTTCACTTTTTATTTAGGGTGAGGAATGCAGCAGCCAGGCTCCTGCATCACACCTTGGCAATGTTATGTGTTCTTGTATGCAAACAAGCACTGAGCAGAACCTTCTGGATTTGGAGGCCAGATAGAAAGTGGGTTTTTGTCTGTAGATGAAAGGTTATTACGTGGTCAATATGTAGGGGAAAATTAACCCTTTTTTACGTTACACAATCAAAGAGGGTCCTAGTCTGAAAAAAACAACAACCAACCTTATAACACCTCTCAGAATGCACTAACAGCTCCCGTGTCTTCATAAACCAAACAAGATGGAGATCTAAGCATGGCTCCCTGCCAGAGACGGACTGAAGCCATTAGCCCAGTGGCCTGCTGGCATGGACTAATAGTTGGTCTCTCAGGAAATGGTGACACGTTGTTTATAGACCCGGCAGCTGCTTTTACAGCTGTTAGAGCAGACATTCTCTTTTAAATCGGACCCATCTCAGATGTAGGGGTAACTGATCTTCATCCTGTCATCATTGCTGAAGTGGTTCAAATCTGAACAAAGGCTGTGGTTTCAGGTATGCACGCCTCACTGCAGCGTCACACAGGTGGAGCTGGAGGGAGCTGGACCTGCTGTGTCTTTGGGCAAGAAGAAGAAGGTTTTTTTTACATAGCGCCTCTTCACGGGGAACTTCACAGGAACATAAAAAGCTATTTATTACTGTATTAATGATGATGAAAGGCAAATGATTATGAATGGTGATTCAAGGTGATTTCACCTGAGACAATGGATGAACTCTGATTAAATATTAGGGATGAGCACTATCTGTATCTGTCCTCGGAGTGGGCGGGGCCTAAACAGGAATTGGCCGTGGTTTAACCAGAAGTGGGTGGGGCTTAAATCTGTACATTATTTCAAATCTGAAATTGATATGGATTGACCAGAAGTTGCTTTATGTGTTGTTTACATATGAAAACGATTTACAGGGAAGCCTCAGAATTCAGATTCAATTTTTTTGATCCCAATAGTAAAGGAACTATTAGAGAACAAGTTTACAGTAAACTCAGAACAGGATCATTGTCATGATTTGGTGCTTTATATATAAAGTGGAATTGAATATTTAAGTGTATGAATGTATACAGCTGAACTCATGCAGTAGGACGGATGAACTAGAACAAGACAGCTTTTTATTTTATGATCAAACAGATTTTTCTCCCACAAAACAATGTTGATTAATGTGTGTGTGTGTGTGTGTGTGTGTGTGTGTGTGTGTGTGTGTGTGTGTGTGTGTGTGTGTGTGTGTGTGTGTGTGTGTGTTCATTTTATCTCTCTTGTCTGTTTAGATACACAAAAATGATCACATTTATCAATCCCATCACCACCAGTGTGTGGATGGATGAATGATACACTGTAGTGTATAGCGATTTGGAGTCCTTACTCTGAAAAGCGCTATGCAAGTGTGGGTCATTTATTTATCATGTAAATGATTTGATGTTTAGTCCCAAGGAGAAAGCCAGATCTTGAGTGTGCCCCCTTTAGTGTGTGGGGCCTGAAACGTGCTGCTCTAAGTTAAACGACTCTGTAATAGACATGAACTCTGCTGCTGTGCTGATGCACAGAAGCAACTTTGGAGAAAACCAAACAGCTGATCCCAGCTGTCAGCAGGGTAGTGAAAGACTGATGGTCTGCAGTTATTCTGCATCCACAGAACCTGGGTTCAATCACTCGAAACATGTAGACTCACTAGAGAAGACTTTCACCAAAGCTCTAGACAGGACTGACCTCTTCTGTATTTTATATCATGCATTTTTAACATTAATATTTACACATAATCCCACTAAATGTCTGAACAGCGCATCCAATTTTTCAGTCCACTGAGACTTTGTGTGTTTGTCAACCCAAAGCTGTGAGGGATTACAGCTCAGAGAAGGGGGCCGCCCTTTAATTATCTGTGGGCCCCTGGAGAGTCATCACCGCAAGCAATGTTGCCCCTCTTTATTAGCCCATTTCAATATGAACCGAGACAGAAACCCACCAGGCAGTGTTATTTGGTGTCCGTAGATGGGTCCTAAGTGCATGCGGGCTGTGGACTGGTTTCAGTGCACGGAGGTGATGGACGAGCCTGGCTGGGGCTCATCTGGAGCTCCTCGCTCACAGAGAGGTTCCACACAAATCAATCAAGATGACATGGCAGAAATGAGCTGGCATGAAAAAAAAACATTAATGAGAAGCTTCTGTTTATTGATAAATCACCAAATGTCTTAATTCTGAGTGTCTACTAGATGTCTGCTAAACCAGGTTGTCTCACTGTGACAGCTGTTTTTAGCCCTGATGTGAAAACAAGTTTCACTTTAAAACTTCAACTTACGAGCCTAGAAATCTAGACCAACAGGAGCCGAAGCTCAGTGACATAGCTCTGCATGTCGGTCTAGCCACGCTCCATAGGTGCCAAGCAGGTTTGTGTTATGCCAATCACAGTGCTCTATTGGTTTGGTGGGTGGGATGATACAATCACATATGAAACCTGAAACACATATAACCCTACATAGATCCAGTGTAATCCATGGCTGCCTCCAAGTTAATGAATAATTCATCCGCTGCGTCACTGGTGACATGAAGCCTTGCAGGAAAAAGCAGACGTACCTCACACCCTCTGACCGCGAAGACACCTCCTCATGTCAGCATCCGCGGCTCAGGCCCTGGCTGGTTTTCAAGTGTATTCTGGTAAGACTGCAACTAATGATCCATTATAATGAATCTGGCCACAGGGATGTGCACAGTATGCAAATAATTAGTACATGTTATCTATACAGCACTCATCACAGACAGAATCACAAAGTGCTTCACATAGATCAGAGCAAAATAAAACAGTCATAAAATCATAATGATCTCAAAACAGAAATAGACTAATGTAACGTGATGAAGGAGCTATTCCTCCAAGGTTATTTAACCTTTTCCACAGTTCCCTTTGACACAGCGCCAGAGTGCATGAAACAGCCTCAAGGTCATGCATTCGCTTCTAAACAGTTTACTTTCCAGCAATAAAGACAGAAGATGAAGAGACTCTTTTCTTTTCTTTTATTAAATCAAAGAACTCTATTTCCAATAAAGCTAATCAAAACAACTGTTAGTCAATAATACGATGTGACCGATCTGTGAAATCACAATGTTATGATTAATATGTTTTAATAAGTAATATGACTTATTCTAGTCACTAGACACACTGACACACGTAAGGTAAACAATCACATGACACATTGCTGTCCTGATCCAATCAGAACCTTCCTAGTCTGAAGTGTGGCAGAGTCTTTGTGGTGTTTATAAATCTGTCAGCTTTGATTCGTCCAGAATCAAAAACATCCAGATTGATAAAACAGTCCCAACGCCATCTTAAGTTCAGTTTTCAAGATCCCACGGAGTTCACCGCATGTTAAGTGAAGTATGGACTGGCCATCTGTACTTCTCTTCTTAAGCTGAGAACCATTCAAGCTGGGAAAAATCTGTTGTTTTTGTGAACCAAGTAACGGTACCTTTCAGAATAAAAGCCAAACTCGCTGACCCAAGGAGGGTCCCCTTTTGATGCTGTGAGACACACTGCTTTTTACCTGGAGACAATCCAAAGACTGGTTTGTCGTGCTGTCGACGCTGCTTCATCGGCTCAAGTACCAGAGGAGGGTCGTGGATCTGGCATCCAGATCTGTACGAAGGTCTCACTGAGGGTATTTGGATGCGACATAAATGGCGTCTCATGTGTTTATGACTACGAGTGTCCAACTCTGATCAGTTAGGAGCAAAACATCATCCCCCACTCAGACTTTGTTTCTCCAGATGCGAGGGTTCTGAATTTGACAGTCATTCACACACACACCAACCATCTCACACCTCATTCAAACAGAACATGCATCATTAGAGTTAGGCTTGTTAAATTGTTTAAAATTATTTAGTAATAAATTTCCTTAAACGTTTGAAAGTCTCTCTCTCTTCTCTTGTCTCTCAGTTAATACAAAGTGTCATCTAAATTCCCTGCAATAAAAAGATCCAATCTTGTGATTAAATAAACCAGTGTCCGCAAGATGGATTTCATACTAGATATGAAATTTTAATGTCTTGTGGTCCTTAATTAATTTTAATTAACACTCATTACACTAACATCAGAAAAAATAAAGCCATAAAACTGTAAAGTTTCATAAACAAATGAAAGATTAAAATTTTGAGTTAAAAAGAAGAAAATAAATGGTTTAGGTGAACGCAGCTTTAAATAAAAGGGTCTTTAGCTGTTTTTTAGGTGTCTGTTGTACCCCAGGGGTAAACCCACACACCTTCCTGCCGTCTTAACCTATTGCTGCTGTTCAGCTCTGTTATTTTCCTGTCAGGTTCAGCTCCATGCAGTGAAGCCTGCTGAAGGCTAATCAGCTGCAGCTGCTACTTAAGGAGCTGCTGAACTCATTCAGGAAAGAGGAGTTGGTTGAGATGGTTCAGTCGGAGGAGAAGGAAGAGGATGAAGAGGAGGAGTTAGCTACTCCAGTAAATTTATTTGGCTCCAGGCTGATAACAGCATTTTGTTTTGTCTCTTTAGAGTATTTTGAGACTTTGCTAAAGGACCTCTTTAAGATTTTGAGCTCACGTGCTCAGGCACTTTTGTATGATTAGAGCACTTTAGGTTGGAAGCCTATTGTGAGGTCCTTTTGTTTGTGCCTCTTTTCATAGGAGAGCATTGTTCTTTGGTTATTTGGGGTTTAAGTCAATACTTCCATTTAGCTCTGTTAAGAAGAGCTCTTTTCTTTTGCTGTTGTGGCCTATAGTTGTTTACTCTTTTTAGAAAAGAGTCACTTCGAGTTAAGCCCTTTTACTTAAAGACCGTTAGTGGCGGCCTTTAACTTTGTCTATTTTTGATTTGAGTTTGGGTACGTTTTGTTTCGTTACGGACCCTTTCACCATTTTTGGATGCTCCTAAGTTAACCCAGAGCTGAACATTTGTAATATAGCTTCCTCTATTAGTTTGTCACCCCTGTGGTTGTGATTTAAGTTGTGTAGAAGAAAGATAAGTCCAGTTAGGACATTGTGTAAAACATTTTGGTGGTGGCATAGTTACCCCAGTGATACTCCAAACCCATACAATTAGCTGACTTTAGTCGGTGTAACACCACAGAAAAGTGTAAATATTGGTCATCCCTCTCAGAACCTTCTAGACTCCAGAGGAGGATGTAACATTGTCCAGACTGTCAACGCTGCGTAAGGATAAAGGAAGATCATTCCAGAGTCGGGGTGCAACAGTCTGGAAGGAGCAATCACCTCAACTTTTATATCTGGTCTTTGGAACTTCTAGAAGGTTCTGGTGGGTGGACCTGAGGGCTCGGGTTGGAGCATAAGGCTTTAACAGGTCAGTAATATAGGGAGGAGCTTGACCATGTAGAGCCCTGAAAGTTCTAGTCAGGACTCTAAAATGAACTCTAAAGTTAACGGGTAACCAGTGCAGAGACGTCAGAATAGGAGTGATGTGTGCTCTTCTGTTTGCTCCAGTTAGGAGCCTCGCTGCAGAGTTCTGGACAAACTGAAGGGGTCAAGGGCCACTTTTGTCATACGTTTCTTTTTAAAACATGTTTAGACTGTTCAGAATACAAATCCAGGCTCTGTCACATTTGATTGTTGTAATTAAACTTTGTAGGTGGGGAAGGTCAGAAAAGGATCCGATCATTTTGTTTTTCCCTCATTTACAGTGATGGAGATAACGGCGCAGTGCGCCTGGCTCTGGTGTTAATCAAGTTAAATTATATCTCTTTGTAACAATTTTCACAAGAAAACAGAACAGTTAAAAGCAGGGCTTGTGTTGTGTTGACCGGACAGTTCCCATATTTGATCGTTTATTTTGACGGAGAAAGAATAGAAAGAATTACCCTTTCGCATGCAGATGAACTGACATTTTATTTGTTACGCACATCGCAGATGTAGCTAAATCACTCAAGAAAAGATTCCCATCTGAACATCTGAGCTGGACACTGCTCAGCACAGCTCACTGTCAGCGCGTACGTAGGGTGCACAGCTGAAGATGTGGAGAGGGGCTTGGAGCGCGTCGCAGAACCAGAGCGCATGCAGGAAGATTTCTCTGACTGAAGCGAGACTTGTCACTTAGAAAATGTTCCCTGATTATGGAACTTTGGCTGAATAGTGCTTGTTCCTGTCTCCAATGTGGCGACAAATCCAGGAGCCGTCTGAGGAGAATCCCAGAATCTCACATCCTCTTCAGCTCAGAAATCGCCTATGATTACTCACAAGCGTGACGCGTCAACCCGGTCTCACAGTAAGACCGGGTTGGAACTGTTCAGGTTTACGCAGACAATCTTTACATTTAGAATTGGCATGCAGATGTAAAATTAATGCAGTAAAATATAAAGCATTTTATTTAAATATCCATTCATTATTTTACAAGCAGAGAGAGCCGCATCAGATGGATGGAAGAGCCGCATGCGGCTCCAGAGCCGCGAGTTGCCAACCCCCGGCTTAAAGGGTTAAAGACTCACACATACAGAAAGCTTTATTGCCAGCGCTCCAGCGAACCAGAGCATAGGAACTTGACTCCGCAGCACAGCCTGACCAAGGTTACACACACACACACACACATGTAGACAGAACAGATACAGGCAGACCACGAGAGCAGCCATAACGGCACTCAGAGCAGCCATAAATCACATATGGTACTCTGATTTTCTCCTTCAATCACTTGCTCACGCATGTGCGCGCGCACACACACACACACACACACACACACACACACACACACCTCAATCCCACTCACAAATGCACTATCCTGAGGAAATAATTAAAAGAAAGGTAGAACTTGACCGGAATCTGAACCAATCTGCACTCTACAAGAAATGTTTTCCCCAAACTGGTTGTTATTATTGATGACCTGTATTATCCCCTTTTTCACTGACTGGACTGGGTTCCTGCTAGCAGAAGGGTTTGGACTATAGGGCTGAACAATTAATGCATACAGTATATGTAACCTTCCAGCTCTGGAGAATTGGAGAGAATGACCTCTAAAGTTTCCAAATTATTCGATATATATCTATCTATATCTATCTATATTTATTTATTTATTTATTTATTTATTTTTCACTAAACAGCAATCCTCTTTTGCCGATATATTGGTCAATTTTTGTCCTATTACAAAAAGCTAAACATTTTTGAAAAGTGTAATCAATGCCCTTTCAGAAAATCACAAATTTTCATTTTTGAGAAATTTGACCAAATGGCTGAATTAGTGCTGGAGGGTAACATATGACTACGAAAGATTATTGCAGTATGCGAGCATTTTATTTATTTTTTGTTAATGTCAAATTTGTCAAACTATTGAAAGTTTTGTGGCCCAACAGAGATTGTCTTAACTAAAAATTTCATTTCAGAATATTTCATTGTAGCAGTGGAATAACAATATGTTTTTATTTGTTTCCCCCCTCTGCGTTGTTCAGCCAAACTTGAAGATTGTTGGTCACTTTTCTGTTTCATAATGAACACGTTTATTGTTCTTTAAAATAATTAAATAAAACATGTATTTAAGATTTCATAATGTAATTTGGTGAATTCTTTTTTATGTTGCTGAACTAAGGAGGGAATGGAAGATCATATGCCTCTCTCAGCTCTCCATTGAAGATGTTGAAGACGTGTGGATATTCGGCTTGATGATCACTGGATTTCTCCTGATTGGAGTCAGAGGATATCTGGTTTTCTGGAGATTTGGGAAGACGGGAGCGATTGGAGGGCGACCTGCACCCACGGAAAGCACCGTCTGTGTGGAGACTTCTCAGACTGGGACGTTACTCGAGGTGAATCGTAAGCTGGACAATGTTCTAGCTGCGATACCGGTATTAGTGCGCAAAATGGATGTCATCTCGAAGAGGGTCATCGGACGGTATGGACAAATTAAAAACCCAAATTGGCATCACTGAAGGACTGGAATGATCAGTTTAAAGACTGAAGGCAGAGAGGAAAATTATCTCAGCCTGACCCAAACTAAGTCTAGTTATCCCAATCTGACGCCCTAGCAGCCTTGAGAGGCTAGCAACAAACCCCCACAAAGGAATGCAGACAGATGCTGTGAAAACCCGACCTAATCTACCCCCCCCCCCCCCCCCCCCCCCCCCCGCATTCCTATTGGAGTATCATGTTATGTTGTGTTGTCTGAAGTCTGTTGCATATATGTTTGAGGTGTTTTTTTTTGTCTAGAGCAAAGCTGCCCTCCTGGTGGGAGGGTAGTTGTGAAGTGCCTTTTTTTCCCTCCTCCCGAATCAGTTCCTCATGTTACCCTCTTATCTCTATTAAGGTAGCGCGACTCAGGGTTGCGAATGACCACAGTCACCAATTCTTGTCATGCGTCTTGCCCATGTATGTCTGATCTCTGAATTGTGTGTACTGAAACTCAAATTTCCCTCTGGGATTAATAAAGTATCTTTGATTTGATTTGATCGTATACTGAGTGATTCACCAAATAATCTGTTAATAGTTATTCTAAACAATAAAAATGCAATGAAAACTTTGGCAAGGTCTTGAAGAACCAATGTAATAAAATTACTAGGACCAAAAATAATTCTGCAATCTTTTCATTACCTCACCACAGCGGACTAAGAGCAGACAACTTTACAGGCCCAATGTGGGTAGTCTGACCTGCAGCTTGGTGCATAAGCACAGACAGTAAGGACCCATCCTCCCACATGGGGGGGATACTGACACTCACTGGGGTAGACCCCAACATACAGGCACCAAGATGGGGGTCAAGCAGGAGTTTGCCCACCCCTGCGTTGCGCCTCTCAGTTAGGGAATTTTCAGAGGGGTAGTGGCCAACCCCTATGAAGGAGACTTGTTCCAGAGCCATGCATCGAGGTTAGACCGACTATATGAAGCAGCAATCTCTCATCCTCATTCACCATGTCAGACTCTTTCCCCACCAGAGAGGTGACATGCCACATACTAAGACCCAGCTTCTGATGTACATTGGGTGGGGTGGGGGGGGGGTGGGGGGGTTGTCAGTCACTTCCTCAGCCCCACAGCTCTCCTGATCCACCAGATGACATCTCCTTTAAGTGCATTTTTCAAACAGGAAGTGTGGGTGGATATAACGCTAGGGGGTGAATGACTTTAAATGACTCTTTAATATATCAGAAATGATCACCGTGTATTTGAGAAGGTATTTTGGATTATTTGGAATGTTTTTTAATAGAAACAATATATTTTTAGATGTTTTGAATTTTATATATATATATATAGTCTAAAAAGTCTAAAAATATATAGAACTGACAGAAACAGCAGCACAAAGATGAGGAAGAAGAGAATGAAAAGAAGATGACATCAAAGTCTGAAAAGGTGACTGATCTCAGGCTCAGGGGGAGAGAGGTCCAGAGTCTGGGGGCCACAGCAGCAGATGGTCTTTAGCCTGGTGCTGCACAACCTCAGGAGTTATACCACAGAAAGTTGCCCTGTCAACAGACAAGCTCCGTATTTAAGGATTTCTGGTCCTCTTTATGACATTTGATCATAACCAATAAACAACTATCTTTTTTGTTTAACATTAGCAGAGACCCATTCTGTCTCTTGTGTGTACACTTAATTAGGTTTGGTTACAGCTGCTGGCTGCTCTGGATCAGCCTTCAGAAGATCACCATCAAAAGCTTATTTTGAAACAATGATGCTCTTCACTAACCCTTTAGTTGTTACAATGCACTCAGACACCCTCTCTAGCTGCAACTTGACCCAGCTCTGGCCCGGTCCCAAGGCTCTGCCTGCAGGCCTTGTATAGATCAGATGTTTTTGCTCTGACACCACCTCTCATTATGTCTCCTGTCTCATCCAAACCAACATAATGAGACAGTGTCTAATGCCCAGTGTCTCTTCCTGCCCTGATCTGTGTGTGTTAAAGCACGTCAAGTCAAATTAGCTCACCACCTTGTTTGGTGATAGCACCTGGGCCCCCGTGTAGCTTAGGGGAGGGTTGCCTCTGGGGGATGGAAGGTACTGCTGGGCTCAGCTGGACCAAGTTAAAGAGCTTGGCATGTCTAAGATGAATGCGGTATTTAGATTTTAGCATAAGGAGTGTCAGCTGAGGAGTCAGGAGAGTTCCTTTGTTTAGAGCATGTGGGAGAATCTGACATGAATATCCTCTTAGGAAACATCAGAATGCTGTACAGATTCACAGGATAAACTAAAAAACATTGTGCAGTAGACGTAGCTCCTTTATTTCTCCTGCTAACTGCTCCTTCTCAATGTCAGATAATCAAACCAAGCATCACTATTACAGGACACATCAAGAATGGTAACATGATAAATAACCTGTTTTTACCTATAGGGCCTTGTGGTGGGCCATCTGGTCTAGATACTCTCATAATGCATGGGGCCTCACCACAGTCACAGTCAGATTCTGACATGACATTCATAATTTTTGGAACTTGAGACTCAGTCATGGTTCTAATAGTTTTCATTTTGTACATTTTATTTTATAAGTAAACCGTGGACTATTCTGTAATGAAATGTTAATGTCAGCAGCCATATAAAGCAGGTTTCCCTTTTTGA
Source organism: Nothobranchius furzeri (assembly GCF_043380555.1). Lineage (NCBI taxonomy): Eukaryota > Metazoa > Chordata > Actinopteri > Cyprinodontiformes > Nothobranchiidae > Nothobranchius > Nothobranchius furzeri. Next base: position 40,650,151 of record NC_091750.1, on the reverse strand, counting down.
AACAGAAGTAACTATAACAAAAATAATGTATTACTTCCCTGAAATTCTGGTTGATACGCATGATGATTGCACTCAATTTTCAAAATAAAAGCAAGAAGACAGGATGAATGGTTCCCTATAAGGACTTGGCTCTCATTGTTCACTTTGAAAACTCATTCAAAAGAGTTGATTCATAGTTGAACATCACATCATTATCAGTCTGGTAGCAGTGGGTAAACATCAGCTCAGACCTGTCGCTCCAGCCATCCTGGAAAACCTGGAAATGGTACACCAGTTTTAAGTCAAGGAAAACACATGGAAAATAATTTTCCCTCCTTGTGAATAAATGCAGACGCATGAATTTCTTTTTTCAGCTGCGTTCAGTGGGTATCGGGCTGTAGCGCTTGTCTGCTTTCATTTCTGCATCCAGCTGGCACAGCGCCCATGTGACGCTATCAACCAATCAATTGGCTTAGAACAGTTCTGCTTCCCAGTGTGCCCATCTCTCTTTGCTGCTAGATTTCCCAATGTTTCGTACTCAAGTAAAGATTTATTTCTCCAAAGAAGGGCCAAAGCTAGTGACGTTCAGTTTAAGAGTGCTGCTGTATCGCTGTATATGGAGTGAGAGGTTCTTCGCCCTCTCTCTGTTGACAGAGGAGCAACCGGAGAGCTGTAGTGTGTCGTCACCATGCAGAGCCGTGCCCAGGACTTTTAAAATGGGGTGGCCCATGTGGGACACTTGTTTATGCATGGGTGGCATCAATGGTTATGCTTATTTATTTATTTACACAAATCGTTTTATTTATTTATTTACTTTCTAGTGAATTTTTGAGTTTCACATTGCACAATCACCATTTCTTCTCTTAATCTTCTAGTTTTGTGGTGGTTAGCAAGTCACTTCTTGTTGCATTACTGCCACCAACTGGAATTGAGTGGGACTCTAAATACTATTTATGTGAATATGAAAAAATATTAAATAATATTAATACTACAGGCCTGGGCTAGAAAACAAGGTGAAAGGTGCATGCAACCACACACTATTTTGGAGGTTACAACCCAAGCCTTTTGTCGACAATATAAAGCCAATTTAAACTGGAACTTAGTGGGGTGGCACCTGGGGTGGCCAATCAGATTCTAAGGGAGGCATATGCTACCCCAGGCCACTCCCTGGACATGCCCCTGTCACCATGGTGACCAGAGCGGGAGCGTCCCACATCCTTATGACTTTTCTTATATGTACGTCCCCTAAATTGAAACTCGTGACCCGCATTATTGACAGTCTACCGTTTCGAGTTGAAGTCTTGCATAAACTGTGTGGAAAAATCTGCTCGTTGCTGTCAATCAAACGAGGAGGCGGTACTTTTACGCAGGTTCAGAAATGTGTATCCCTTTCAGCAAAATAACTGGCAAACAACAAACAGATGTGTTAAATCAAAATAATTCAGTCCAAACACATTATTCCATTATGTAAACCATGCGTCTGGATATGAGCAGATGCAGTTAATTAGACAGTTTGGTCATATTTTCTAAACTGTAATGTCCAGAAAGGGTCAATTTCCATCTATATTTTGCCCTACATGGTGACCCTTTAATGCACAGGACTAAATCTACTTATGTGTGTTTTCTAATCTTCTGAACCAAGAAGGGTTCTACAGTGCTCGTTGACATTCCAGGACACGAGATTGTCCACAAAGTGTTTTTCCCCAAGGTCTTTGGACAATAGCTTTCCTCGTATCTCAGACTGCTGGATTTCTCACAGAATAAAAGGGAACTGTTAAAACAATGAAGAATGAACGATGAATGGACAATATGTTTAAATGAAATATTTGAATAATCTGTGCTAAATCTATTAGGCTGAAATGAATATTGTTCTGACAATGATCCATTTAAATATTATGATCAGTAATGCATGAGTTAACAAGTTAATCACTATCTCCACTCATACACAATGTTCATAAGATATAAATTACGGTTGCGGTCACCCCTCACATAAGTTTAAAGATTCTTTATCCACAGAACTAGAACATTCTTGTATCTGGTGAAGGTGTGGTTTCTGAGGGATGCTTGGTAAACCTACAAACATGTCAGATTCTGATTCGCCAGAATCATGTGACGTCACAAAGGGTCTGATTTTAAGACTCACAGGTCAGATACACAGCCTGGGTCACCTTACCCTGGCTACAACTCCAATCTCCTATAGTCCTTCACAGCAGACTTGGTCTGCTACCACTCCTTTAATCTGCAGCTGTCTGCTTATCTGACTGCTATTCCATCCACAGCAAGACGAGGACATTTCAAAAAGAATCATTTAAATAAACTCTTTTTACTTCTAATCATCAAGGTTCATTATAACTGTGTTTAATTAGTCGCTTTGGACAAAAGCGTCTGCTAAATACATAAACATAATTACTGAAATGAATTATTATTCTTTGGTTAATAATTATTTATGATAATCAGTAATGTGTAACTATGACAAGAATGATGTGCACTTAGCTCACACAGGTCACAGTAACTAAGTTAAAGGTAACTTGCACTCACATGATCTTTTCCCATAACACCAGAACTTTCTATCTTCAGGAGGCGTGTTTCTGAGGGTTTGTTAAATCTTCCTTCTACATGTCAAAACCTGATTCGTTAGAAATGATAATGGCCATCTTTTAAAACAGAACTCTCGTCATTTGCGAGTGAGTTCTAGAGAAGTTGGGATGGCCGCCCAACGCTCTTTAACCAACAAAGCGATTTCTGTCACACTAAAGATTAAAAGATTAAAGATTAAAGTCCCATCTAATCGTCACACACACACACAGGTGTGTGGTGAAATTTATTCTCCGCATTTGACCCATCCCCTGGGGGAGCGGTAAGCTGCAGACAAGCCGCGCTCGGGAACTATTTGGTGGTTTAACCCCCCAATCCAACCCCTTAATGCTGAGTGTCAAGCAGGGAGGCATTGGGTCCCATTTTTCTCAAAGTCTTTGGTATGACCCGACCAGGAGTCGAACCCCTGATCTCCTGATCTCAGGGCGGACACTCTACCACTAGGCCACTGAGTCAGTTGGACTGGCAGAGTTCCTCCGACACAACAAAACGACACCTGCAGAACAAGCTGATGCTACGAGATTCTTTAAGAATCTGCAGACGCAAACCAATTCCACCTGTGTGCCTGCGGCATCTCTAGGACCGGAGAAGTTGGTACCATCGGTCCTCCCTACTGGACCCAGTACCCTGAGGCTGTTTAACATCTTCCTCTGACCTCCGGATCCACGACGAGGGTCGCCTTGACGGTGAGGTAGAACACAGATTGCGTCTGAATGCTCTTTTATTAAGAACAACTTAGCTTATTAGCAAACCAAATGCTTTTTCACCCAGAATGCGTCCTCTCTTTCCAGATACACGTTCTGAGACATTGCTTTACCCGCAAACAAAACACACTTCACCTTAGATTCATCCAAACACAGGGTTGCTTTTCAATACTGTAACGGAATGAAATGACCGTTTCCCCTCTCCTCTGACATAGAACCAGTCTGCATGAGATATGCCCTCAAGGTCTCATGCACTTGCTTCTAAAATGCTTCTTTCCAGCTCAAAAGAAGAATGAAGAATGGACTCTTTTCTTTTATTAAATCAACGAACTCTATTTTTAATAAAGCTAATCAAACAAAGTGTTAGTCAATAAATAAGATGTGACCAATCTGTGAAATCAAAATATTAATTACTTTATTATAATCCTATAGAATATAAAAGTTGTATGACTTTAAATGTTCCACTAGGACTGACTTCACGTAGCGTTAAAAGACATGACACATTGCTTTCACAGATCCAATCAGAATCTGCCAGATCTGACGGAGGCGTGGTTTTGATGGTGTTTGGTAAGTCTGTCAACTTTTCATTCGACCTTAAACCAAAACATCCAAAGTACAAAACTATGCCACGTCATCTCTAACACCAGTTCAAAGCGTTCTAGAGAAGTTGTTGGAGTGGCCAATCCGTAACTTTCCTCTTCAACCAAAAGAACAAATGACAAGCTGGATAAAATCTGTTTGCTGTTCCAACTGCTGCAACGGTTCCTTTCAGAATAAAAGCTGAACCATCAAGACCCAGGCTTGGGTCTCGCTAGACGTCAACAAATTGTCGTGACCCGGAAGTATCTCAAGACGGGTGGTCGGCTGCCGTGGCTGCTTCTACCGGCTCCTGCTCCTTAAAGGTCAAGCTGGACCTTTACCCCTCCTGATCTAGACGGGGACTTCCGCTCAAGGTATGGAGACCGACAAATGGCGTCGAATGTGTTAATGAATCTCCTAACTAAAGCTTAACGCGAAGACATCACCTTCAGTTCCCATCAGAAATAATCCCTTCTTTGGATTTGCTGGTTCTGAGCAATATTACACCACCCCATTCACCGTCTCATCCACCTTAGTTACACCATACATTTAGTGTTTAAAGTTAGTCTAGTTTAATTTGTTTAGTAATAAAAAATTTTAACTTTTAAACTTGACTCTCTCTCTCCTGTTGTCTATGAGTGAATACGAAGCTGTTATCTAATCCCTGCATTAAAAAGTTCCAATCTTATGTTTTAAAATAACCTCACAGATCCATAAGGTGGATTTCATACTTACTATGGAATCCTGCGCCTTATGGCTTATTAAATAACATGTAATTTAAATCATTACAGAATGGCGAGCCATAGCCTGATATTTGTACATTATAAACCCTTCATGCTCATTCTGAGACATTTTTAAACAGTAAAACACTAAAACTGATGTTTCTGGTTGAAAACGGGATGTCTCGTAATGCGCCACTAGAGTGCAGCATCTCCATTTAAAGTCAAAAGGGGGGTAACACTGTTCACCTCCCACAAGGAGACACTGATTCATCTCTCTACATTTAAGGTGATGTCATATCGCAGCCATTTTGATTTCACCTCAAGCTATTGGATTTTCTAGCAAAAAGAATGGATTTTTTCATGCTGTCAAGATAGCAAGAACTCTGACTAATCTACTGAAGAAGGATGTGCCTTTCGAGTGGACTGAACAGCAGCAACAGGCCATGGATGACCTGAAGGCCGCGTTATGCTCAGCTCCGTGCTTGGCGCTCCTCGATTGTGACAAGGAGTTCCACCTTTAGGTCGGTTTCTCATCTCATTGTTTGTGGGACGGTCTCTACCAAGTATATGACTGCGACAGGCGTGTCGTAGCCTATGCTAGTAAGCTCTTTTCCGGTCCTGAGTTGAAGTACTCTGGCTGTGAAAAAGCTTTGCTTTCCACCATGTGGGCGGTGAAACACTTTTCTAGCTACATCGGTGGACAGAAAGTCATCATTGAGACTCAGTACCAGCCAGTGACCTTCCTTAACAGTCAGCGCATCAGAGATGGTGTGGTGACCAATGCGCGAATCGCGTCATGGCTGCTGGCTCTTCAAAGCTTCGACATCGAAGTATGCTACGCCCAGAACCGCCGTAGCCCTCTTGGCATGGGTTTGGCTGCGTGCCAACACTGCTCGGACGACGTTGTCATGTCAGTCCCGCCAGCTAGCCCTCCTCAGACTCTTCAAAACCCCAACCACCACTACTTTGATCAGTCTCTGTGTGGACTTGCCGACCGTGTACGTCGATGACAGTTCTTTTTGACACGGTGCTGCGCCTAGGGCAGGCGTGGGTGTCGTCTGGTTGAACGCTGACCAAAAGGACTCCCGATGTTACTGGTTGGGTCCTAAGACCTCACAGTCGGCAGAAGTGGCTGGGATCTTGATAGTACTACACCTTGTGGACCGTGGTGTCCGTGAGCTGGTGATTTGCACTGACTCGGACTACGCACATCAACCTGATTGATCTTTGAATGTTTAACCAGAAGAATTTAAGATTCTTTACTTGTTCAGTGACCATAAACACACTTCGTATTAACTTAGACAGAGTCAAGTATATAATTAAAAATAAACTTTATTTTCTATACTAATTATAACACACAGCAAGTTATTAATAACGATGTGTGATGGATGTATATGTGTTGATGGAATGTGATGTGTCAGAACCTTTGTATCTGGAAGAAACTGTGAGTTCTGGGTGTAAAAGAATTTGGTCTGCTATAAACTAGAGAGTTGATGATTTATAGAACAACATCAGACGCAATCTGTTGTGTCTACAAACCTTGATTGGAGACCCCCGTTGCAGATCCGGAATGTCAGGAAGTCGTGTGGACCCCCAAGGCACCAAAGTTTGCAGAATAACCGCCGTACCACTTGACCGGTCTCGAGTTGTCTCGAGGTCACAACAGGTATCATGCATCTAGATTAGCTGTGCTCTGAAGGAGCCATTTGCTGTGTCAGCTGCAGGCGGGCTTTGACGGCTTGTCAAAAGCTTTGATTGTTCAAAGAGTTTCCTCCGGATTGGCCAATCCAAAGTTCTGCTCAAACTGAACTTAACTGAGTAATTCGGCAGTCACTCTAGTTTTAATGATCCACCATGTTATTGCTCTGGCGAATCAGAATTTTACATGTTTGTTGACGTTTACCAAACATCCCGCAGAAACTACACCTTCCAGATGCAAAATGTTATTGTTCTGTGGATAAAGAATCTTTATACCTCTGTGATATGTGACCTTAACCGTAATTTATATCTTATGAACATTGTGTATGAGTGTAGATAATGATTCACTTGTTAAATCATACATTACTGATCATAACATATAAATCTTTCAAAGTAATAATAAAATTTGTTTCACTTCACTGAATTAGGCATAGAGTATCCAAACATTAATATTATTACTCATATAACATTTCTTCATTCAACCGTATAACTATTTAATGATTATGAGCTGTAAAAGTTCACTTTTTATTCAGAGTGTGCAATCCTGCAGTCTTATGAGAAAGCTTGTTTCGGAACACAGGCTGGCAATCTTGTCCTCCTGACATGTCAACAAGCACTGCAGAAACTTCTGGGCTTTAGACGACAGAATTTAAAATCCCCCTAAAACATGGAAATTTTTCTGTAGATGGTCGGTCATTGTGTAGGTCAACATGTAGATGAAAATTGACCCTTTCTGGATGCTACACACACACACACACACACACACACACACACACACACACACACACACACACACACACACACACACACACACACACACACACACGTCAGTTCTACAGGGGTTGGCTTATTACAAATGAATAAATAAATAAATAATGTGACCTATTCCCAACACAGTTAGACTTTTACAGATAAAAAAAATCATAAATATTTCCAGAAAGAGGGAGAGAGCATGTATTTTGTACAATCAAATTAAAGTCAGTCCTGATCTATTCATTCACTCAAAAAATCACAATAATAATGCTATTGAAGAGAAATTGCCTTACTAGATTTTATAAATAAACTAGAATTGTTTGATGAGAACATGTGCAGAGGGCTTATCAACAATAATACCAATGAAGAAGACATCAGGGGGGGTTGGGGTTGCTGGTCAGAACACATTCTGAGTTATTATGAAGCATCTAATGTAACTCGGTTCCACATATCATAGCCATTTAATGAAGGTGGGTGACTAATGCCTTACAGACAGCTCAGGCTCCTCCCCCTGACGTACGCTCCGCCCCCCTCACCTTAGCAACAGAGGCAACATGGCGGCGTCCAGTACCGCTGAGCCCTCTGCAGAGATAACGGGACCTCTAAAAATACCGAAAAACGAGGTGCCATCCCCCGAGTCGGAGGATTTAAGTGAAAGTAACCAGTACCAGTCCGACCCCTCGCCTCTGAATGCAGGCTCTGGGCTCACGTCCCGGACGGCGGCCTCCTCTTCCTCAAACAGCTTCACCGCCTGCCGAGGGATGTCATGGACGCCGTCCGAGACTAACGCTCTCATTGCGGTCTGGGGCAACGAGAGGCTGACGGAGGCCAGGATGCAGCAGCTGGAGGTGGCTGGGACCGTGTTCTCCGGTAAGGCCCCCGGTCCCGCCATGTACGAACGCGTGTCCAGAGCGCTGTCGGAGCTAGGCTACGAGAGGACTCCGTCCCAGTGCAGGGAGAGGATGAAGGTAAGGAGGAGGGCGGACCCGGTCATCATCAGAAGCTTGGACCATGTTAGAGCGTCCAGGATCTGTCTGGATCATAACCGCAGTCTGGCTTCAGGGTTCCAGACAAGCTAGCTTCATTTTGGATTCATTCGTCCGTTCACAGGTCATGTTTGTTTTCTGTGGGTGACAGGTTGGAGATGACCTTTGACTTTGTGTCAGTCTGTGACGTTAGCCCCTAACCAGGCTGTTGATGGATGGCTTAGGGATGGGGTCTGAACCCAAACATGTTCAGCTTCTAATGTATGTTTCTGATCAAAGATGTTCACCTGGTGGCTGAAACCAGACCCTCGTGTTTCAGTGCGGAGTGTGGAGCACAGGTGAGTGGCCCAGCTGGTGTGGGATGGCAGTATGCTCTAGGTCAAAATGAATAGAATCAAGTCTTCATTTAAAATGGAGTAAAGGAAAAGCTCTTTTACCCAAACCTGATTCTAGAGATCAGCCAGCGGAGGCAGCTCTAGATCATCCTGTTCTGATTCTAGAGATCAGTCTGTGGAGGGCAGATCTAGATCAGCCTGTGGAGGCAGCTCTAGATCATCCTGTGGATGTAGCTCTAGATCATCCTGTTCTGATTCTAGAGATCAGCCTGTGGATGCAGCTCTAGATTATCCTGTTCTGATTCTAGAGATCAGCCTGTGGAGGCAGCTCTAGAACATAGATCATGATGTTGACCACTCTGTAAAAACACACTTCGATACGTAGTCTGACCAAGGAGAGACTTGGAGACAAAACATCTCCAGTTAGTAAATCTGTGACTTTTAAAGCTGAGTCCAACATTTTTAATGAATATTCCTGATTCTAATGGGTCACCCTGAGTGTTTCATGCCGACTTAACATGAAACAAGTCTCCTACACCTGGATCTGAATCACGTAGATGACCCACTCTGGATTCAAAGCGGCAGATTTCGCTGATAGGTGGGAGATTCTCAAGTCTGCTAATGGGACTTTAACTTTAAACATGGGAGTGCGTGGGTCTGGCAGCAGACGGGAATGATGCACTCCGCATAACAAAATTACCTTCATGAAAAACCTTTTAGGTTTACAATTGAGTAGGCATAGATGGCATGAAAAGCCTCTTTCAACAACAGCAGATGCACACATCTTGTTTTTCTGAAAGCACAGTCACAAGTGAGGTCATTTATGCTGTGTTACTTCTGAGTTGAGCTGAGCTCAGCTCATGTAGAGCCCCAAAAGTTCTAGTCAGGACTCTAAAATGAACTCTAAAGTTAACGGGTAACCAGTGCAGATACGTCAGAATAGGAGTGATGTGAGCTCTTCTGTTTGCTCCAGTTAGGAGTCTCGCTGCAGAGTTCTGGACCAACTGAAGGCGGTCTAGGGCTTTTTTGTTAAAACATGTGAAAAGTGTGTTACAGTAATCTAGACGGGAGGAGATAAAGGCATGGAGAACCATTTCAAGTTAATATTTTGACACCAACCTTCACAGTTTGGAGATATTTCTTAAGTGATAAAAACAGTTTCAGACCAATGATAAATGATAAACGACCCGCACTTGTGTAGCCCCTCTCAGAGTAAGGACTCCAAAGCGCTTTACACTAGTGTGTATCATTCTTACATTCACACACTGACGGTGATGAGCTACGAAGTAGCCGCAGCTGCCCTGGGGCGCACTGACAGAGGCGAGGCTGCCAAGCACAGGCGCCACCGGTCCCTCCGACCAAATGAGTGGCCTTCAAGAGACATCGATTGGTCAAAAACACCCAAATTTCTTAAGTTTGTCTTGACGGCAGAAGATAAATGAGCAAGTCTTAGACTAATCAGGGGAACCATGCTCTCTGGGGCAATGGTCAGACATTCAGTGTTTTCAGAGTTTAACTGAAGGAATCCATCTTCTAGCCAGCTGGTGAAAGCTGATAGACACTCTAGTAATTCAGACAGTTTGTTCTGGTTGTAGGGCTGCAACAACGAATCGATAAATTCGATGAAAATCGATTACTAAAAGCGTTGGCAACGAATTGCGTCATCGATTCGTTGTGTCGCACAACTCTTCCAAAAGCGCCCCCCCCCCCCTTCCCGCCCGCCGTTGCGCGCAGACCAGAGCAAGTCAGATCAGCGCGAGGGAGAGCTGCAGATCAGCGCGAGGGAGAGCCGCAGATCAGCGCGAGGGAGAGCCGGTACCGGCAGATCAGCGCGAGGGAGAGCCGCAGATCAGCGCAAGGGAGAGCCGCAGATCAGCGCGAGGGAGAGCCGCAGATCAGCGCGAGGGAGAGCCGGTACCGGCAGATCAGCGCGAGGGAGAGCCGCAGATCAGCGTGAGGGAGAGCCGGTACCAGCAGATCAGCGCGAGGGAGAGCCGGCAGACTTGCGCTGCTGCGAACCGGTTCCGCATTGTTGCACAGCGATCCAGGCAGCTGCTTCCAGCGCACGGTCCATTCTCAAAGTGGCGCAACCAAAAAACTATAATTAGCACACGATCGTTCATGTCCGCACATGTTCTCTATTTTCTGTCTTATTTGTGCCTGAAGCTCGCTACTGCGGAGCTCATCACCTGTGCTGTGGTGATGTCACCTCACTGACGCAGCATCGAAAACGCGCTCTGCGCTTTTCGGTCAGGAGATCCCTTTGATCTGCTCAAAAGTAACTGATGAGGTGAAAAGGTAAGAATCCAGGCAACAGATTTTCTGGAGAATTAAGAGGAGATGCAGGAAGATGAGAGACAGACAGGACAGGAAAATAGTTAAATAAAAACAAGAAAACAAAACAAAGTGTTGAAAAGTAAAATGTAGGTAGATTTATCTCCACTACACGTTTTTACCAGTAAAAAACAATAAGTTCTACACATGTCATATTTATACATCTGATACAATTCAGATCACCTTCAAAACTCAGTCACACACCCAGGGCCGTTTCAAGACATTTTGGGGGCCAAGGCAAAATGCCCCCCCCCCCCCCCCCCCCAAATAACTGGGCTCCCCAGAAGCCTCTGTGTAATCCATACCCTCTCCAGTAGTGTTAGTTATATGGTGTTTATAAAATCCCCTCAGACATTACTGACATGTTCTAATATTATCAGATGAAAAACTAAATTATCAGACATGCTGTCTCATCTGCTGCTTTTCTAAACTTGCAAAAAGTAACAAAACCATTTGAAAGCCACTATTTGTGGATTCTCTGAAAGTTTATATGGAGTGTGGGACAACTTATTTTTTCATTGATCCTATCGTCTAATCTCACAGCTGAAACAAGCATCCTTAATAATCTGTGCACAGGAAGCTTACCAATGCTGTAGTAATACAAAAGGTATAATAATTTATTATTAATAAAACCTTGTTGCAGCACTAAAGCAGAAAAATTAGATTTTGCATTAAATATGCAAAATATTTACATATGAATTGTTTTAGAGCCCTTTAATTGGCAGAATCTGATATTAATTTAGTTCTTACAAAAAATGGGTCCCAACATGGTTTGTGTGGCGTTGCCATAGTGTGACGTCATAGGCACAGATCCCCTGTCCTCTTGTTTGGAAATGGAAATATGATCACCCTACATTAAACAAACTGTCCACCCGGGCTTTTGCACTGCACAGAGACGCTTCGCTGCCTACGACTGAACGTCAGTTGAGAGTCAGTCTCATGCAGACTGACCAATGAAGAGAGGGCCTCAAGTTAAGACCCTCTCCTCATTGGTCAGTCCACTCATTGGTCAGTCCACACAAGGTGGGTCAAAGGTTACTCTGGGCGGGTTACGTGTTGTCAGGCATTCAAGTATTGAGTATATTTACTGCATATTACAGTAAAATATTCTGTATGTGACCACATTATGGTGATCCTTGGGTTGTGATGATGGAGCCCTTGAATATTGTTGCCCAGGGTACAACAAAGTGTTAATCTGGCCCTGGTTCCGCCGTCACATTCCAGCAGAAACTGGTTGATCACACCGGGGCCAGACTACTAGCATGTGGTTTTACAACCACAATGTCCTCAGAAGCAAAAACGCTTTTAAAAGGGAGGGAGGAGTCCTAACTGTTGCTGCAGGCGTGTTGTGTGAGAGTGCAGTTATATACTGGTTAATATATTTTTGGGTTCAGTTGCTTTCATGTGGCCTAATGTGAGTCTATTTGGGATCATTGGAATGATCAGCAGCATTTCTTGATGTGACTTTATGGCAGTTGCCCAGGGCATCATCGCAAGGAGGATGGCATTCATTTACTTTTGTTTTATTTGGTATTTTTTCAGTCATTTTTGGAAATAGTGATCAATTTTGATTAATTCACAGCCTATGTTTAATTACATTTAAAATAAATGTCAACAGATGAGATCAAACAAAACAGATGAGAATTGCCCTTAAGCTGTTTAACTTGGACCAAGCATTTTAGGTCACAGATAGATGTAGCTTAGGGTCTCTGTCTATACACCTTATAAGACAATTTAGGTGATGGCATGTTGTTTTTCTGCTATTGAACTGTTTTCTAATAATGTTGTGTTAAATAAAGTGAAGGAAGGAGAGAAATAACGTTTCCCTAGCAGTTTTTAAAAATTTCCCCATGTAATCCGATTAATCGATTAATCGTGTCGAGACCCCATCCGATTAATCGATTATCCAAATAATCGTTTGTTGCAGCCCTATCTGGATGGTACTTTTGTAATTTCTGTAATCTGCGCTCAGTGTGGGTTTGTTGACGCGCCTCTTGCGGATCATGACACGAACAATACGTTGGCTGTCTGAGCAGTTGTTGGTAGGATCCTGGCCTAGCTGCAGCACCGCCTGATGAGCTTCAAAAATACAGAAAACATTGTGTAAAGGTTATCTAGGTCCTTCCAGGGACAGGCTTGTCTGTGAAGTAGTAATCCAGGATTGAGTCCTTACAGAATAATTTCTATTTCCATGTAACCATTACATCTCGTTGGTCTGCATACGTCGTGTAGTCGCAGCCAATAATCCCGGAGGCGAACAGCATTGCCCTCCTCCCCGTCTGTGGGACGCTCACCTGAATGGACCGAAGCTCCAATAGAAAAACCAAAACAACATTAGAGTTTCTAGCCTTTAGCCCAACAATCTTCTTAGACTTAAACCCTGTTTCTCTAAACAGAAGCTGTTCAGGAAGCAATCTAAAGCAGACAAAGTTTTATAGAAAAACACACAAGTATTCCTGTATGTCGGAACCTGCCCACACTGGTTTCAGTTTGCTCACACACTCGACTGTGTCATCAACCAACACAGCTGGTCAGTCAAGGTGAGTGCGAAGGTGGGCGCAGCCTTTACGGGTGCTGTTCTCTAAGCAGGAGCTGTTCACAGTTTATCCTCTCAATAACATGTTCACAATGGTAATGCATTTACTATCTATATTAACTCAACTTTAATTACCCAGGCAAACTAAACACATGCAGCTGAAATCATGGTAATACTACACATCATCAAATCGTGTTTCCCCATGGGTCTGATGAACATCTAAAGAACAGCCTAGACTATATATTCTTTCCTTTTAGCAAACGTAACCAATCAGGCTTGCGTTTGTGCCTCCTGCTGGTTAAGGGACTAAAATGAATCCATGGCCAGATGTGTGACACATTATCCCAAATACAGTGTGCAGATAAAAGGATTCAGGGTTATTTTCCAACCACCTTTATTCCTCAAGGCGATGGGTCCCCACTATCCTTCCAGTTCTAATGAAGCGTTGGACAGTTCTTGACCCAGTTGTAGTCATTTCTGCATCTCCTTAGATGTTTTCTCTGTTTGATGCCAACGATCTGACCCTTCTCACACACACTATGCATGGTGGCGTAGTTATTAGCATTGGTGCCTCGCAGCACGAAGGTTGCAGGTTCGAAACTCTGCTGCGGCCTTTCTGCGTGGTTGCGTGTTCTCTCCATGCATGCGTGGGTTTCCTCCGGGTACTGCAGTTTCCCCCACAGATCACAACATGCCCTATAGGTTATAAATTGTAAGTCGCATTGGATTAAAGCGTCTGCTAAATGAATGAACATAAACATATACACTAGCATCTTTTCCACCACCGCCACATGTGTCTTTCCACGTGGGAGAAGCAGCTCATTGCACCAGTTGGGTTAAATAACTTGTTTTAGATGAAAGATCATCGGTCATGCAGTCATTGTCCACTAGGAGGCTCCTGCCTGTCTGCTTAGTTAAATCCAGGTGGAGACTTTATTTGGCCAGGCAGTGTATGCAAACTTCAGAGCCCCCCAGGTGTGTTCTCACTGAGTTTTAGAATCATGTGATCACAGTTGGTAAACCCTCATCTGTTGTCCTTCAGACGCTGAGGCGCTGCTACAGCCGTGTGAAGGAGCATGGCATCGGAAAGAGGAAGAGCAGCTACACATTAGAGCAGCTGGAGAAGGTCTTTGGCCAGGGAGGCTGGGACCCTCCGAGCTGCGCCCCGGTTCTGATCAACAGCAGTGGGCTGTATCAGGAGATGGAGTCAGATGGCAGCACACTGGAAGACTTCTCCCAGGAAGACTGGTGCAACCAGGTGCTGGACTCAGCTTTCCAGGAAGGAGACATGGACACTGGTGAGTTCTGTTAGGGAGCAAAGTTATCAATGACACAAGATTATAATCTGAACTAATTTTTGTTTCTCTTTTCATCTAGAGGAAATCCCAATACCTAAAGACCAAGTTTTACAGATCCAAGCAGAACTGTCTCAACAAACCCAGTAAGTCTACCTGGAAAAAATAACTAAGTAAAGTTTTACATTTTAGCATTGAAGAAATTAATGAAAGAATTTCCTTTCTTTGACTGAGGACCACTTGATTCCACCAGAAACTGAGTCACATTTGAGGATTCTTTGTTATTGTCAAAGCAGGATTTTCCAATTTGTATAGGGAGCCTCACTCTTCCTAAGTTTGGTGTGGGAAGCAAGCTGACCAAGAGAGTCTCTGACTTTGGGAACCAGCTTGTCTGGGGCACAGATGAGGATCTCAGTCTTATCTTCATTCAGCTGAAGAAAGCTCCCACCATCCAGGTTTTGATAGAGTCTAAGCAGGTGTGTAACATGTGCAGCTCTGAGTAACTGGAGTAGATTACACACCTAGGTAACTGGAGTAGATTACACACCTGAGTAAACGGAGTAGATTACACACCTGAGTAACTGGAGTAGATTACACACCTGAGTAACTGGAGTAGATTACACACCTGAGTAACTGGAGTAGATTACACACCTGAGTAACTGGAGTGGATTACACACCTGAGTAAACGGAGTAGATTACACACCTGAGTAACTGGAGTAGATTACACACCTGAGTAAACGGAGTAGATTACACACCTGAGTAACTGAAGTAGATTACACACCTGAGTAAATGGAGTAGATTACACACCTGAGTAAACGGAGTAGATTACACACCTGAGTAACTGGAGTAGATTACACACCTGAGGATAAGAAAGGCTTAATGTGAGCTAATAGTTCATATTTAGTGAACAAACTACATGTAGCGGACATCACTCTGACACAAAGAAGACTTCTGACTCTGAAAGTCATTTATTAAAAACATGCCTGCTACAAACATATGCTCGCTATCGGCGGCTTTAGCTCAGAGATTTAATCCCAAAATGGACAATTTCCTTTTGCAAACTTACGTTATCAAGAGAAGAGACGAAACGTGTACATGCATTAAGACGGTTTACCTGTTGGATCTCGGCCAGGTGTGTTGGTGGCAGCAGGAGTATCCAGGATGCAGTCCAGTCTGTTTCTAAATAAACAAACAAACCAGAATCCGAACAGAAAAGATCTGTTAATCAAGCAAGGGAGCTCAGTTAGCACCAATGTCACGTTAGTTCCTCAGGAACAACGGGAAGTCCCAGCCTCAGAGTAGGAGCTAAAATGGTTCTAGGAACTATGGGAAAAGGTTCCTAGTTTCTATCTGTCCAAACGCGCGCAAAAGGGAGCTGGTTCCTGAAAAGGTTAAAGGCATTCCATGTGGTTCCTACAGTCCGAGTGCGCCTAATAATGCTGATAACTATTTGGGAATCCCTTTGGTCTGGGACACCAGTTGGAGAAGTCTGCAACCCTCACGTCTCTGACTGCAGAGTTAAAGCAGATGGCCAGTTGGGCCGAGCCATGCTTAGATGGTAATAATGGAAAAGACCCATTAGAGAGCTGGAAAGCATTGGATGAAAGAGTTCTGTGGTACGAAGGAGAAGTGAGACAGGCTCTCAGAGACAGATATCTGCAGGTGTTTGTGAAGTCTATGTGAAACACATCATTATTATTATTACAGCACTTCTTTTTCATGTGAAGTTAGATACTTTAAGGGTCCTGTACTACCACCGGGTGTCGCCAAAGCGGTATTCTTTTTAACAGTTCTGATAAGTGAGATTTAGGTATCATCTAGTTCTGTGTTCCTCAACTCTGGTCCTCAAGGCCCACTTTCCTGCATGCAGATGCAATGTCAAACAGGTGTGCAGATGCAGAGACATGGAAAACATGCAGGTCAGTGTGCCCTGAGGACCAGGGTTAGGGTTGAATCTTGTTCAGAAATATCCCAAGCTTGTTTCACAATCCCATAACAAACTCGTTCTGAAGTCTCGAACAGCCGGTCAGGCTACAGGGAGAACTTCTCAGATTCTCCTGCCGGCTGGGATTAGTTTAGGATGTGAGTTAACTCCGCATGTGGAACATTTTGATCCACGAGTCCTGGTGTGTCACTGTGTTTGCAGGAGGAGGGATACACTGCAGACCGTGATTCGTATCCTGGAGTCAGTGCAGTTAAAATGGGAGCGCTTTCAGACGTGGACCGAGTTCTCGCGGCTGCACCTGTCCAACAAACTGGCCATCTTCGGCGTAGGCTACAACACGCGCTGGCGAGAGGACGTACGGTACCACTACGCAGAAATCAGCTCCCAGGTCCCTCTGGGCAAAAGACTTCGAGAGTATTTCAACCCAGAAAAGCCAGAGGGCCGAGTCATCCTGACCAAAGTTCAGAAGATGAACTGGAAGGATGTTTACTACAAGTTTTTGGACATCACAATCAGTGAGGCACGCTGCTTGGAACTTCACTTGGAGGTGGACTGGGTCCCCGTGTGTCAGTCCCGGGTGACGGGCAGCAGCAGGTCCTCCTCCCACTACCTCCTCCCAGGGGACATCCCTAGGACTCACGGTCTGTACTCTATTGGTTATGAGACATTGTTGGCCTGTAGCGCTCCCACTCAGACCTGTTCCCCGGCTGAAGGAGAGGACAGCTTACATCATAGCGAGACCGAAAACGGGTCCGAGAAGCTTGATGGGGCCGTGGGCCCGGGTTCCAGAACCGGGACAGCGGTTACCTACTGCTATCTGGGCATAGCTGAGGACAGAACCATCCAGCAGAGTCTCTTCCAGCACTTTCAGGGATCTGGGAAACACTTTGTTCGTGGGGAGCCTTCTGGTGTGACCCGTTTCCTGCAGGAGAACTGCCGTGGGGCTGGATCAGGTCAGGACAGTGAGAGCAGCCGGGTCTCGCCACAACATTTTGCTATTTACATCAAGTTCATTGAGGTGGAGCTGGATTTCCTCTCAGCAGGCTCCCTGGTGGAGTGTCTGGAAACAGCAGTTGGCTATTCCTTAAAGTTCAACAATGAGGCGTCAGAGCTGCTGCTCTGAGTGTTCTGGTCTGTTCTGATGGGTCTGGACCTGGCATTATTTATTGGTATAAATTAAATTTTCTTCAGTACTGGTTCATTGATTTTCATCATGCATCCGTGTGTTACTAGATAGAGCCACACTCACATGTGCTTTTAGATGTCATCTGCAGAAAAGCCTGAGTTCAGTCACAGTTGATGTGTCGCTAAACCACCAAGAGTTTGGGTTCTATGGAGGTTCTACTGCTGCGGGGACCACAGACAGTTCATTAAAGTCTATTTATTCTGAAGTTGTCTTTACTGTGACTGTTAATCGGTGTGGACATGGGACGTTTTCTGTTATAGTGAGTGTCTTACCTGTTGACAGGTGAGAGGTCTTGATCCAACATGGTGAGTCAGAACACAAACTTGGTGTGTTGCAGCAGAAACTAACGTAGGTGCTTGAACTGAGGGACGTCCTCTAGACCAGGGGTTGTCAGGCCTGGCCCTGGAGGGCCACTCTCAGCATGCTTGTGTGCTTTCTCTGCTCCAGCACACCTGTTCAGCAGAGCCTGTTAATCACCTGCTGATTAGAATCAGGTGAGTACCAACTAAACATGCTGGAGACCTGTCCTCCAGGGCCAGGACTGGGTCAGGGTTTTTCCCTAATACCAGTGTTATTCCTAATCCTACTCATGTTTGTGTGTGAAGTAAGCACTCATCAATCTTCAGTGGATGTTTGGACCACTGCTGTTCTCCAGGCAATGGTACTGATCTATGTCCATGGACGCTGGTAGACCTGGTAAGGGTAGATCTCACCCTGATGTGCTAGGCTGGCTGCTTCTGGACCACAGCAGCCTCCATGGTCAAGAGCAGATTCTAAAGCGGGGGCACGAGTACCTCTAGTGGTACATGAGCACATTTCAGATTTCATTTCCCTGATGATGTGCATCAGTCATTTCAGACATTTTTATTTAAACGTCTTCATCTTTATTCACTTTGAGAACCATTGTTTGGAAAAAGAGTCGTACCATAACAGTACTTGAACATTAAAAGTTCTTGTGAGGATCAGCACCTACAAATCTGAGACCATGGTTCTCGACCGGAAAAGGGTGGCTTGCCAACTCCGGGTCGGGGGAGAGGCCCTACCTCAAGTGGAGGAGTTGAAGTATCTCGGGGTCTTGTTCACGAGGGAGGGTAGGAGGGATTAGGAGATCGACAGGCGGATTGGTTCAGCGTCTGCAGTGATGCGGACGCTGAGCCGATCTGTCGTGGTGAAGAGGGAGCTGAGCCAGAAAGCCAGGCTCTCCATTTACCGGTCGATGTACGTCCCAATCCTCACCTATGGTCATGAGCTTTGGGTAATGACCGAAAGAACGAGATCGCGGATACAAGCGGCCGAAATGAGTTTCCTCCGTAGGGTGGCCGGGCTCAGCCTTAGAGATAGGGTGAGGAGCTTGGACATTCGGGAGGGACTCTGAGTAGAACCGCTGCTCCTCCGGATCGAAAGGAGTCAGTTGAGGTGGTTTGGGCATCTGGTCAGGATGCCTCCTGGACGCCTCCCTGGGGAGGTGTTTCGGGCATGTCCTGCCGGCAGGAGGCCCCCGGGTCGACCCAGGACACGTTGGAGAGGTTACATCTCCAATCTGGTCCAGGAACGCCTTGGGGTCCTGCCGGAGGAGCTGGTGGAGAAGGCCGGGGAGAGGACGGTCTGGAGCTCCCTAGTTGGGGTGCTGCCCCTGCGACCCGGATAAGTGGAGGAAGACAACGACAACGAAAAGTTCTTGTAATGACGTTCTATAGATAAGATAAGAGTTCTTTATTGTCGTTATGCAGGTTGGGGTTGGTGGCTCAGCTTGAAACCAGAATCCGAACAGAAAAGATCTGGTAATCGAGCAAGGGAGCTCGGTTAGTACCGATGTCATGTTAGTTCCTCAGGAACAACGGAAAGTTGCTAAATGATACAAAAGATCTGCATTAAAAACACTGGTTGCACTGATTCGACCGTATGGTCGGCATGGTGATGATGCTATTGCACATGGAGGATTCAGTGTAAACGGGAACAATAGCAGCATGAGGAAAAACACAACCATCAGACGTGACCACCAACCATCACCCAGTAGTTCACTTGTTCATGTGTATGAGGCTTAGATGCATTTAGCAAACTTTTATAGCTAAGTTGTGATGTCCGTCCCTAGCAGGTTGGTTCATGAACCAACAAATTGGATAAGAGCATGAAGATGCATCACATCAGCACAGTTAGTTACTTTAGACATCATACAGCTACCACGGGACCCTGCTGTAGCCTAATGACACCAGTCAGTGTTATCCTCACTCACTCCACACACACACACACACACACTCCCACACACAGACCCACCCACCCACACACACACACACACACACACACACACACACCCACACACACCCACACACACACACACACACACACACCCACACACACACACACACACACACACACACACACACACACACACACACACACACAGCACAGCACAGCACAGCACAGCTCAGCTGCTATGTGACCAACAGAAGGAACGAGTAGAGGGCGGTTCCGACCCAAATGCAGCTTTTATTAATGAAAAGACAAAACACCCCCAGAGCAGGGCTGCAGCTGCTGCCGGACAGGCCTGAGGCCTCGGCCAAGCCGGCGCGCTCCACTTTCACATGAAGGTAAAGCATTCACCTGTGCCAGACAGGAAGTGAGACATGGTTCAGCGTTAAGGGGTGGTTTTCATTTATTAATCACTTTTACCTTCTACCTTTGGGGACTCTTCAGCTGAAGGGCAGTGGGTGACACTGGTCTGGAGGACATCACACCACCAGACAGAACCAGCCTTAGATGCTTTATTCATGGGGACAGCCATGTCATTCCCCTGGTGGCCAGAAGGGGGCTACATGTGCATGAACGCCTGTGGGAAGAGCAGATCTCATGGACTGCAGCTGTCTGCACCAGGACCAGGTGGAATCAGACACCTCTGGGATGATCCCAGTGGGATCCAAATTGTTTTGTTCAGGAAACCAGTCCAGTTAGAACCAGTGTGGGCCAACAACAACGCGAGGGCTCAGCTGGTGGGATCCATCAGAACCAGGACCTGGTGTCCTTGGACCTTTTACTGTTTCCTGTCCTGGTTCTGTCGGTACTGGACTAAGGGCTGACCGCTGACCTTGAAGTTGGTCCTGGCTGCGAACAGGTACAGGTGTGTCAAGTAGAACCAAAGCAGACCAAAAAGATGAGACGGAAATCGTCTTTGCTTTCAAAATAAAATCACGGTAGTGAGCCGGCGCTGTCGCAGCTTTATTTTGAAGTTCTTAAGCGGAAACCAATGCAGATTGAAGCGGACTGAAGAAGCGAAAGGTGGAGCGGCTCCGGTCCTCCCCTCCCCGCCCGTCATGAGGGGACACGCAGAGACACAAGACCCGACCAGTCTGCTGTTCCTGTCCGGAGAGCCTGTTAGGACCCGAACCTGGAAAGTCTGATGAGAAGAAGCATGAAGGTCCATCCCAGAGCCACGCTGCTGCTGCTGCTGCTCTCAGGTCGGGACCACTTCCTTCTGGGCTTTGGGTTAGGTCACAGTTTGGACGGGTTCTGCTTCTGATGGTCCCGTGGATCCAAACTTGACTCACCTGCTTGTTTTTACTGAACCAGCATTTGCCCCCAGTCTCTGCTGTCCTCCTGTCTGTGTGTGTGTCCCCAGTCTCTGCTGTCCTCCTGTCTGTCTATGTGTCCCCAGTCTCTGCTGTCCTCCTGTCTGTCTATGTGTCCCCAGTCTCTGCTGTCCTCCTGTCTGTCTATGTGTCCCCAGTCTCTGCTGTTTACCTGTCTGTCTATGTGTCCCCAGTCTCTGCTGTCCTCCTGTCTGTCTATGTGTCCCCAGTCTCTGCTGTCCTCCTGTCTGTCTATGTGTCCCCAGTCTCTGCTGTCCTTCCTGTCTGTCTATGTGTCCCCAGTCTCTGCTGTCCTCCTGTCTGTCTATATGTCCCCAGTCTCTGCTGTCCTCCTGTCTGTCTATGTGTCCCCAGTCTCTGCTGTCCTCCTGTATCTCTGCTGTTCTCCTGTCTGTCTGTGTCCCCAGTCTCTGCTGTCCTTCCTGTCTGTCTATGTGTCCCCAGTCTCTGCTGTCCTTCCTGTCTGTCTATGTGTCCCCAGTCTCTGCTGTCCTCCTGTATCTCTGCTGTTCTCCTGTCTGTCTATGTGTCTCCAGTCTCTGCTGTCCTCCTGTCTGTCTATGTGTCCCCAGTCTCAGCTGTCCTTCCTGTCTGTCTATGTGTCCCCAGTCACTGCTGTCCTCCCATGTCTCTGCAGTCCCCTTGTTTAAGTGTCATTTCGTCCCTATTTGTACCTGCATGCTGACAGATGGTCCTGTTGGACACATTGAGGTCATTTGTCCACCTTTCCTGGAAGAACATGTAGTTTCGTGTCTCTCTGGAGGACATCTCACCAGAGGACGAGACTGGGGGACACTGGGGGAGTTTGTAGCTACTGGTTCAGGCTAGCTGCAGGTCCCAGAGATGGGACATTTGCTGACATGCAGGTGTCCTTGTTGCCACAACAGCCTGGTGTGCTGACAGCAGCATCACCAGGGGGACCGGACTGGTCTGAGACATCAGAGAACCATCGCACAGTTTCTACCCAGATGCGACTCACAGGAACTCTCTTCTCACAAACAGGAAGTGCTCTAAGGGTACAGGAAGTCAGCTCTTGTGGGCTCCTGGGGAGGTCGGGAACAAAGACACGAGGTGTGTCCACTTCCTCCCACAAAACAGGAAATATGTGCTTAACCCAGAAAGCAGAGCTCTGTAGCCAACAGGATATGCTGTCTTCTCCTCCAATCAGGGGGTTACCATGGACATCCTACGTTCTTTACGGGAAATGAACAGAGAGGTTAGCTGTCTAGTCCACCGGGGTACAGGAGTCAAATGGAGTCTTGTCTTCTTTTATGTTCTTAATTAAGATGTTTTAATCCTCCTGAAGGCTTTGGATTTTCTCTCTAGAGTCACGCCCAACACCTGAATTAGGTCGGGTGGCCGTGTGACCCGCCACCCGCACACATCCCCTAATGAGAAACCCATTTTTAGATTGGTTTTCACTTCCTGTAGCGCTGCGATCCACCTTTCCTTCATAAGACCAGTAATGTAAGGTGCAAGTACGGATGACATCATGTGGTCCAATACGGGTAATGCAGTCCACATTTAGAACCAAAAAGACGCTGTCTCGCCCTGGTGCCGGGTACAGCTCAGCGCCAGAAGCAGCAAAGACGAGGCACACACAGCAGGGTTAGCAGTAGGTAAATGCATGGTGTTAGGGAGCACTTACTACAGCTATTACAGTAGTACTACATGAACAAGATCCCTGGCCTAAATCGTCCAAAGATGATGCCTGAGCGGTGTCAGTGGAGTGCCATTCCTTTTGTTCTTTTGTTAAGGTTTGTCTAGATTTCTAAATAACACAGTCTCCTTCAGACACCAGCAGCAGCTGATGCTGGAGGACAGGCCTGACGCTTGTTTGTGTGTGCTGTTTAACCGACCCCACGTTTCCTTCTGGTTTGTGGAACGACTGCTGCTGAAGTGATTTTGTAACGTGATTATTATTTTAGCTGTATGAGTCTTTAATTACGTGATCACTCTGTCTGTGTGTGTGTGTGTGTGTGTGTGTGTGTGTGTGTGTGTGTGTGTGTTCTTGTACTTCTACCTACTATGCACCATCAGGACCTTTTAACCAACAGAGTGAGCTCGTTTTTCTGGTCTTCACTTATTTTGGAATTATATTTCAGAACTAGCAGAATGCCTCATCAGAGCAAAGACTAACCCGTCGGTGGTGCAAGTAGCAGTTTTGACACGTTTTAGTGTTCACCTTCATACCTCACTCACTGTTTTATTGTTCATGCCTTGTTTGGTATTCTTTAAGCACAGCCTCACCTATGTGAGGCATATCTGTTTTATTATGAACTGTTGCTACATAATGCAGTCTAAATTTTATTGAAATATAAAAGCGTTTGTGAATTACATGCGACAACGGCTTGCCGTAGAACTGCCCTAACTCTCAGTGGCAACAACCAGACTCCAGGTGGTGGGGTTTTTCTTCCACTTGTAGGGTTTAGTCATTCAACCACCACGTTTTTTTCTGAACTCCACTTGATCGTGAACGTGTTACGTGCTAGCTAAGCATTAGCTAAGCATTATCTAATTGGCCCCTAGTTTAAATCTTGATCCCAACTTTAGACGGATCCTGCCTTTTACAGTAGTTTCTGTCTTTGCTGGTTTCTCAACGTTGCTCCACAGCACCAGGATTACCATGTAGTGCACCAGGAAATATGTTCAGACTGTGGTGTGCACATTTATCAACGCTTCGAGCCAGTAAAAAATGAATGGAGTAATTTAACGAATCAAACCATCATTCAAAGATTTGTTTCAGCCCTAGTTAAGTGACAACGTGACGTAGATCTGTCAGGCTTTTCTAATCCTAAAGTTTCACCGTCTATCTTCTATCAGAAGCTACTGCAGGAGATAGGTGTAGGAGACTATTTTCTATCAGAAGCTTGCACAGAAGATAGGTGTAGAAGACTATTTACTATCAGAAGCTAAAGCAGGAGATAGTCTTCTACACCTACTTTCTATCAGAAGCTATACAGGAGTATGGTGTAGGAGACTATTTTCTATCAGAAGCAAAAACAGGAGATAGGTGTAGGAGACTATTTACTATCAGAAGCTAAAGCAGGAGATAGGTGTAGGAGACTATTTACTATCAGAAGCTAAAGCAGGAGATAGGTGTAGGAGACTACTTTCTATCAGAAGCTAAAGCAGAAGATAGGTGTAGGAGACTATTTTCTATCAGAAGCAAAAACAGGGGATAGGTGTAGGAGACTATTTACTATCAGAAGCTAAAGCAGAAGATAGGTACAGGAGACTACTTTCTATCAGAAGCAAAAACAGGGGATAGGTGTAGGAGACTATTTACTATCAGAAGCAAAAACAGGAGATAAGTGTAGGAGACTATTTACTATCAGAAGCTAAAGCAGGAGATAGGTGTAGGAGACTACTTTCTATCAGAAGCTACTGAAGAAGATAGGTGTAGGAGACTATTTACTATCAGAAGCTAAAGCAGGAGATAGGTGTAGGAGACTATTTTCTATCAGAAGCAGAAACAGGGTATAGGTGCAGGAGACTTTTATTTATCAGAAGCTACTGAAGGAGATAGGTGTAGGAGACTATTTTCTATCAGAGGCCAAAGCAGGAGGTAGATGTAGGAGACTATTATCATGTTCAGCCTCCATGAAACATTCAATGTGACCCGTTAGAATCAGAATTAATCATTAAAAAATGTTTTTAATGCTCCACTTTAGGGCTGCAACAAACAATTATTTGGATCATCGATGAATCGTACAGGGTCTCGACTCGATTAATCGTATTAAACGGGAACATTTAAAAACTGCTAAGGACATTTTTTTCTCTCCTTCCTTTACTTTATTTTAGGGGTGCGACTTTAACGCGTTAATTATAATGAATTAATTAGGGGAGAAATGACGCGCTAAAAACTTTACACATTTAATGACAAGTTGCATTTCAAGCAAGGCGGAACATTTGTCATTGCATGATGTCCTGGTAGACCGAACTGATGCACACAACATGGTGCTCTGTTAATGGCTACTAAAATGGAATAAAAATGGAAAGAAATTGCCTCGCTTATGCAGGATTTACGAAACACGTCCGCCTTTTTTCTTAACTTCCTGACAACAACGGAGTCTGTGGCGTGGCGTGGCAGTTTAAATTATGTTCATAGATAGACGTGTTTATAGATTACATGCTACAGTGACTTGCCTTAACCCTGCTGCGGCGTTTAGCAGAGCACACTCCAACATGGAAGCAGCGGTTCTGCTTGTAGCGCTGCAGTTAGCTAAGAATAAACAGGATGGAGGTCTGTTCTTCTGCTTGTAGAGTTTAGATGTTCTTAGTTTCACGACCATCGTGTTTTTTAACCCGCTTGATCGTGAACCTGCTACCCGCTAGCATTAGCTAACCTGCCCTTAGTTGCACTTTAGTTCCCAAACCGTTTCTATCCTCGTGTCGTTGGTTTCTGTTTCAGCTCATGGTGCGTCGTTCCTCATCAAACCTTGGCTTTCTCTCTCACTCTGATCTGCCTCGGTCTGCTCTGCTGCCTCCTACACGTGAGCTGATTGCATTGACTGTTAAATAAAGGTTGGGCAACACAACACAACAATAACAAAATGCCAACACATTTCTTCATTGATTTTATTGATTCGTTGTTGCAACCCCTACTCCACACCTTTAAAGGAGTTGTAAGGGTTAAGCTACACATCCCTAATTTAAGATAGGGGTGGGCGAGATGGAACAAAAATCACGTCATGATTTTATCACAATTCAGATGTTTTGGAAGTTAGATACCATTGAAATACATTCATTTAAAACCCTTCACACTTGGTTTCACTGGCTGCTATTCTAGGAGCCACTTTCACTCCCTTTGAGATTGAAAAGATTAACGTAACGGAGGCAGTTCATCCAGTTAACAACGATGTCCTTATCTTTAATTGCTTTTTCAATGGAATAATGGCAAAGCCCCGTTTGACTCTGAGCTTGGAGGCCTGGGCTCTATGTCCGCCATTGCAAAGTGGCACAGTTGTGATTCCTGTAAAAGGGCCACTTATTCATACCAAACAGCTAGCATGGCACTTTCCTGAGAGTCCGTTTGTACCAGAGAGCCTCCTGTAATCCTGTAGTGTTACAGCCTGTGGTCTAGGTCGGGAAGACTCCGCACGCTCACTGTGTCGTGTATCCAACACGTTAACATGCCTTACGGAACCATCTGTGGGTGATGAACATGGATCTGGTCCTTGTTTCAGCCCATCTGCTGGAGTTGTTTTTCTACATTCATCAGCTGGTTCCAAGTCCAAACATTCATATTTTTAGTGTCAACACGAGGAACTGTGGGAACGTTTGGTGTGACTGGTGGCGCTCTGCTTGGGTTTGTGTGGATGGACAGAAAACTGCTCTTAGAGGATTACTTTGCAGATGAAGATTATATTTTTCCATTTTCTGGGTCTCTTATGTTTCCGTGATCGTTTACGGACCCAGAAGGGAAAATACTTTTTATCAGGGGTCAGGGGTCATGAGAAAAGCTCTGAGTGACTTTCCCAACAAACAGCCTGGGTCACAACACGCTTAAAGCCACAGCTGCATTTCCTTGTTTCTGTCGGAGGCCCCACCCCCACCAGGCTGCAGCTCTGGGATGTTTTACGTTGCGTCTGAAAGGTCTGCCATGTGTCCAGGGAAAACCAGTTGTGTGTACTGGTGTGACCTTTGACTCCAGTTGGGTTTGCTGCGGTGCCGTGCAGTAGGGCTGCTCGATTATGGCAAAAATAATAATCACGATTTTTGTGACTGAAATTGAGATCACGATTATTTAGGACGATTTTTCAATTTATGATGATTTTATTTGTTTTTATTCAGTCATAAAATTGCTCAGGGCACAATTAGGACAAAAATAAGAAACAAGATGATCACTAAAATAACTCCTGATTCCCAGCATAAAAAGACCAATATACTTACAGCTCATAGTTTATGACCCAAGGGCTATAGACCTTGGTTTAACTCATGTAAGTCTAACCAGTACAGAACCAAATACCAATATCTTGCAAATACTGACAGCAAGAATTATACAGTGGCATTTATAACAAATAAATGCAAATAAATTGATCTTCACAAAATGTTGCATAACATTTATTGAGTCATGTCAAGGTGCTGTAGGAGAGTACACTAGCACCGTGTCCTCAGAGAGATTAGTCATTATTTATCAGCGTGAGGAACTTATTTCTACCTTATTTATAAACTATTTATTTACAAGTCCATCAGTTAATGTAATAATTGTCCCAACCACAGCTGCACCCCCCACCCCCCAACCCGGTCTCACAGCAATCGGGCAAGCTGCACGTGTGTTTAGCGCGCTGCACGCGCACATTTAGCCGTTTTTAGCGGCTCAGGAGTCCGCAGGTGCGGTGTGTGTGTCACTCACTCTGGTTACTCCAACAAGGAGCCGGCTCCGAGAGCTGTCTTTAGCGACCGACACATCACTGCATCATTCCCTTTCCTAATGTTGTGAAGAACGGTCCGGAGCGCAGGCGGAGTGTTTAGCTAACCTGCAGGAAATGTCGACGACCGTTATCCAGAAAGTAGCTAAGGGTTACCAGAGATGTTTCTGAGATGTTCGCTAGGTACTTTTAGGATTAAAAAGTCAAGAAGGGGGTCTGAAAAGCTGCTAGAAATAGCGTCAAAGTCGCTAAGTTGGCAACACTGTGGAGGAGCGCTTCATTTGCAACTCAGGGCAGCGCAAGCGGGAGGAGCAAATAATCGGCTTGTTTTGTTTTTTATAATCGTTCAAAACTCAGATCGTAATCGTGATTAAAATTCGATTAATTGAGCAGCCCTACCGTGCAGCTCGTAGATGAACAGTAAGCCTCTAATTCTGGGGTTTAGCAGACCTCTAATGACTGTTTCCATCAGAACCAGGTGCTGCTTTAACGGGACTTCGGAGGGTGTGTTCGACAAACTCCAACCTCTGAAGAGATCTCCAGTACCAACCCAGTCAGGGCTGCTTATGGATCCAACAGGAAAGCTGCACACCTGGGTTAGGGTTAGATTTCAGAACACGAACAGCAGCGTGCACGCTACAGAAGAAACAGTTAGACACGTCGGCTGATAACTTATGGAGGGTAGCTGATAATGGCCATGCATTTCCTTCACAATAAAAGCCCTAGGAAGAACATTTCTAATCAGCAAGCTGGGACCTGGTTTTAATTGACGCTACAGGAAGTTCATGGATGGGGGAAGTTGTTATGTAATGCTCATCCTATCAGATCCACGCTGAACTTTGATGCAGCGAGATTCCCAGGTGTATCAGAGATAGAAATCCTTTTTGGGGATGCTTTCATGCAGCAGCCCATGTTTCCCAATCCTTAACAGGAACCTTTATCTAGTCACAAACACAAACGTCTCTGATGCTTCAGCTCGTTTTAGTTTTTACCTGGTTTGGCTGTTTCAGTTCCAGAGCATCAGGTCAGCATGAATCCCTTTCACAGCCTCTTCCAGCAGAGCATCGCTGTGACAGCTGCCATGCTTCAGGCTGGTTAGGAGGAGCAGGATGAAATCATTCCTCAGTTAGGCTTCCCAAGAAAACATTCTTCCATTCTCAGAAGGGTTTGCAGCCATGTGTCAAAGCCATCACTAAAAGGCTGCTTTGAGCTGGTTTTATTTTCCCTTCAGAAGCTTTAATAAGTAGCACTTGTCCTTGTCGTCCTACCCTTATCCCGGTCCTTCGGGGCGGCAGCCCAGGTTAGCCACTTTCAGCATCTCCTCCAGTGGGTCCCTGGGGTCTGGCCAGCCTAGAGGACTTCCAACATGGCCTGGGTTGGCCCTGGGATCTTCTCCCAGAATGACATACGTGAAACATCTCCCCCCGACCCACCCCGATGTGTGACTCTATTGTGAGAAGAAGAAGAAGAAGAAGAAGAAGAAGAAGAAGAATCAAGAGGTGCTTCACAAAAATCAAAAAATGTAAAAATATAAAAAAGAATCTAGAAAATGGTTAAAAATATATTTAAAATGAGCAAAACATTGACAATTGTGATTAAAATTGTAAAGAAAGAGAGAGAATAGGAAAGAGGGAAATCAGTGAATCCTGAGGAAGGTGGAATAGGTGGGGAGACCAGAACAAGGAGAGGGTGATGAAGGTCATACCAAAGCCAGCTTGAACAGGTGAGTCTTCAGCTGCTTTTTAAAGGAGACCTCTGAGTCCACTGATCTCAGGCTCAGGGGGAGAGACTTCCAGAGTCTGGGGGCCACAGCAGCAAATGATTTGTCACCTTTGACCTTTAGCCTGGTGCTGCACAACCAGTAGGCTTTTATCACTGGACCTCAGGGACCTGCTGGGGGTGTAGGGACTAAGAGGATCACCAATGTAAGATGGTGCTTGTCCATGTAAGGCCCTATAGACCAGAACCAGGATCTTGAAATGAACCCTGAAGTTGACTGGCAGCCAGTGAAGCTGGAGGAGAAGCGGGGTGATGTGGGTGTGTGTGAGAGGTGGCTTTAACCCAAGTTCCTCTTGGATGGCTGAGCTCCTCAGCCTAAAACAGAGTTTTGCCACCTTGCTGAAAAAAACTTTTATTTTGTTCTTTGTTTCATTGCCCAAAGCTCATCTCCATAGCTGAAGGTTGGAGCATGTTGGAGCAGAGAACTTCACCCCGTGGCATAGCACTCCATTACAGCAGACTGGTTTCTGCTTCCCCAGTACAGCTGTGGATCTCCTGCTTCCTCCTTCTCTAGTGAACCAGAGCCTGAGATGCTTCATGAGATAGGACTTCTTTCCAAACCTAGAAGTGGCCATCCTCCATGTTCTCGTTGAGAACTGCTAGGCATGTTTCCATTGTTGGAACCTCCGGTAACTTCTGAGTGGAGAAATTGACCTCTCAGCACTTGTGTCTCCATACAAATTCAGCCCTTCCAGGACTTTGCACAGATGTCAGCATATGACGACTGCTTCAGCAGTGAGTGATGTCACTGATCAGTGCCAAAGCGCTTCTGCAGTAACAGTAAATGCTATAATTTATCAAAACCAAGACAAAGTCAGAACACAAAATAGTCATTTCACAAAAATAAAGGAAAAAAAGACATTCAGCCTACATCATGTTGTCTTTCTGGGTCCGGCCACAACATTTCGTCCACATCGCGTGCGATATCCTCCAGTCCAAGGCACCGGGGAAAATATCTCCTTAAATGCTGCATCAAGGCCTGACATAACGCCTGGTTGATATCTCCTCATGCCTCCTCCATTGCCTGTAAAAGGGCTACCTGTTGATGAGGATGACGGTCGTACACTTCCCAGCGCCAGGCAGAGAAGAACTCCTCGATGGGATTTACGTAAGAATGGAGAGTATGGACGGAGGTTGAGTGCCATGAAGGATGGGTGGGTGGTCTGTAAACCAGTTGCAGACCAAAGCAGCCCTATGGAAACTACCATTGTCCCGTATGATGACATATCGGGCATGCTCTGGTCTCTGAACAGCGAGCATGTCATGTAAGGTGTCCAGGAATGCAATAATGTGTGCAGTGTTGTATGGGCCTATGGTTGCATGATGGTGAACAACACCATTTTGGCTTATAGCTGCACACATGGTTGTTACCACCACATTGTCCTCGGACATTGATGATGGCACGGTGGCTTATGATGAAGAAATTATGACACGTCTCACCTTTATGTTAATATTGTTTTATTAGACGCACTCCACTTTGAACTGCACCAATCCAGCAACTGCTGCATTTTAATAACTAGTATTAAAGGTGAATACACCAATATTTGCACAAGAATAATTTTTGTTTTAAACTCTCGGTGACACACTTTGCAGCGGGGGGGGGGGGGGGGGCGGGGGGGGGGGGGGCTTGGCATTTAATTTTTCTTGGCGTCTGGAAAAACATCTCCTTCTGCCCCCCTTTATTTGGTCCAAGGTCATTACTGGGCTGGCCCTATTAAACACGTTCTACACCCCTGCTTAGTGACTTAATGAAATATTTTGAAGTCAGTATAAAAATGAAACACAAATTTACATTTTTGACATTATTGACCAATATATTTGATTTAATTTATTTGTTAAGAACATCAAAATGCATTACAGTGAACGTTATAATAAATTAAAATTTTCTAGTGCAGAGAGGAGACAACCCATAGAAGCACTAATTTGATCTCATTTCAGAGAAAAGCAGAACAGGTCAGATGCATCTAATAAATAAATTTACTAACAAACTCAGGAATCTGTTTCTTTGCTTCACTGTTCTGGTGCTGAAAATATCACTAATGCGGATCAAAGGAGTTACACAGATGAATGCACCTCTTATTTATTATTTGGAAATTGGAAGACAAGTCAGTCTTCCCTACATTTACTGCAGCTGGCAGAGGCAGAGATTTTTTCTATTGATACACAAATTTACAGAATCATTTAAAATTTTAATAGGGGAAGACTGCGGGACAGAGCGGTAAAATACAGGGGGTCCCCAGCAAAAAGAAACTTTACGAGTCTGATGAAACCCGCTGATTTTCCATCAGGCAGTCACGGGGCAGCTCCAACGACCCAGTGGCTATGCAAACTAGCAATGGGTCAAGCTTATCGAGCTCAGTCCGACTCAGCAGAGGGTGAACAAGGAGAAGACGTGCTCTGCTTAAGAAGAAGTGTTATTTTCTTGCTTCAGAAGAAGTGTCCAACGTGTTTTTAAGCTTTCTTCGAGACATGCCACGTCGCTAAGTTGTTAGCGCCATGTGCTAACACGTCAATAGTGCAGCGTAGCCTGCTGGAGGTTTTAAGGGTTCAGATGAAAACACCCGACTTCTCACGCTGCTCACACGCCTCACGCCTATGTAAGGGAAACACTGCTTTATTAAAGTGTTCGATAGATGGGAATTAAGGGCTGGGGTTTAGACAAGATAGGCTGTGTTAAATTATTCATTCATGGAGGAATGTAGGTGGGGGTGGGGCTAGATCCTGATGCACATACAACTTCAGGGATATGGATATAATCCTAGCTGTCTTCTTTGAAAGGCTTAGACAGCTCAGCATCATTTCCTCCTAGCCTGCAGTCAGAGGAAACACCAAGCCCTTCCAGTTTCAGGCTTGTATTGGGGCCTCTTCAGTTATTCTGGTCTTTACCGGGTTTTAAATGATTCTAATTTAAAGGGACTATAAGGAAGTTTGACAGCCAAAACATGTATAGAAATAATACATTTCTTCTTCATACATTCTCCTGCAATGCCCTGGTCCTGTAGAATGAGCCCTGGCATTTTTACTGTGATTGCCTGTTTTTCTGTAAAATCACAGAAAAAGAGAGTTGCTCGGGTCGAGCAGGCTGCTTCATGCGCGTTCACGCTCAGGCATCGCCCGTAGCGTTTGCTATCAGTAGCTTTAGCAGCAGAGAGAGAGGCAGTGCCAACTCAGCGACTTTGTCGCTGTTCCTAACGCCTAGTGATGAACCTAGCTACATTTCTGAGGACCCTTAGCTACTTTCTTCTAGATATTTCCTGCAAATTAGCAACAAAATAGCCATTTTCGCTCCGAACCGTTCTTTGAACGTTGTTTCAGCTGTCATCAAGGATATAAATGTTACAGATACAAAAGATGTCACCGGTGCTTTAGCTCACCTAGTAAGATGTTGGACTCTCGTGCAGGAGACCTGGGCTCGATTCTGGATGTGAACATAGTTTATTTAGAGTTTCATTTTTACATTAATGTTATATTTTTTTACAGTAAGATGCTCAAATTTTTATTTGAGACTCGCCGAACGGCATTGAATTCACAGATAAAAAAGATGTGGGTTCAACTTTCATTTTGGAACAATTTTTCAAGCAAGGGAAGGGAATGATCTGAGCATGCAGGAGGACTGACCCATCTTAAACCTTTGTTGGCTGTGCTGAAGAGAAAGGTACAGAACCAAATTATTTAATTAATTAGCTGCACATTCTCCTGCCCTCTGTCCTCTGGGCCACACACACACACACACACACACACACACACACACACACACACACTTACACAGGACTGTCTCAGCTGTTATTTTCGTTAAAGAGTGTGCACGTACAGCATGCGCGCCTCGTGTACGAGCCTGCTATTGAAGCTGCCGTTACACTTTTGGCCTGAGGGGGCAATCACGAGCATAAAAATTCAAAAGTCCGTAAAGTCCCTTTAAACTCCCAACATTTTAAACCATGTGAACTTTACTCTAACCTACAGTTTGCTGTGTTAAACATCGAACCGTACACCTGTTCTGTCTTCACTAGATCTGTGCCTACGCTCTGTAGAAGTGCTGTTAAAGGAAATTGATTTACCAAATAAATAATTATGTTGGTGGAAAAACAGCTTTTTTTGCATAATTGGCACTGAAACCAATGAAAGACACTGTGACCAACAGGAACCTGACATTATACCACGGCTGATCATTGTGATGGAGGGTTTGGCAGAGTGCACTCTCTGGAGCGTGCACTCCTCAGTGAAGGAGATCCATCTGGAGCTATGCTGTGATGTTGGACCCTTAACCCACCTTAACAAGACCCTAACCCACCTCAGTGTTTCCCCTAGGAATTTTTCCAGCTGTGGTGGTGGGGGAAGGGGGGGTTATGACACGTCTCACCTTTATGTTAATATTGTTTATTTATTTTTCACCTCATCAGTTACTTTTGAGCAGATCAAAGGGATCTCCTGACCACAAAGCGGAGTGCACGTTTCGATGCTGCGTCAGTGAGGTGAAATCACCGCAGCACACGATGAGCGAAGCGCGTCAGGAACGATTAAAAGACAGAGTACCAGATGATGTAAACAGATATGAACGATCATGAGTTAATAATAATGTTTTGTTGCGTCACCTTGAGAATGTATCATGCGCCGGACGCAGCGGGCGAGCCAACGATCAGCGCTCTGCGTCCTCTCCGCTCAACAGAATCCCGCTACGCTGAGAGTCCATAAATATTGTAATATAGGCAGAAACTGGATCTTTCCCTGAAAGATATCTAGCCCCCCATAACTCAATCTCTGCTCCTGGATGAAAAACCGGACCTTCTGACTCTCTGTGTGGCTGTAGACAGGAACGCAGTTGTACAGGTTTGGTAGAAAGGCTTCCTTCCACACACCAGAACATAGAAGTTTCTGTTCTTTCCAGAAACCAGGAGCCCATGATATCTCATCTACTTGTTCAGTAAACATTCACCAACATTAGAGTCAGACTTTTATTAACAGCTTTACATCTGCATCTACTCCCACCCTCCTCTTCCTGCCCGCCCTCTTCCTTCCTAGCTTCTATGTTTACTCTTCATTCTTTCATGACATCTCCCTCCATCTAACCCCTCCCCTTCAAAGCTCGTCCAGTCCCTTGGTAGTGAGGCTGTAATTAGAAGCTCTTATCTTTTTCTCTGTCAGACAGCAACATTCCAGAGAGCCTTCAGTGGTGTAACCCTCTCCACATTATCCACACATCTCCTGCAGCGATGCTGTCCCTGCAGACCGTCCTCTCAGAGATGGCCTTAGGGTTTTACAGTTTTTTTTTTCAGTCGCTAACAAGCTCACACCCACACGTCAGATACTTGATCTAAACTCTTAACACAGATTCACTCTTACAAAACATACAGTAATTGGCCAAATGGAACATTTTCTTCTCAAAAACACATTTTGATAAACATACAGTGGAGTGAAAAACTATTTGCCCCCTTCCTGATTTCTTATTCTTTCGCATGTTTGTCACATAAAATGTTTCTGATCATCAAACACATTTAACCATTAGTCAAAGATAACACAAGTATCTACAGTATTGCTTGTAGTGAACAAAATATCAGTGAAACAAACAAGAGCATCCTGAGCAAAAAAACAGCACAAAGCCCAGATAAAAAGGAGGCGACTGCAAAACGCATTAAATTACTGTAGCTAATCTCTGCGATCTTCAGGGTTAGGGTACATGTTTTCATCAACATCGCATCTCATATCACCCAAAGCGATGCGCCTGGGATAAAACCGCTTGCTATGTTGGATCCATCCTTGTCAATCATCAACCATGATGTCCCTGCAGCCAGCATCCACAGCTTCCAGGAGGGACATGTGGACTGATGGTCGTAAACCTTCCACCTCCATGCAGAAAATAATTCCTCTATGGGGTTGAGAAAGGGATATACACTATATCTGGACATATAGTCGTCGTAGCTCCATGACTCTGTCACTGTTCCTCTCAAATGGAACAGTGTAGAGCTGCTTCATCCACACTCTGTGTTTGGACAATGTCCGTGTAATGGTTGTGAAGCTGATGCCATCAATATTGTCAAAGATCTCATGGTCCTCCACTATTCCAGTCTGAATTTCATGCAGTTTTATTGCATCATTTGCACCAACCATTTCCACAATGGCAAGCTCTTGATCGTTACTGAGGAGATTTCCTCTTCTCCCAGAGGGTGGAAGACGTTGCATTCTTTAGAGGGAACAATGCATTACTATATGGCCTTATTTATACTTAAGTGACAATAGAAGCAATCCATTGTAAATGCAATACATGCCTGTTGGTTTGCTGAAAGATGCGTATGATGGAGGTAACCGTTGACCTCCTCAAGTTGGGCTGCACTCTTTCACCAGCATCTCTTAGTGAAAGACCATGATTGATTACATGGTCAAAGATGGTGGCACGAATTTCATCACTGACTACTGTTCTTGCAACCCTTGGAATTCCACCACCAC
Source organism: Nothobranchius furzeri (assembly GCF_043380555.1). Lineage (NCBI taxonomy): Eukaryota > Metazoa > Chordata > Actinopteri > Cyprinodontiformes > Nothobranchiidae > Nothobranchius > Nothobranchius furzeri. The sequence continues at coordinate 40,614,326 of NC_091750.1, read as the reverse complement.
ACATTATTACACCTCTACCTTGCCCTCTCCTTGTGCCCGCTCCTCTCACTGGGCCTGCTCTTCTCCCTGGGTCCCTTCCTCGTCCTTGTCCTCTTCCTCGTCCTCGTCCAGACATTGCAGTGTTTGTCCTTTCTGTTTCTGTTTCCAAATATTGACACCTGAAAGTCCTCCTTTTATTTTAGTGTCAGTGTAATAGAAATAAATAACACCTGCCACTTAGTTTAAGCCTGAATGTAATCAGCTGTGGTGGGCCCAATTTACCCAACATACATTAGCGGTGTGTAAATTATTCCATTGTTTGTTTATTATCAACTGAGATCTATTGTTTTTGAACTCATCATTGCAGAAGCAGAGGTTTTTATACTGCATCTAAGGTTAGGACTATTGTTTTTGCTATTGTGGGATGTTGTGTGTTAACATTCGCAAATACTACAAAAACAATCCATAGTTTTGTTGGGAGGAATAGCTTCTCTAATTCCATTTTTGGTTCTTTTTTTAAACACAGGAAACATGTTGTTTTAAAAATGAACCAAAAATGGAATTAGAAAATAGACACTGTAAGAACATACCAAAGATGAACAGCTTCTCTGTTGAGACAATGTAAACATTATGGAAATCTGTTGACTGATTGCATATTGTGTGAAAATGACATGAAATGTGTGAATTGTATGGCCACAAAACAAAAACACAGATGCTGTGCTACTTGTATTTAGAGTTTTGAAAATGTGACAACTGGTTGGACAAATGCTTGTTAGTGACTGAAAAAACTGTAATCTGCTGCTCTAGGTCCGATTCACAACAAAACACCCCAAAAAGCTAATGAATGCAATTCATATTGAACAACATGCACCAAAGTGACTGTTCTCTTTTCTGGTTTTATTCAGTCTTTTATAGAATGTCAATGCCCATTTTATCTTAAGGTATGTGTAACTGTCAAACTTTTCTGTTTGTTGTTCCTCACTGGGCAGCACTTTGTCTAAAGGTGCTACAAATAGTTTATTATTATAATTAATAATCAGTTCAGATTCACTTCGGTTATCCAATCAGTTCAATCAGTTATGAGTGGTTGTCAGAGAAAAGCAGCAGGTTGGATTACACTTAAGAAAATCCCTCACCCTTAGCAGCATGAAGCAGCAGGAGAGCACCTCCATTCAAACCAGGATGCACTACGCATTTGATGCCTTACTGCGCACTTCCTTCAAGTGTACTTTGCAGAAGATCATAGGGCGCAGTGCGAGTATTGGAATTGGGCCTCTGAACCAGGAAATGGCTGCAGGAAGCCGGCAGAAATCTCTGGAGCTAAGTATGGGCCTGCTTTAAGTCACTTGTAAAGTACCTTTAGATGACTTGTTGTGATTTGGTGCTATAAAAATGAATTGAGTTTAATTAAATTTAATTGAGCCACACCCTACCCAACAACTCCACGCCTTACCCAACGACTCCACCCCTTACCCAACGACTCTACCTCCTACCCAACGACTCCAACCCCCAACAACTCCACCCCCAACCCAATGACTCCACCCCCTACCCAATGACTCCACCCCCACCCAACGACTCCACCCCCACCCAACAACTCCACCCCCTACCCAATGACTCCATCCCATACCCAACGACTCCACCCCTGGCTAATCGGTGACCGACAGTCTCTGACACCATGTTTTCGGACCGGGTCAGCACAATAGGAACCACAACAAAGCAGGTACTGAAAAGTTGGGAAGAAATACGACCTGCTGCTGGAAAAGGCTGTCCTCCTGGACCGAATCACTTCGAGTCACGTTGAGTAGAGCTGTTGGAAAAGTGGCTTATGAGAACCTTTAGAACATTCTCACAGATGTTTACAGACCATTCCCAAGCTGGGGCCATGCCTACTACACCTATGAAATCTAAACTCATCTATGCTGTGTAGACATCTGGGTTGAAGAAATAATTTAACTTTGTGCTGTACCCATGAGACCAGAGACTCCTCAGCCAGGACTGTTTGTTTTCCTCTTTGTTTTGATCAGAACCAGAGGCCGAAGCCACAGAGGTGGTTGTAAGGGGAAATGTTACAGTTAGAGGGTGGCACAAATCTGAGTTAGATTATTATAGGTCACCAGCCTCACCGAGGTGGGCAATTATGCATACATACTGCAGGTTTATAGTTACAGTTACCCCAGAGGTTGCTGTGTTTCACACTCATTTATGTCGCCAGGACATTTCTTCATTGCTTGTGACATTTTTTTGTTTCCTCTTTGGAGG